>NC_090444.1:283957353-284278276 GCF_031143425.1 Pleurodeles waltl | reverse complement strand
TATTTCCCTTCCCAGACAGAAAGTAGTACAGACCCAAAACTTGGGCACTGCAGCAGCTGTAGTCATTGTCGGGCACCTGAAGGTTGCAGGTCTGTGAGCACTGTGCAGAGCAGGTCTGTAAGCTCTGCGAAGTAGACCTGGAAATCCCTGAAGAGGAGAGCAACATGTTATCAACTAATGCGAGCTCCAACTTTTTCCAGGCCTGAGGGGGCCCTGAGTGCCAATGCCTGCAACAGCTGCAGGAAAGAAAAACCCGCCATCATCGGGAGGCCTACCTGTGGGGAACAGATGAGATTAATCCTGGAGAGTGGAGGCGAGAGTACACCCTGGAGTGTATACTTGCGGGGGCAGATGAGAGAGTACTCACGGCCCTGGAGTGGGTATATTTGTGAGAAAGGGTTATTATAATAAAAAATTCAGTTCTACTATAGCCGTTTGTCCCTATGAGCTACTAGCACCATACCTATTACTCGCCTGCTCCCAACCACCTCAGCCTTTCCAAAGCACTGGACTGCTACCTGGCACGAAGTGCCAAGTTTTAACACTACCAGCCTTTCAAAAGCACTGGACTGCTACTTGACAAGACGAGACCGTCACAAACACCCCTCCTCCCCCACACTGCCGTCTTTTCAGAAATACTGTATTGTCACAGACAGAGAGCCAGCCCTAAATAACTGCACATGATTATGGCAGGTACATGACTGACCAGGCCTCAGTGATGACAGTCTTTTAAAGGCACTGGACTGTCCCCAGACATATGATTGACCCAGCATCAATACTAGTACACTTTCAAGTGCACATGATTCACTCATCCCCATCCCTGGTAACTTTTCTTTTATTGGTCTGTCAGTGGATGTCTCAGCTAATATATATTTTTTTAACTGCTTCATGGGTACTGCTGCAGTTCCTAAGCACTATAAATAACAGGTGCTGAGAAAACACACACTTGCTTTCATGGCTTCACGCCATGGCTTCACACTAAGGGGGTCATTCCGACCCCGCCGCCCGCCGGACGGAGACCGCCAAAAGACCGCACCGCGGTCAAATGACCGCGGCGGTCATTCTGACTTTCCCGCTGAGCCGGCGGGTGACCGCCAAAAGGCCGCCGGCCGGCCCAGCGGGAAAGACCCAGCAACGATGAAGCCGGCTCCGAATGGAGCCGGCGGAGTTGCTGGGGTGCGACTGGTGCAGTGGCACCTGTCGCGATTTTCAGTGTCTGCAAAGCAGACACTGAAAATCATTATGGGGCCCTGTTAGGGGGCCCCTGCACTGCCCATGCCAGTGGCATGGGCAGTGCAGGGGCCCCCAGGGGCCCCACGACACCCGTTCCCACCATCCTGTTCCTGGCGGTAACAACCGCCAGGAACAGGGTGGCGGGAAGGGGGTCGGAATCCCCATGGCGGTGCTGCAAGCAGCGCCACCATGGAGGATTCCCTGGGCCAGGGGAAAACCGGCGGGAAACCGCCGGTTCCCCTTTTCTGACCGCGGCTTTACCGCCACGGTCAGAATGGCCCAGGAAGCACCGCCAGCCTGTTGGCGGTGCTTCCGCGGTCGTTGGCCCTGGCGGTCGGTGACCGCCAGGGTCAGAATGACCCCCTAAATGTTTTTTTTGTCTGTCCTTACATGCAGGCCTTACCATTGGTATGGATTGCACTAACTACTTCCATGTGAGAAGATCAGAACTTTCATCAGCTGGCACTGCTTAGTAAACGACAGAGCGCGCTTCGGCCTACGCTCTGCCTATTTTAGTATGTCTGCAGTCACATTTCTATGATGCCATTTTATCTCACTGTGCGGATATACCCTTAGGATTGCCCGCTTGCCAGACATGCAAGGTGTTAATGCACAAAGGTTGCTCATGATGATCTCCCATCTGAAGTGCTGCACTTGAAAGGCAGGACGGGCTCGAGGCGGCCAACCCACAATGGCAGCGGTATGGAGACCGGATGACATCTATTTCCTAGGAATAATTGTGCTGGGGAGGCTGTCACCCTTTGGCAGTGGCGCAACTCAAAGCCTGTCCTTTGATTATTGTGACTTATCAGGAGTTGGGTGGATGGAATTATGTGGATTCAAGCAGGATATTTGTGTAACTCCTCAGAATTCCGTGGAGTAAAACTCAGTGAGTTCTGCCCACCCCTTCAAGTCAATTCCTACACAGGCTGTGAAAAAATGGTGTCTTATAAGAAATAAAAAATAGAACAAACATCCATAGAAATCAATGGAATTAAAATAAAAGAATATAATATATTTTTTTAAATGTTGAATATAAAAAATGTGAGAAAATAAACGTAAAAATGTGTATTATTTTTCAGTATTAAATACAAAAAAATTGTGAATTGTTTGTATGAATATGCTTAAACTGTATAAGCAGTTTAATCATTGCAATGTAAAAATGTACCTCAAATAAAAAAGACTGTACAACAAAGTGTTAATACATTGTGCAAAAATGTAAACGTGTGTTAAAAAATGTGAGAAATCAGAACAATAATTATTACAAATATAAGTATTTATAGGACATATATGTATATGCCATGTGATGTAAAAGCATATGTCTTTATGTAAAAGTATTAGTAAACACTATACTTGAAAATTAAATTAAAATTGGAATCAATTTTTTTTTTAAATTATAAATAAAGCAAAAATGACATACTACAATATAAATTGTACATTGCATTTATTCCTTATATGACTACAACAATACATTTCTAAGAACATCCCTAGCTACACCTGGGAAACGTTTGGACATTAAAAGGTCTAGTTTTACTATTTCAACTCCAATCTAAGCTATTTTGGGGCAAATTGTTGGACATTGAGGAGTTCAAACTTACTATTCCCACTGTAATCTAAGCTACATTGGGGCAAAGTGTTGGACATTGAGAAGTTCAAACTTACTATTCCCACTCCAATCTAAACTACATTGGAGAAAGTGTTCGACATTGCACTTAAGGCCATTGTAAATTGGCATCTAAATGAAATCTGCTTGGAGGCTCAAATAGGCCCTCTGATTTGCCAATATGATTCATGAAGACAGTAGTCCTCTTAACCTGACTATCTCAATGACAAATTAAATATTGTTAGCACAAATCTTCTGCAACACTTCTAAGTCTGGAACTTGACCAGTATTTATTGAATTTGCATTTCAAAGAGTTTCTCCCTGCACATGATTGATTGTGCAGCTATCTAACCATGCAATTCAAAATTGTGTCAGGCAAGATATATTTATAGTCAGGATTGATGTAACTATCTTGAAAGTTCTTTTTGTAACCCAACATTTCCCATTTCCTTTTCTCATCCTCTGGTGCTTCCTCCTGGAAGTCCCTCAATTCACTTAAGGAACTCTGAATTGAGTTAAAAAAGAAACAGGTCACAAGTTCAGCACTTATTACGGAATTTTAACTTGATTCATTTTATTCTGTCCCTTGCATTGTAATCTGCTCATTTTATTTTACCATTTCATTCTCAATCGCACAATGTTGGTCACCTGGTCAGGACCGGACTGGGAACCCAAAGCGGCCCTGGCAAATTTTGTCAGACCAGCCCTCATAGGATACATAGTGAGCAAGCCTGATCACTACAATGAGTTTTGGGGAGGGGTTGTACTCCCCAAGAAAATTTAGAAAAAAATAGCAAAAACAGTGCATTCTACAGCACATTTTTCATTATATATTAATTGAATTAGTTTTTAAAGCATAGTAAATGATGATCTTACAGAGCACCAGGATACGGCAATCTTTATTGGTGCTCTTCAATTATTCCCTCACCATCACCCTCTAACAGTGCCTCTCATGTCTCCATAACCCCTCTCTCACATGTATTGTATTTGTTTTATAGCACCTCTCTTACCAGCGTAGGGTGTTGGAACACTTTACATCACACAAACATATGGAGGCAATAAATCATACATGTGTAAATCAGTGTATATGAAATGTTATATGACAAAGGGGACTACAAGGTGTAGTTTTCACGTCATCCATACTGGTACGCATTTTTGTAAGGGAGTTTGGTCTGGGGAAGCATATACTCAGGATTCAGAACGTAACACAGTGGTTAGGGTTGTCTTTACAAATATCAAGTTAGTTCTACCTAAACAAACCTTTTCTAGCATAACTTGGATAAACAAAGGGTGGGAAAAACAAACCTTTCTAATCTGTACCATGCAGTTTGCATGCAGCTCTTTGAAGGCAGTTCATAGTTTACTGTGCTAGATTTTGATTGTAACTCATGAACTACACAGTAACAAAAGGATCTCTGACAAAAGCAATATCTCACTGAGCTGTGCACACAAAATACTGTCCTGTACTCTGCATAGTAAACTTATTTGCAGCAGGCATATTAAGCTTCTGCACTACCTTAGATGAGTCAAAACTGCCACTAGACAAAACTCCAATCTCTCTCCAACAGGTACCTTAATCACCAGAGTTATCTTGGCACTTTTATTGTTGCCCGAAAACTGATAGATATAAAAGGAACTCTGCAGTGCTTTAAAAACTGCTGCAATGCTACAAAACCGCCCCCCAGTAACAAAAGCAGCCACTCACCCTTCCAGCCACTCAGGGAAACCCTGATGCTGGGTACAGCCAGTCCAGTCTTGCTGGTCTGCATATTTATTTCCAAGTACGACCATACCTTTTCCAGTGTTATGGGCAACATAATTTACTAATGGCAGTTCTTTTGATTTCTTTATTGCTCCCAATAAAAAAACGTGTATAGGATCTTCTCCTGATGAAAGTTCCAGAGGATGTCATAAAACCCTTCTGCGACCACAATTGTTGAAAGTCATGGACCAATCCAAAACCATATATAAACTGTCTGTACAGATTGCCACATTTAAACTTTCTGACAGGCAACAAGCTCTTGTCAATACAATCAATGTTGCCACTTGTGGTTACATTTAGCAGGTATGATGCTTCATAAATGTCAGAAATGAAACATAGTGCATAGGCCGTCTTTAATGTGCTATGATGATCTCTTAAACAAGAACCATCAACAGCCAGAATCATATAAACCAATTTTAGGGGAATTTCTTTAATGTCTGATCTTGGCTTGGTATGTAACTATGTGACACTGATGCAATTGTATTGTGTCTCATAATCATCATTATTGTTTGGAGCAGGAAGCGGTATTCCAGGATTAAAGAAATTACATCTTTTGATTGACATATTCTCAGCTGCTTGTATGACTTCTGCTGAGTCTGGGTATGAGTCAGCAAAATCTCAAAGAATGTGAAACAAATACAATGAATGTATATCCCATTACAATTCCTTCACTTTGCTCAATACGACACAAATAGCTTCAACCACTTTCAAACGACCAGGAAAACTTACAGCTATTCGATCTAACACAGCTGACGAGTAGGCTATAGGTCTCATAGTCCCACCATGTTTCTGGGTCAGAAACTCACAAAGCACACCAGCATCTTTTGTGACAAACAAGATAAAACTCTACGGAATAGTCAGGCATTCCAAGGGTCGGTCCTTGACACACGTTTTCCCTAAACACCAGGAAGGCCTTTAAATGTTCATCATTAAATGGTAATTGGTCTTTAATATCACTGTGGGTCATCCATGTGAAATGCTTTAAATCAGTGAAAAGTTTGGAATCAACTGATGGCGGTAGCCAACAATTCCCGGGAACATCCTCACATGCCTAGGAGGGCTCATTTCAGAATAGTGGAACCACCTTTTTTTGAGACTTGACTTGCTCCTTTTGAATTGCTGGCTAAGATAAACAACTTTTTGTACAATGCTGCATCTTTTGGGGGGAAACATTGTGACTGTTTGTTAGAAACGGGGTCTCTAGTTGGCAGTGGTATGCACCTTGGCCAACTAGGGACCACAATCCTGTCAGGGTGAGTCAAATACACAACCAAAATTAACCTGTGCTCAACCTTTGGTAGCTTGGCACAGAGCAGGCTGGCTTAACTTAGAGGCAATGTGTAAAGTATTTGTGCAACCCAGATACAGCAATCACAATGAAAACACCACAAAAAAGACTCCATGCAAATGTATGAAAAATAGAGATTATTAATCTGAGTAGATCAAGAACAAAACAACAAAAATACAATTTATATTCATTTTAAAAAGATGTCAGGAATAAATGCATTTTGTACAGGGCTTGTTTTAGAGCCTTTATGGTAGATTGGAAGAGTATGTGTGTCCTTCTGTGGAGAGAGCAACAAAGGCTTGTCGGGCCATTCAGGACTGGCCAGAGTATGGAATTCAAATCCCAAGAGTGTTTGTCTTTTTACTGCAGACAGTGCAGCAGAAGCTCTAATGTCACTTCAGCCTCCTTCATCAGGGAATGCACCACCGCAGCCGTGGATTAAAGGTGAGGCAGTATAGAGACAGGCTGGCATTGTGGCAGGAAGCAGGGTTTCCCCCGAGTGCAGCTCACAGCCAGGGAAGCGTAAGCGCGGGCAGATTGTCTCTATTACCTTGCAACACGGCCAGCCGGCTAAAAGGAAGCCGCTCCAAAGTGCTTGCAAAGCAAGTGGTGAGCTGCAACAAAGTTGCTCCAAAGTCTTGGCAAGGCGGGCAGTAGGCTGCAATGAAGCTACTCCAAAGTCCTGGCAAATGGGCGGTAGGCTAAAATGAAGCAGCTCCGAAGTTCTGACAAAACGGGCAGTAGGCTGAAATGGAGCTGCTCTGAGGTCTTTGATGTCCCGGAGACATTTAGTAGTACTGGGGACAAGTCAGCAAGCCCTTTTAGTCACTCTGGAGGCAGTTCTTGGTTCTTTATTTGCAAGGCAGGGGTCAGCAAGCAGCAGGGCAGCTCAGCAAAGTGGGGCAGCAGTTCCTTGAAACTGTCAGGCACAGCAAAGTGGCAATCCTCCAGCACAACAGCCTTCATTTCAGCAGGGTTCTGTCTTAGATCCTGAAGTGTACTGATTTTAGGAGGTCAGAGACCCAGTATTCATACCAAAAAGTGCCTTTTATGTGGGGATGACTTAAAAAGGTTTCTCTGATGTGCACAGGCCCCCCCTTTTCAGCTTAGCATCATCTCCAGATTATCAGTGGGAGGTAAGTTGCCCCTTTGTGTGGGTTCTGGTTACTACCTTTTGAAGTGTAAGCCTTTCCCAACCTCATTCCCAGGAGGACCCATCAGTATGCAGATGAATGCAGATGCAGTTGAGTATCCTGTGTTGTGAGTGTCTGAAGGGCATGCACACGTGTAGCGGTAACATAACCCAGGCCATATGTGTATTGGAGACAGGCTGTGGGCATACAGGGCAGTGAGTATAGATAAATGTCCACTTTCTAAAAGTGGCCTTTCTAGAATAGTAATAATAAATCCGACATTACAGTGGATTG
This sequence comes from Pleurodeles waltl, assembly GCF_031143425.1. Classification (NCBI taxonomy): domain Eukaryota; kingdom Metazoa; phylum Chordata; class Amphibia; order Caudata; family Salamandridae; genus Pleurodeles; species Pleurodeles waltl. The sequence continues at coordinate 284,270,963 of NC_090444.1, read as the reverse complement.
ATCATTACCATTCCAATGATACTAAACATGATACATCTACTCCTCTCTGATCAGGAATTACAGTTTAAGAATATTTTAAGGAATTCCCAATGCTGTCCTATGAGAGAGGCCGGCCTCCCAGTAATGAAAAATGGCTTTGGGAGTTTTTCATTACTAGGACATGAAAAGCTTAAATGCCTTTTACTTATATGGAATCTTGCCCTATGGGCTACCTAGGGCCTACCTTTGGGGTGACGTATATGCAAGAAAAGGCGAGTTTAAGGCTTTTCAAGAGGTCTTGAATGCCAAGTTGAGGTGGTAGTGAGACTTGACACACAGGCTCTGCAATGGCACGACTGAGACATGTTTATAGGGCTACTTAAGTGGGTGGCACAATCAGTGCTGGAGACCCACTAATAGCATTTGATTTACAGGCCCGGGATATATGGTATACCACTTTACAAGGGACTTACATGTAAATTAAATATGACAATTATGGATAGAGGAGAAGCACATGGTTGCTTAGCAGTGGTAAAATGCTCAGAGTCCTAAGGCCCAAAAAAAGTTACAGCAACAAAACAGGACGTAAAGGCAAAAAGTCTGGGTTAAGTCCACCCATCATACACGTCCTGCTGCTGCTCATCGATGAAGCTCAACAACAGATTCTTGCGCCATCATCCCCATGATATAGGGCTCATGCTATGGGCACCAAGTACACTTGACATTGTGTTCACAGTCGGAGTATTCACAAAGAATGACACATTCACAGATATTAAATACCCCCTTTGGGCAGGTCACTGACACTGCACCGCCACACTCCAGAAAAACACACATCTGCTCATCTTAGGCACAGGGATAGTGAAGTGTACAGAACATTGTGTCACACAACAGCAACACCACAGCAACATCACATCTACTAATTCAACTGACATGCTCACATTCCTCACATGCATTGGACTGTCATCAGATTGAAGATACAATTGTATTGATATGACATGGAACACAAACACCCCTGACATTAAACATCCCCGTAATGGACCCACACATCATCCACATTGCAACACAATGGAAGGTCAAAGGGATACACAATATTTTGTGAAACAAATATCTAAAGCTCACAATGCAAACAATACCTACACAATAGGGATGAGGGAATCGGGAGCACTCCTGGAAGGTTGCTGTCCCAGGACATATTACACTTTGCACATGCCCCTAAAACAACACAGGCACAGGAGCTGTCTCTTCTTAAATCTTAGGGACAAACAATACTAGAGCCAAGTGACATGCCTATCGGCCAAATGTGTAGGTGCAAGTCAAGAAAGCAAATACAACAGCAACAGCATGGGCCATACATCTAGATGAAGTTGCTGCAAGGTACACACATCAAAATGGACACATGGTCAGTCAAATGCAAAGTAAGTTAGCACAATTGAACACCCTCCATGTGTGGACAAACAAAACTCTAGCTTTCACGCATGAATCGAATGTACAATACATATCAGGCGGACACATTTAACACCATACATGCTGACATTGGCCAACACAAGATGAAATACTAAATATAGTAAACAGAACACAATTCAATGACACCCCAATTGGATTACCACCCACATATCCATACAGTGAACATCTACCTTTGTCTGGGGTGACACCAGAACTGCCCTCAAAGTCAGATATTGCAAACAACAGCAAATGGATCATCAATCAAGGTGAAACACACATAACTGTATGCATATAACACAAGTTACTCAGAAACATCAAAAAGGTAGAAAAGTAATGGCAGGACAAATGTGTACCCTAAAAACATCATCTTGGGTTTATTAGAACCAAAATGATTATGATCAAAGGCCATTGGCCAATCCATACCAAAGTCCATGCACAATAATGTGCCCTTCCCTGCCTTGACTCTAATCACCACCAGGGAACCTCAGGAAGGGGCATCGAATGGGCAGGCAGGCACCCCAGGGATCCTTCTTGGGTGGGGTGGGGTCAGATTTGGGATGGGTGCGTTTGGGGGCTTTTTCTTTGGAGGGGTGGGCTTCTTTTTGGGGGAGGGGCATGGGTACTTGCAGGGGGCAGGTATGACAGGGGAGGACTTTGATGTGAAAGGAATGGGTTGGGATGTGGGTGGGGACCTCTTGAGTTTGGGAGGTGGGTGGAGGGAACAGGGGAAAGGGCAAGGTCAAACAGGAAGCTCTCCTTGGGAAAACAGGTAGGGTCATCAGAAGAGAGTGATGGGCTCATCTGTGGGTGTAGATGCCTTGGTTGTGTGCACATGTGACACTATGCTTATGTTTGGGTGGTGTCTATTGCGTGTATTAGTGTGAGCATTTGTGTGACTTTGGGGGCTCTGAGGTAAAGGGGCTGGGTGATGGAGTGGTGGATGTGTGTCTGTCTGGATGGTGTCTGTGGGTACGGTGGATGTTGTGGATGTGTCTGTGTGTGTTGGGGTGGTGTCTGTGGGTCTGGTGGATGTGTCTGTGAGTATTGTGGTGGTGTCTGGGGTATGGTGTCTGAGGTGTCTGAGTCCGTGGGTTGTGACCTGGGAAGGGGGGTGTGAAGGGGAGAGGAATGTGGCTGCCGTGAGGAGGCCAGAGCCTGAAAAGATCTCTGTATGCCAGACATGTCACTATGAATGCCTTCCAGATACGCACTTGTCTGCTGAAGCTGACTTGCCAACCCCTGAATGGCATTCACAATGGCAGTCTGCCCCAAAGAGATACTCCTCAGAAGGTCAATAGCCTCCTCACTCAGGGCAGCAGGGGTAACAAGGGCTGAGGGCCAGGTGCCTGGGGCGAAGGAGACACCCACCCTCTTGGGTGAGCAGGCACAGACAACTGGGTGGGGAGCAACAGGGAGGGTGGCAATGGAATTGGGGGTGGCGGAAAAGAATGGTACAGAAGCAGGCCGATGGGTCAGCCACCACTAGGGAGAGGCCACTGGAGATAGAAACCAAAGATCACAAGGTTGATCCTGTGTCCTCTGTGGCAATCCCCCAGCCATTGGGTCCCTCTGTGCCAGTGGTGTCATGACTGGAGGTACCCTGGCCAGATGCTTCCCCACTTGGATCAGCCCTGTCTCCTTCACTTACCTGGGATGATGATGCAAATACAAAAGAGAAAGAGGGTCACCACATGTGCCTAATCACACTTGAACCACAGCTGTGATTAGCAAACATTATCAATACGTTAAGGAGGCCCCAGCAACAAATTACATCAAAGTGGCTCCTACATGTACCACACCATATGCATGCATACCACATGAACAGTTGCCCACAGGAAAATCAAAATCTCAGACAACTCCAATTGCATGGGTGAAGTTGTGCAACACAGTAACCATTGAACAAGTAGAAGACCTGATCACCTTCAGTGCTTTGCCTCATGGAGCATGCCTCAGCTACCTGTTGTCATATAATAGTAGGGCAATGCCAAGTTCATTCCCATAGATCCCACACAAGGTCATGCATACATCTATTTGTCACATACACAATAGCACGACAATTAGAAAGAATACTCCAAAACTCCTGCCATGTCGCTGACAGCAGTACAGTAACCTGCAGGTGACATTGAAATACTCATGTCACACTGGAAATATATCAACAATGCACACTTCACCATATGTATGCTGTTCTAATGGAATCATGGAGGTTGTGCTAATGTTGATCAGATATATGATACATTTGGCAGGGAAATGTACACCGTAGATGTAACAGGCAAATTGTCAGGGAGATTTGTTTAAAAATCCCCAGCACAATAAATCATCTAGCCACTGGGAAATCACCTCTACTGTATGGTACCCCTTACAATGACATACTCTGATTGCATCAGTAGAAGCCATTAGTCCTTTGTATGTTGGAGAGGCCCAGGGATACTGGTACAAGGCCCTCAACATGTTGCCCAATGGGGAGCTACATCACTGTCTCCATTATTGTTCTTCAAACCAAGATGTATGTGGAAGAATGGTTAAACCCAACCAAATATGATTTCCACATAGCTGCAAGTCACTCGATGATGCATGCCAACAGTCAGGTAACAAACCTTCTGCATTTCACATGTGCACAGCACTTTGCTACACAATGCCACATTGATGGCATGGAAATGCACATTGTGAGTAAAACCTGTAGTCCCACCTGTCATGTCCCTCATTGCTACTGCTTTTCTACATGCCAAATGACATGCTATGATGGGTGAGGATATGTGTGAGCCAACAATCAATAGTGACACGCTCCTGTCTGTTTCACCACATGAAATGTAGCCACATTACATATATCCAAGTCTAAACAGAGGTTGGCATGCACATATATATGAGGGATTACAAAAATTATCCAATGAACATAGGTAGAACATGCATGAAACATCAGTGTACACATTTTGTCAAAAGAGAAAGGGACAAACATGTAGCCACAAGGAATGTTGGCAACTGTGATGGCACATAAATCATGTCAATGGACATTCCCCACTTACCAAGTGCGAGTAATGATCTGTAGCTGCACCCAAAGAACAATGTATGCTCTGTCACAAGTATGATGGCGACCTTCACAAGACATACAGTAGTGAGGGACCAGCATTCTTCACTCACTGAAGACAAGTGTCCTCTGGGGGCAGATGTCAATTTACACAGTTGACCAGACACATGGCTGAGGACAGTGAGCCATCACTTCATTTTGTTTGGGTGGCAACACTGAGGACTAGTAGTCTGTTGCACAGAATTTAGATCCACTACAACAACAAACACTAGTTGATTGACTAATGTACACAGTCATGTGTTGTCCTTGGAGAGCACTTTTTTGTTGGAGTGTATTCGGTTGTGTCCTATGTCCCTGAGATAATAGGCAAGGACGTTATTATGCACCAAGTTCCATCCCCTCACAAACAGTTACTCATCTTGTGTGTCACACATGGCCCATCCCAATCATCAGGGGGAAATGTCAGAACCCAACAGATCAACTTGGCTATGTGACAGGCAGGAATATGCCCTGTACTCACCCCCTTGTGACTACTGTGCACTCCTCAAACACTCATCAAGCTCCAGGTAGGTCCCTGCCAAAATGCGGGCCATTAGGAGGTCATGCTCTGACGTGCGGCCCACCCACGTTGGGAGAACAGCTGCCTCAAACTCAATTCCGACAAGACTGAGGTCCTCATCTTTGGCTCCACCCCATCCGCCTGGGATGACTCCTGGTGGCCTGCCACTCTCGGATCCGCCCGACTCCCACCGACCACGCTCGCAACCCAGGATTCATCCTGGACTCCTCACTATCCATGACCCAGCAAGTTAACGCCATCGCCTGCTCCTGCTTCAACACCCTCTGCCTGCTACAAAAGATCTACAAATGGATTCCCATGGAAACCAGAAGAACAGTCACCCACGCCCTCGTAAGCAGCAAACTGGATTACGGCAATGCTGTCTACGCTGGAACCACGACCAAACTCCAGAAAGGCTGCAATGCATCCAGAATGCCTCTGCACGCCTCATCCTGGACATCCCCCGCCACTGCCACATCACAGGCCACCTGAGAGACCTGCACTGCCTCCCCGTCAACAAGAGAATCACCTTCAAGCTCGTCACCCACACTCACAAAGCACTGTACAACACTGGACCAGAATACCTCAACAGACGGCTCTCCTTCTACACCCCGACCTGACAGCTCCGCTCCGCAGACCTTACCCTTGCAACCCTCCCACGCATCCACAGAACTACAACCGGCGGCAGATCATTCTTGCACCTCACCGCCAAGACGTGGAACACTCTTCCCACCCACCTGCATCAGATCAAGGACCTCCTTACCTTCAGGAGACTTCTCAAGACTTGGCTGTTCGAGCAGTAGCAGCGCCCCCTCTCCAATCTTCCCCCCTCAGTGCCTTGTGACCCTCTTGGGTGAGTAGTGCAGTTTACAAATTCCTTGATTGCTTGATTGACTGTGCTCTCCTCAAACACCCATCAAGCTCCAGGTAGGTCCCTGCCAAAATGCAGGCCATTAGGAGGTCATGCTCCGAAGTGCGCCCCACCCAAGTTGGGAGGACAGCCCCAGCTGGACCTCTGTTATCTTCTGGGCCCAGTGTCTCAGGTCCTCCCACCTCGTCCGACAGTGGGTGCTCCACCAGCTATGAATTCCCAGGGTCCGCACCTTTCGGATGATGGCTCTCCATATCCCCTCATTCCAATGGGCATTGACATGTATGAATGCAAGAGACAAATCAAATCAAATGATTACAATCCCAAATTTTTGCCCAAATGGTTGTGTCACACACAGGTTAGAAACACCAAGCACAAAATGGGCTATTTATCAATATATCACAAGTGGAAAGCACACATGGCAATAAGTACAGGGACATGACTACACACTTTTGGAGTAATCTGCAGACTAACCCACTACCATGCTCATGGCCTACAATGGCTAAACAAGCCTACTGATATCAGGTAGCCCATGCTCCAGCAGAATGTACTGTGATGTGAACCACAGTGAAACACTACATGCCAATGTGGCTTCTTAAGGGTAAACTCTTCAGGCCTGACTGGACAAACACATTTACACTCTGCAACATTGACTCAGTACATACAGTCCTTACAGGCACCTACCATAGTACAGACTTCACTCTTACACTTGAGCAAGACCCCAACAACTACAGACCAATCACAAATGAACCTTTCCTGGGCAAATTGATAGAAAGAGCAGCATTCGCCCAGATGTCACAATTCATTGAAGACAATTCTATACTTTCAGACTTCCAAACTGGATTCTGCCCAGGAAGAAGCACTGAATCAGCACTCATAGCAATCTGGGATGATCTTAAAAACACAGTCAACCGCAATGGAGTTGCTGCACTACTTCTTTTGGATGGTAGACCATGACACCCTAATTCAAAGACTCCACGAAGCCAGCATACAAGGGATTGCTCTCGACTGGATTACTTCCTATCTTCAAAAAAGATCTAATATCATCCACTCGCCCCCCTTCTCGTCCCAACCCTAGCTCACAAAAGCAGGGGCCCCCAAAGGATCAATCGTCTCACTTTTGCCAGAACTGATCAATGATTTCCATCTCACATGCCACAACTATGCAGATGACACACAAAATACTACTTAAATTAGAATGCCCTAAAAGCATTGAAAACTCAAAAATTTTCAGTTGCCTCAGAGCCGTTGATCAGTGGATGACCTGGAGCCATCTCAAACTAAATACCTCCAAAACAGAAATACTCAAATGTGGTGACTGGAAAAATTATGGCCCTCTGTGCGTCTGGCCTGAAGATTTTGGACCACTTCCTCAATTATCCAAGGAAGTTAAAAACCTAGTAATCACCATGGATTCCAAGTTAACTATGAATGCCCAAGTGGACAAATTGTCACGAACAAGCTTCATCACCTTGAAGACTTTACGACGCATCTTCCCCCACTTCAGATTTCCACACAAGGTGCAAGCTACTATCTTGCTTGTACTATCCATACTGGATTATGCCAATGGCCTCTACCATGGATCATCTCTATCTATTATGAAAAAACTACAACGTATCCAGAATTTAGCAGCCAGGCTACTATTACATGTAAAGCCGCAAGCCCACTTCTCCCCTGCCTTGAGAGCACTACACTGGTTACCCGTTGCCAGAAGATGCACTTTCAAGCTGCTTTGTATCACCCACAAAGCTATACATGGAACAGGACCGCTTTTTATCAGAAACAAAATAACCAAATACATCCAACAAAGAAACCTCTGCTCAAGATTGGCACCCCGCCTTAGAACACCACCATACAAGAAAAAGACTATAGGTGGTACATCCTTCTCCGTTCAAGCAGCCAAACTATGGAATTCATTACCCCCAACTATAAGAGCCACAGATTACTTTCTTGTCTTCAGAAAACTACTCAAGAGTTGGCTCTTTCCTTCATAACCACTATATTCAAACAACTATGGACTGCATATCCCTATGTTGATAAAATTGTTTTCAGATTGTGTATATTTCTAGTTATGTATAGTTCTTTAGAAAATATGTATCGCTACTATGTCATAACAATAAAATACACACACACTCTTTAAACCTGTTTAACTAAGTATATTTTTACCCATGGTTCTAATTATGTATTGTATGTGCATATGTGTGTGTATTCATGTGTGTTTGTATGTGTGTGTGTATGTGTGTATGTATATATATGTATGTGAATATGTTGTTTCTGTGCCTGGCATGTTCGTAGGTCATTGCATGGCTCCTGGGTGGGTTGTTCTACTAGATATCTAAGAATTCCTGCTCTCATCTTATCACACTTATCTACCCATCATCATATGTCATGTCTCTATCAAACTATCCTCCATTCTCACTCTGACTCATCCCAAATCCTTTCTACTACTTTCATCTCCTAAATAACTCTGCTTAAGCTCTTCCCTCCGCTTCCACATCTAACTCACCAAACCTCAATCTACTACTGTGACCTCCCACACAATCCTACTAAATTCTCCCGCATTTATCTCACCCTGCTACTATGCTCTCCCTAACCCTTCCACATACTCTTCCCTCCTCCATCCCCCTTTACTCATCCCAAGCCTTTGGGTTGAGTAAATGAAGGATATACTCCCAATTAACACTTCTAGATTTCTTTCCTCCTCCACTCCTCCATTACTCCAGTCAATCTAACTAACAAACTCTCATATCCACGGCTCAAATAAACTCATAATAATACTAAAACTGTACTCATTATTTCCCAATACTAATCCATCACTAATTCTTGTTGGGTTCCAGAGTAGCGTGCTATTCACCGAAAAGCGCTTCGACGCCTCGTCAGTGGTAGTAAGCGCTATATAAATACGATTACAATACAATACAATACAATTAAAGGGCTGGCATGGTAGGTTGGAGTGTCTTCCTTGTGCATGTATGGACATGTGGCCTAACAGATGTAGACTCATACCACTTCAGGGTGGGTTTCTGTGGTATACACCTGTACCACAGAATATACATTTGAACATATGTTTCTAACATACAGAGATGGCATACAACATACAAAGGTATGTTTTGTTAAATTTCTGTTACATCACCAAGCTACTGAGTCACATGCCATGGCCTTCCAGGAATCTACACACTGTCTGCACTGTGGGTTTGTCATTGTGCAATACGTCTGTACAGGACATATATGACTTTTGTGAAGGTGACAACAGAGCTCTGGTAGTAAGGGGCCTGACATGAGTCAAAAACACACATGGATAATGATTCAAAATGCATATATGGACTAGTTCAGGGATTTACCTCAGTACCTATTCCTAATCTAGTCTATGGACTGAGGCATCCAGGCCACGTTTTGCCACTAGATCCTCATATTGCCCACATGTCAGGATGTGCAGATCTACAGGGAGTGGGTACAGTGCCACAGTTGCATAGCTACAGTGTCTCTCCCACATCCTGAAGTATGTCCCATACTGAAAGATAAATTTGACATGCACTGGTCTCTGCAGGCTGAGCATACAGAACCTACATGACACTCACATTTCCATCACTTCAAGGCATGACTGTACATCATGTGGCTTGTGTGGCAGCCTGAAGGTCACAGTGAGTCATGATACGTCTTCCAGACAACAGTTGGGAAAGGCCAGATATGAGGTGAAAGATCTGTGGCACAATATACACTGCTTAGGAGATCCTCAAATGACTCAGACAAGATGCGTACAGAGCTCATGCTGTCATGCACATATATGTTGTCTAACATTTACAACAATTATAAACAAAAAAATGTCATTGTCTGGCAGTAAAGTATTGTTGCCTAGTAATGTGCATCCAACACGAGGAGGACCTAGGGCCTCAACAACCTCAAACAACATAATGTGAATAAACACAACATATAGTACTGGTCTCCAAAACCTGCACCATGCACATCACATTGATGTCACACAAACTGCAACAATAGGCACACAAGAAATCTAACTGCCACACAGGGGAACATTGTAGCTTGTGACGAGGGAAAGGATGGCGTTGACAGAGTCAATTGTGCTTATGAGATACTTACCTGCTCTTCTAGTGAGCCATAGAGCTGATTGTACAGGGGAAGGACCTCGCTCACAAGCCTCTCCAACTCCTCTGGAGTGAAGACAGGGGCCCTTTCACCTGCCGGACGTGGCATGATTGCTCTCAGAGGCACCACACAGCAGCTGAAGAGGTGGAAGTGTTGCTGGCAGCAGTGTCAGGAGTCAAGTGACTGATTTTGCACAGTGCGACATACACAGTCATCATCGCCGACGGACACAGCCTTTGAGCTGCGACCACCACAGGAAGCAACGTTAGCCTATGACTGTCTGTTGCGGCTGGTACCACCCACTGTGTGGATGACTTCTGCCAGTGGACACGGGCGGATCCTGATGTGTAGTGGAGTAGGTCAGGCATCCACCATTTTAAAATACTATATATGGCCATGTTAAATACTTCAAAACAACAATACATGTTTAGGATCATCCCAAACATACTCAATCTGTCTAGTGTAGTGTGTTGTAGGGAACAGATGGCGTATGACGGTGGTGCATGGTCCAACAATGGCTGACCGTATTTTTGGCGGTCAGAAAAAAATGGCACATTTCAAGGGGCAATTGAGCAGCAGATAGTTTGGTGTCGCTCAAATCCATGTTGTGGACATATGTGTTGATAAGCATGGGGTCACATTTGACTCTTGTGTAGCTGACAGCTGTGATGTGTAATGGGTGTAATGTATTTCCAGTCAGAAATGCTTTGTCACATGGTATGCATCACGTATGTTGTTGTGGACACAGTGACTAATGTTCCAAATTATGTATTTCCACACATAGGTATCCTGGGAGAGAGAGTATGCAACAACCTCCTGTCTACCATCCATTGCCAGATCTTCAGACCATGGAGAATTGCCATATTATCCAGCTCTACCGTGTGAATAGGCAAACAATAGTGGATTCATGCCATCCGTTGGAGCCAGATCTGATGCCAACCAACAAGAATGCATACTGCATACCACCGATTGTTAAAGTCATGCCAGTATTGCACTTCCTGGCCACAGGGTCCATCCAACATACAGTGGCCCTATCTGGTTGTATGTCCCAACCTATGTTTAGTCTGGTGTTGAGAGATTTCCTATCAGCAATGTTGAAGCACATTGACAGCTATAGCAGGTTCCCCCGACATGAGGATTTAGCCAATGTGAAGGCTGACTTTTATGGGTTTGCCTGCCTCCCACACGTCGTGGGGGCCATTGATGGCACACATGTTGACTTGGTGCCACCGCAGGCCACTGAACAAGTCTGTTGCAGCAGAAAGAATTTCCATTCCATGAACGTCCAAGTTGTCTCTTTGGCGGATCTCTACATCTCAAATGTATGTGCCCGTTTTCCTGGATCAGTCCATGATTATTTTATAATGCGGAACAGCACCATACCCCAGCTGATGTCACAATTGCAACACTAGAAGGACTGTATGGGTGGTAAGTCATGTCTGTCCTGATTGTGTGTGAGCAATGTCAGGTCCAACAATTAGGAATTCAGTGACTCATTGTTGCACTTATGTCTCATTTCTTAACAGGAGACCTAGCATATTCAAACTGCCCTTGGTTATTGACGCTACTGAGGAATCCAACTACGTCAGGGGAAGTCCACTTCAATGAGGCCCATGGAAGAACACGGCGGGCAGTGGAGCAGGCTTTTGGGATCCTGAAGGCCAGATTTCTATGTCTGCGGAGGATTGGTGGAGCCCTCCTCTACTCACCCGGTAAAGTGTGTCAGATCACTGTGGCAGCCTGCATGCTCCACAACATTGCCCTGCGGAGGAATATCCGTACATCCAAGAGGAGGGAGAGCCTCATGAGTGCAAGTATGTCATGTGATGTCATGACTGTGACTGTACAAAAAACTGTAGTTGTGAGAATGTGTGGAGCTTAGTATTTCTTAAATAGCTAGGGAGCTGATACTCTGCAAAAATCAGCCAAAGGCTGATTGATAAGATAGCTTTTGACACTTCCCCACCTTGATGATTTTGCTTTGTTTGTGTCAGTTTCCTTGCAATGTACTTTGTTTTCAAGATGCTTGCTATGTGACTTGTGTCATATGCATGGTTTTAAGCCTATACTCCTTGTTCTGTCCTTTGTACAGGCACCTTTGCCATGACATCTTCAGATGGGCATTTCAAAGTTGTGAATGTATGTGATGATGCTATTCTGACATACGAAGTGGACATGGATTGTTCCAGGTAATGTAGGTCACAGAGTTTGGGTGTAGAAAACCTGTGCCAAGACAGCTTGCACAGTGTTTGGATGGAAGTTCAGAAGTGCCTATTGAATTTGTTTTCTGTCCTGTGGTGAGCCTGATGCATCATGTGGTCATCATGTGGTTAGAAAGTATGTAATACTAGACCACAACAAAGTCAGTTCACATTCACATTGGTTAAACCCTCTTTTTGTATGACCTGTATATAGCTGTAGATGTGTTTCATCATTGTAGGCCACAGTGCCTATGCCAAAACACAGTAACTCTGGGCAATAGCTTGCTTAATCTCCACAACGGCATTGACAGCGCTTGGATGCCTAGCTTCACTCTGGGGGTTTCCCATGAGTGGGCGCCTCACAGGGAAAAGCCAGGTGGTGTTCCACAGCGGTATGCGTACAGCGCCTTGAGACCCTAGCGGGTGAGTAGTGCGCTATACAAGTGCGAAGTTTACGTTTACTACACACACTATACAAATGGTATCCTCCCCGGTGAGAACACCTCATGTGGGAGGTCACTAACAGTTGTAATGGGCCAAGTGACCACTGGGCTGGTGTTTGGGGTTACCACAACAATTGTATTGGGCTTTGCAGTCAGGTATCTCTCTCTACTTCCCAGCACTAGGCAACAGTATACTCCCAGGTGAGTAAACATCAATAGAGACTTGGCAAACATAGGTATTTGGGCAAGTGACCAATGGGCTGTGTGTTTGTAGTCACAACAACAGGACCTATTGGACTTGGCTGTTAGGTATCTCTCTCCAACACTAGACAAATGGTATAGCCCCAGGGGAGTAAACTTCAATTGAGAGTTCACAAACAGGGGTATTTGGACAAGTGACCATTAGGCGGGTGTTCAGAGTTACAACAGCAGGGCCTCCTGGGAGTTGAAATCAAATCACTCCCTCTACTACACACACTGTACAAGAGTTACAACAGCAGGGTCTCCTTGGAGTTGCACTCAGATCACTCCCTCTACTATACGCACTGTACAAATGGTATCCTCCCAGGGGAGTACACCTCAGGTGGGAATTCACTAACAGCTGTATTGGGCCAAGTGACCACTGGGCTGGTGTTTGGAGATACAACAACAGGGCCTATTGTACTTTGCAGTTAGGTATCTCTTTCTACTACCCAACATTAGACAAATGGTATACTCCCAGGTGAGTAAATTGAGAGTTCTCAAACAAGGTTATTTGAAGAAGTGACCAATGGACTGGTATCTGAAGTTAGAACAACAGGGCCACCTGGGAGTTGCAGTCAGATCACTCCCTCTACTATACACACTGTACAAATGTTATCCTCCCAGGTGAGTGCACCTCATGTGGGAATTCACTAACAGCTGTATTGGGCCAAGTGACCACTGGGCTGGTGTTTGGAGTTACAACAACAGGGCCTATTGTGCTTTGCAGTTAAGTATCTCTCTCTACTACCCAACACTAGACAGATGGTGTACTCCCAGGTGAGTAAACTTCAAAAGAGACTTGGCAAACAAGGGTATTTGGACAAGTGACCACTGGGCTGGTGTTTATAGTCACAACAACAGGGCCTATTGGGCTTGGCTGTGAGGTATATCTCTCTACTTCCCAACACTGGACAAATGGTATTGTCCCAGGTGAGTACACTTCATTTGGATGTTCACAAACAGTTATAGCTGGGCTAGTGCACAATGTGCTGGGGTTTGGATTTAGAGAGTCAGTGCCTCCTGAGAGTTGCAGTCAAGTCACTCCTTCTACTCCCCAACACTTGACAAATGTTTGGTATTACATATCTTTATGCAGGCTGCATTTCGGTTTGAGCATACATTTACATTTTGGGGCTGTGTTTTGGACTGTGCTTTTGGTATTGTGAGATTTTCAGGCACCATTTGGACATATGGCATGTGATGGGCCTTGGTAGCTGTGATGTTGGGTCCAATGATGCATATAGACAATGTTTAAACTCACATACTCTTGGTATTGAATGTTGGTGAAGTATATGAATGAGACAAGGGCAAAAGGTGAGCTGTGAGCATGCATGACATTACATTTTTGTGACTTTTTTGTGTTGTAACTTACCAGGCTCCACTCCCCCAGGTATTCCTGTCAGGTCGTCAGGATGCAGGTTGACCAAGACCTTCTCCTCCCAGGAAAACAGTTGTAATGGGGCACTGGGAGTTCCATCACCAGTTTCCTTGGTCTGCAGCTGGTGCCTGGAGACCAGGGAACGGACCCTGCATCTGAGGTCATTCCACCTCTTCTTAATGTCCTCCTTTGTGCGCAGAGTGGTGCCTATTGCATTCACTCAGTCGACTATCCTGTCCCATATTTCGATTTTCCCACTGAGAAGTGTGTGCTGGAATTGGCTCCAAACAACTGTGGCTCTACTCTTATGTTTTAATCTACTGTGACTCTCAACTCATCTTCGGAAAAACGAAGATTCTTTGAATGTGACATGGTGAAAAAAATGGGTGACAGGGATTTACTTAACAGGGGAAGTGCAATAGGGAGTGAATGGACAAAAGTGTGTGCAAGGAGTTATATGGGATGGTGAAAAAGGGATGCCTAATCTATGTAAAATTCACAAAACAGTGGTCGTGGTTCTTTGGCTTCCAGTGGAGATGCAAAGGATTGTGGTCTGTGCAGGGGTGTGTTTTATAGTGTGCTTTGCAGGTGTGTCCCCGGAGCAATATGTGTAAGCTGTGTTGTTTTTTAATTCATCCAATGTGCAGTTGTCTGTTACTTTGCTGACCACAGACCGCAGTGATCGACTGCCATTGGCTAACCACCACCAGGAGAAAGCCACAGTGACTGTGTGATTGTAATAGGCTTGGTGGTTGGCTGTGGCGCTGACTTCGCTGGAGGTCAGACAACCTACATATGAGCCGCCGCGTCACAGGCTGTCTGCCTTTTTTGCTTGGTGGTTGGCGTCCTGCCTGCTTTAAGGTAATACAGCGATCTAGGGACTACCTGCATAGTATTTTTTTGGGGCCAAACAACATGGCAATCAGGCGGTCTGACCATCAAACTCGTAATTAGGCCCTTATTTTAGGCCATCTATATATTGCACCAAGAGTGAGTTAATGGGCAACTGCAAATTTTCTAAATCTTTCTTTAGGATCTGGCTAAAAATGAAAGAACTTTCTGTATAACCCTGGGGAATTTGACTCCAAATGTGGACTTTATTTTGGAATTGGAACACAAGGAGATACTTGCTGTCCTAGTGCAAAGCAATGGAAAAGAATGCTTGGGATGTCAATGACTTTATACCATTTTGCATCTTTTGGAATTTGGAACAACATTTCTGCAGGATTCAATACCACTGGACAACATGGAGTCATATTTTTTTTTCCAAGGGTCCAGCACAATTTTCCATTTGCCGCTCATTTTTTTAAATGCCCTTCACAGGAGAATTGCACGGACTACCAAGCACTTTCAGAAGAATGCCCTGTTTTATCATTTTTTCCAAGATGGGCTTCATTCCTCCGTCTGTGTCTCACAGGACGATGCAGGGGTGCCGACTGCATGATAGGTGAAATTATGGACTACAGTTTTTGACAAATTAACCCTGTTATGGACTTTCTCATACACTAACTGTGAGAAATTGGATTGTTGGTTGAGAGGGGGTGAAGCAGAATGCAAGTGAAACCCACAATCCCTGTTAGGGTGAACCATAAAAAGTCACTAAATTCACCTATGATTAATCCTCTGATAGTTTGTCACAAAAGCAAAAGCTTAACTTTGAGTGAATGTGTAAAGTATTTATGGAGCACTTAAACAATCATGAAGTGAAAACACAACTGTTAGAAATGGGGTCTCTAGTTGGCAGATGTATTCACACGTGTCCAAAAAGGGACCGCAATCCTAGTCAGGGTAAGTCACACACAATCCACATTATCCTGTGCCCACCATATGGTAGCTTGGCACTGAGCAGTCATGCTTAACTTAGAAGGCAATGTGTAAAATATTTGTGCAATAAATCATACAGTAATGCAGTGAAAACACCATAAAAATACACCACACAAGTTTACAAAAATATAAACTATTTATCTGGTTAAATTAAGGTCAGAATGATAAAGATTGAATAAGCACAAGTTGAGATATCACTTTTGCAAGTTTAAACAAAAAAAGAGTCTTAAATCTTAGACATCTACAGTTGTCTCTTGGTTTCGCAAAGTACTTGGTTTGCGTAAAAAATTAACATGCACGGAGACCACAGAGGAGGAGATACGTGGAAAAATAGGGTGTGCGCCGGATTTTCCGACGCAGCACAGACAATGTGTTGTTTCTTTCCATGCTGCAAGGGGCTTTGCGTTGATTTCTGGCTCGCAGTCTTTGTTCCTCACTGCGATGCGGAGATCTTTTTGACGCTGCATCGATTCTTCCCTCGGGAAGTCAGGCTGCATCGTTCTGGTTCAGCTGTGTGTTGATCCAGTAGGGCTGTGCGTCGAATTTCTGGACGCGAGGCAGGCGTTGCATCGATTCTTCACTCGAGAAGTCAGCCTGCGCCATTCCGGTTCGGCTGTTCGGCGATTTCTCAGTCGCACCACGGCTGTGAATCATTTCTGGCAGGGTGTGTGTCGATTTTCAGGGCGCACAATGAGTTCCTTGAGGAGATGAAGTCTTTTTAGCCCTGAGACTTCAGAAAACAGGAGGCAAGCTCAATCCAAGCCCTAGGATAGCACTTCTCAACAAAGTCAGATGGCAGCAGGGCAGCAGTCCTTCTCAGCAAAGCACTCCAAATGAGTTCTTTGGGCAGCCAGGCAGGTCCTCTTGACAGGTTGTAGGTTCAGGTCCAGAAGTGTCTAAGTTGGTGAGGGCAGAGACCCAGTTTATATACCCAAAAATGCCTTTGAAGTGGGGGAGACTTCAAATAGTTTTTGAAGTGCACAAGGTCCCCTTTCAGTACAGGTCTGTCTGCCGGGGTCCCAGTAGGGGGTTTAGCAGTCCATTGTGTGAGGGCAGGCCACGAGCCTTTGAAATGTAAGTGTAAGGCCCTCCACCCTCCAAGCCCATGAAGACCCATTCAGTATGCAGATGACTGCAGGTGTGACTGAGTATCCTGTGTTTGTGGTTGTCTAGGTGAAATGCACAAGGGAGCTTTCAACCAGCCCAGCCCAGACGTGGATTGGAGACAGGCTGTAAGGAACAGATGGATTTTAAGAGCAGAGAAATGTTCCCTTTCTAAAAGTAGCATTTCTAAAATAGCAATATAAAATCCAACCTCGCCAATAAGCAGGTTTCTATTACCTCCTGGCCATGAACATGACCTGGTTACCCTTTCTGATCAGAATCTACCATTCAAACAGTACATGTGGATAGCCCTAATGCTATCCTATGAAAGGAGCAGGCCTCACAGCTGTAGAAAATGAATTTAGGAGTTTTCCACTACCAGGACAGATAAAACACACAGGTACCAGGCACCAGGTGTCGTTGCAGCAGAGCAGCAGGACAGCAGCGCAGCCCTTCGTCTTTCACAGGTCTAGAACTGATCTGAAGAACAGGACTGAGGGTCCTATTTTTGTACCTGTATCTTCTTTGAAGTGGGAGAAATTTTTGAAGGCTTTGCCTCACAGGAGTGTCAGGAATTTCCTTCCACCCTACCCTGGTCCTAGACTGTCTGCAGGCACAACAGGCTTGTGTAAAGTTTTTTGTATAAGAGCAGGGCACAGTCAGCCAATTACTTCTCTCATCATAGGTTTTTGCTAACTAAGCTAAGATTGAAACTTGCACACTTTCTTGTTGCACACTTAAAGCAGGGTATGTATGTGACCCATTTACCTCATTCTCATATATTATGCAATGTATTATGCCTGATTTTAGTTTTGTCTCTTGAATGGTCACAGGTTGACCAAATAAAAAGTAACTGACTGACTGGCAGGGCGCTGTCTTTTGAAGTGAAAGTGGGGCTGTGCACAGCTCCATCTCCCATCTACCTGAGACGGCCCATCCAGGTACACTATTCCCTCTATTGAGTAGCTATCTGGGAGGAGTACACAAAAGTCCAAATACCAGCTACACCAAATCATGTGACCCAGGATACAGGCTGTAGACACCAAATGGCTAGGACAAAAAACTTACAGATTTCTAAAAGTGGCCTTTAATAATTGTGACTTCAAATTCAACTTTACCATCAAAGAGGATTTTAAAATGCAATTTCCAAGACACCAAAATTACTTCCCTACCTGGTCCCACTCAAAAGTTATCACTTATTACATGTAATAAGGTAACCTAAAGTTATCCTGTGGGAGAGGTAGGCCTCACAGGATTGAAAAATGAATTTGTAAGATTTTCACTACCAGGACAGGTAAAATTTAAAGTGCATGTCCAACTTTTTAATTACAATGCACCCTGCCCTATGGGCTGCCTAGGGATTTCTTTAAGGGCGATTTATGTACTAAAAAGGGAATTAAAGGCTTGGCACAGAGATTATTTTGTGAAGACAAATTTGGCAGTTTAAAACTGCGAACATGCTTCTATGGCAGACCCTAGAAATATTTTAAAAGCCTGCTTAAGTGGATGGCGCAATACTTTTGTCAGGCTCCCTAGTAGTATTTAATTTACACGCCCTGGGTACATGTAGTACAACTTTACTTGTGACTTATAAGGAAATCAAATGTGATAATCAGGTGTAAGTCAATGTTATCATATTTTAGGGAATGAGCAGAAGCACTTTAGCACTGGTCAACAGTGGTAAAGTGCACAGAGTCCTAAGGCCAACAAAAAAATATTCAGAAAAATAGAAGGGAAGAAGCCAAAATATTTGGGATAACTCTGCAGAGAAGGCCAAGTCCAACACTAATTATTTCCTGCTAGCTGCAATTCTTTCTACAGACTATGATCAGTTGCAGCAATTATTGTTTACTTTTGTTTTAATTTTACTTAATTTTTATATGTAACCACAGAGCCGGTCATAACACGCATCCTTTGGGGCTAAGATATACACTGAGTGAGGGTAAGCCTTCCTATGTGAACATTCTTTGCCTGGATACTGAAAAATCATATGTTGTGTAGTTTGTTTGTCTTTGTCTTTCACCCTTGCATTCACTATAGTGTGTAGTGTTTGTCCAGTGTTCCACAAGTATGAATCATGTTGATATGAACGTCTTTATTGATTGAACCTGCGTTCCTCTCTTTCTGCCCTGCCATGAACAGGTGACCAATTAGTCCCCCCAGCAACCGTGACTTTGCATGAGTATGTGCATTTAAATAATCTTCACCAATAAAATAGGGAATTATCAGAACATTCCCCTGTGAATTGCTTACGGATTTGTTTTGCGGTTTTATATAGCGCAAACTTGACTCAAAGGTATTGGAGCAATTACATGAGCACCAGTTACATTACACAAGGACACATTCATTTTTGGTAGGCACCATGAGATTAAGCAATTTGCCCAGAATCAGGTGATGTTGAGCTGAAGCTGAGAATCAAACCTGATTCCCTAGCTTCAAAGTCGGCAGCTCTGGCCATTACGCCACATTCTCTCATCTTGTTTGGTCATGATGAAGGTCATATGACCCATGAGGGCAACTTGACGTGGTCATAACATGTAGACCTACAGATAGGATGCATAGGCCATCATTACATCAGAAAATCCCTTTTGTGCTTACTCAACACTATACATTTTTAATCTTATCAGAATGACCATTAATAAATGACTACAGTTAGGGTTACATCCTAGATAGGTTTAGCCTCATTTTTTCTAATCCGTACAGTATCAAAGAATTCCCAGATTTCCTGTTCAGACCACCATAATGCAGAGCCATTCATAGGGTGAGGGTGTGATGATGAAGCATGCCACCAAGTTTCACGGGTGACGACCCTTTTTACAAGCCTAAGAGGTTTCTTTTGAACAAACAGTGTGCTTGAAAAAAAATAAATATACATTGACTAGATGGAGAAGCATGCTACCTTGTTTGATCTATATATCCATCTTCTGCCTCTTTTGAGAGTTTGTATTGTTTAAGACTAGGGAAGACTGCATTTAGTTTGACATTTCTCCTGAAAGGTGTTGTACCACTAATCAATCCTATGTCTTTACCAGTGAAATCTCATACCTTTTCTTTGACAGTTTGTCTTAAATCCAGAGATAAATCATCTTAAGTGAAAACAGGGCATGACTGAACTCTTAAATTATATGATTTAATTTGAAACACAGAATCTTCATCTTGGGTTTCAATTGCAACATCGTCCGATGTGCAATAAATCATACAGTTCATCTTGCAAAGAAAGTCTAACAAGTTGACAGGTCTCAAATCAACTGATGATTATTTTCCAATGATCCTATTTTCACAGGGATACCTGCTGTGACCTGATTAACAATCTATTTATAACTAATACCTACAACTTGGACTTCACTTCCCAAGAGGTGTAGGTTTTGAACCTCCCCAGAACAATATGTAAAGAGGATGGCCCTTTATCTATCATAAAAGAAACCAGGTGATCATTGAATTTAGTGTCAACATATGGGCCTTTTTGGTCTACCCCAGGACTGCTCCAAATAAGCACTCCTCCTCCCCCTCAGGCACCATCAATGGAATTATTTCTGGAGACAACTGAGGACAATCAGTAGTCAGAATTAATGGTTTCTGATGGTATCCAGGATTGTATGGCATTTTGTTTCTCATGGTTTTCTGCAACACTGGGGTTATGAACATATTCATGTTAAACTGTTTCTCCACCCTCAAAACAACCATACGCAAACACCACCTACTCATCCGGACCACCAAATGGTCATTCTACAAAGAATGCATAGATAATAACTCACACAACAGCAAGGAACTCTTTACCATCGTCAAAGAGCTCACCAAATCCAAATCCAGCACCATCGAACCCCTTCACACCCAAAACCTTTGAAACACCCTCTCCAACTACTTTCACCTCAAAATCCTAGACACACACAACAGTTTCACAGCCTCTGCACCCACCGTCACCACCACTGACACCACCGACATGACTGACAGCACAATGCCCCCCCACACAAATAACTACACACCTGGACCCCAACCAATGATAAAGAAACCGAAAAAACCATGAACTCCATCCACTCAGGCTCCCCCACAGACCCCTTCTCCCACCACATATTCAACAAGGCCAGCCAAATCATCGCTCCCCAGCTCCGCGCCGTAATCAACAGCTCCTTTGACGCAGCAACCTTCCCAGACACCTGGAAGCACGCCGAACTCAACACGCTCCTCAAAAAACTCAAAGCAGACCCGGAAGACCTCACAAACTACCGTCCCATCTCTTTTCTTTCCTTCCCCTCCAAGGTCGCTGAGAAGATAATGAATGTCCAACTGTCTCACTTCCTAGAGGAAAACAACACACTCGACGCCTCCCAGTCTGGATTCCGCAAGGGCCACAGCACTGAGACCGCCCTCATTGCCTGCACAGACGACATCAGAACTAGAGTGGACAAGGGCGAGACCGTCGCTCTCATCCTTCTGGACCTCTCCGCAGCTTTTGACACTGTATGCCACCAAATCCTCCGCGCACGCCTTTTTGATGCAGGAATCCGACACAAGGCCCTAGACTGGCTCACCTCCTTCCTCGCCGAAAGAACCCAAAGAGTTCGCCTCCCTCCCTTCCGGTCCCCAGCCACCAAGATCATCTGCTGGGTCCCCCAAGGATCCTCCCTCAGCCCCACCCTCTTCAACATATACATGGCCCCCCTTCGCCAACATCCTCTGCCCCCACGGAATCACCATCATCTCATACGCAGATGACGCCCAGCTCATCAAATCCCTCACCAGGGACCCTTCCACCGCCAAGACAAACCTACACGCCGGACTCTTCGACATAGCCAAATGGATGACAGCAAGCCACCTCAAACTCAACAAAACAGAAATCATCATCTTCGGCCCCAACAAGACAGTATGGGCGATTCCTGGTGGCCCACTGCCCTCGGACCACCCCAACACCCTCCACCCACGCACGCAACCTCGGCATCATCTTAGACTCATCTCTCTCCATGGCCCTGCAAATCAACACCATGTCGTCCTCCTGTTTCAACACCCTTCGCATGCTACCTTCAAGTGGATTTCCTTAGAAAACAAGAAAAATGGTCACCCATGCCCTCATCAGCAGCAGACTGGACTAGGGCAACGCCCTCTACGCTGGTACCACAGCCAAGCTTCAGCAAAAACTCCAGCGAATCCAGAACGTAGCCGCACGTCTCATCCTTGGCCTCCCCTGCCACGAACACATCTCTGCTCATCTCAGATCCCTTCACTGGCGGCCCATCAGCAAAGGATCATCTTCAAAGTCCTTAACCACGCTCACAAATCCCTCCACAACACTGGACCAGCCTACCTTAATGAACGAGTAAACTTCCACACACCTACTCGACTTCTCCGCTGTGCTGACCTCGCTCTCGCCACAGTCCCCCGCATCCAACGCACCACCGGCGGCGGCAGATCCTTCTCCCACCTCGCCTCCAAGACCTGGAACTCTCTCCCAACCAACCTACGAAAGACCCGGGACCTCCTAACTTTTACATACCCTTACCTCTGTACCATCTTATTTCCCATTTTCACACCTTGCATTGACAACATCACATTCATTCTAGCATTGTCAGACAGCACAAAGCCCAAATCAGTACCCATCAACAGATTCCTCCCACATCTCTGGAATTGCTTTGTCTGGACAACCATCAACTTCTCCTTGATCTTTTTCTGCTTCATATCAAACCACTCTCTACTGTACTTGGCATACTTTAGGATCTCATCAATACCGTTAGTTTGCCAACACATTAATCTCTGTTGTATATATGAGTTGAGCTCAGGACGCAAAAGCATGACAAAGACAGCTACAAAATGTCTAGCACCATCTTTCTCTGCATCTTCATTTCTACTGTGTTTCTTAAAAATCTGCTTGAGCCTCTCATAATAAGCATGAACTGCCTCTTTCAGCTTTTGTATAGATTTCAAAATCTTTGACTAGTTAATTTGCTTCTACGGAACCTTCTTTTTCAAATGCTCTATCACTGCACTGTGCTTATCAGCAACTGCTTTAGATGGAGCACTGTTAGGAGCAACTCTAACTGCTTCCTCTGTCTGCCAAGAAACAGCCACCATACACTCTGAGCAAAAATAACTAGAACCAACAATCTCAAACATTCAAATCAGTACAAAGCATTTTTGAAATTGTTGTCATCCTGTGAACCTCTTTGTACTAATTCTCCGGTTCCTCTAAAGATTTTGGAAAATGTGTCATAAAGCAAAAGGTCACCACGTCCAAGGAACATGCCCATAGTTGCCTCCATGTATGTCTCTCAAGAAAATTTTAGAAACGGTCTCTAATTCAGAATCACTAGTTGATCCTTTTGCCTTCTTCCCTGCCTCAGACGCTTTCTTTTTATTTATAACCCTTGTCTTCCACTTTTCTTTGTATTTCTTCAACTCACTTAACCAGATTCTTAATGTGAGCTTGTAAGGCTATTAAACCTAATTCCAACAATATCCCTCTCTATTGAAGATTCAGTGGTAACAGGAGCATCAGGCATATCACTTGAAACTGAAAAGACAACATTGGTACCTCTTCTAGTACTCTGCAAAGCTGTCAATATGTTCTCAGGTGGGGCACTTGCTGATGCACTCACTGGTGTAGTCGAAGTCGATTCCTGTGACTGTGCACTCATGCCATCTCCCACTGCACTTATGACAGCTACTACTGAACTCTGCCCTTGTCTCTGGATTCCATCAGTATTTGGAGGACTTCTGAAATTCAAAAGATCATTTATAAAACTATCCTCCTCATCTGAGTCTCATTCTCTTTTCTGTGTCTCTCTGTCTCTCTCATCTGTATTATTTTTTTCTGTTGTCTCTTTGATTATGGCAAGGATAACCCTCAATCCTTCAATCATGTTCTTCCTCTAACATCTCCCTTGACAATCCTACTTGCCTTCCCACCACTGTTTAGATGAACCCTTCACCTGCCTATTAATTTCCTTTCTCTCCTTCTGTGCACCCATCCAATCCCATTTGTTCAATGTCTCAAATTATGTAGGCCTAGGTAATGGCTTTATATCATTAATGGTTTATTTAAGGAAATCTATCATTTTACTATTAAAGGTACCCTTTATTGGAAATTGCAACTACTTATCAGAAGAGGTATATTCATGTCATTCAGAAATCCAGGTACATGTATAAAAGCCAATGTCCATCAACATTTGATATACAAATGTACCATCTGGAGGTAATTTCTCACCGTCTGTAGCAGGTACACTAGGAGCTTTAGACTTTTTCAATGCAGCACCTATGATTTTCACTTAAAATACCCTGAAAACCACACAAAACAATCTGGCGACCAACAACCAGTCCAGATGTGGCTATGCCATAGGTCAATCAATCGCTGCGCAGCTTTGACAGCAACCAACCAATGATAGTGCAACTCTGTGGTAACTTCTCACCAAACTCAGTGCGACTGCTCAGCTGACTAATCCCACTGTGGCTTTTCCATATCTTTCTTAATAAACAAACACACTACATTAACCAAATAAATCTTGTCTGCTCAATCTAAATAGGTGAAAATCAGAAGAATAGAATAAAACAAATCTCACTAATAACAAAAACAAGACTAGCACCCTCAGAGCAGTTTTCATTCTCAATTTGCACTAAAGCAGATCCTTGTTGAGTGGCAACCTGCTTTTGATAAATGCATTTACTTGTGTACACTGAGGAGAAAAGAATACCAACCTAATTTAGGCACACAGGCTCCTAGCAAATAAGCTTGCTAGTTTAGACCATTCCCTATCTGTGTGTAAGGAGCACCTCACAAAGCACTTGTGTAGACAAGTAAAACAGTATTATCTTGATATCTTTAATTTCGGCTAATCTAGTAGTTAATAATAAAAACCACAAACTTCTTGATGCAAATCACAAATAAGAATAAGTACATCACAATCACAATGATAAAGCCACTAATTGAACTCGAAATCAGCACAGCATACTTCTTTTTTTTGAGTCCTCATATATAACGAAATACAGACACGAGACGCCACATCACGTTCCGGGCCAGGACCTCGGCCTGGTGGTCCACCAGAGCTCAGGCATCGAGTGGCCACCATCAGCCTAAGGGGGAGGGCAGAACTAGTCCGCCCCCATCCTTCTAATTGATATATCTTAAAGACTTAATTATTGGACTCTGACCGAAACCAAAACTCAAGTCTAATTACTTCACACTGGCCTAATGCCTGCAGAAATGGTTCTATAAAAAACAAAAAAGGGTTCCCACATTCTAAGGGACCTATCCGAGCCATTACTACAGTCTAAGTCAGACATTCTCTTAAATGACAACAACCAATCCCTATGAGTGGGGGGGAGACTAGAGATCCACTTAATACATATTTCCCGCCGGGCTATCAGAACCAAATAGAAAAAGAGATGCATCAGGGGTCTCTCCAATCTATCACACAGACTTCTCTCTGCAGTCTCATATAACCCAAATACAACCATTGGAAGAGTTATCTCATTATGCCTATTTGTAATAGACAAGATCGACTTACCCACTTGTTCCCAAAAAGTATGAATCCCTGGGCACTGCCACCAAAGATGAATATCATCTGCCCTCTCTAGGTCACACTTTGGGCAGCCACTCTTACTTTGAAGAGCTATTCTAGCAAGCCTTTTAGGGGTCCAGTAAGCCCGATATGTGGTAAACAAGTGGTTCTGCCGCAGGGGGGCAGATTTAACCACAGGCCAGAGAATCTTCATGGAGGCCCGCCAGAGATAAGGAAGATCAATTGCGGGAAACACCAAGTCCCATCCCTCTCTGGAGGGTGGGCAAGATGCATCTTCAGCCTGTATAAGTGCCCAATACCACTTTGAAACCTCTTTCTTTTGGCTCTGTGGGCCGGTAATTTCCTTCTCCCATCCCGTAGAACACCCAGCCTCAGGTTTTCCTTGCAACCAGCCTTTAATTTGTACGTATTTGAACCTAGATAATTTAGCATTAGTTACTTCAGATAAGGATTCCCAAGAGCTAACAGAGCCCCAACTGACTAATTGTCCCCACTGCACAATCCCTCCCTCTATCAATTGCTTAGCTAGTACATCCTGGAGACACATCAGAGTACCGTGGAATTACAGATTGGGGCCAACTCACTGTAGTATGGGATACCCAGGCTTCTTCTTACTGCATACCAGATGCTGCAGGCATTAAAAAGAGTTTTTAGTCTAACTTTTTTGTAATACTTGGGATGGCCAAATTTATAAAGAAACTGTGAACCCTGGTCCCGGAAACACCCTATCAGAGCCTGAAGTCGAGGTGAAGGATACTGCTTATAAAGAAGTGATCTAACATTTTTCAGCTGGAATGCCCAGTAGTAAAGCTGAAAATCCGGAAGTGCAATTCCTCCATCTAGCTTTTTCCTTCTCAATTTTTTCCATGCTATTCTGGGTTTTTTATAGGACCAAATAGAGCTAACTAATACCCCCTGCAATTGCCTTAGCCATTCATCATTAAAAGATAAAGGGATAGCGTTAAAGATAAAGGTGAAATTTGGTAGTACCACCATCTTGATTAAATTAGTTCTACCTAAAATAGAGAGATGAGGATGTGACCATTGAAGGAGTAACTTTGTTTCCCTTAGATGATGCGCGAAGTTCACTTGAGCCATCTCTGCCAGATTCTTGACCACTTTGACCCCTACATTTTGGATTTCCTCTTTCTCCAATGGGTTATCCAAAGGGCCATTCCAGGTTATTACTTCAGATTTATCTGTGTTAATTAAGTAACCTAAAATTTCTCCAAAACTAACAGTAATTTTCAAAAGTGCTGGCAGAGCACATTGGGTGTTCTGTGTGTATATCAAAAGATCATCCCAATAAAGAGCTTCCTTCAGGGCCCAGCAGTGGTGTTGAAAAGGTGTAATTCTCTGATCTGCCCTGATTCTCCTAGCCAGAGGTTCGATATAAAGATTAAAGAGAAGAGGGGAGAGAGGGCAACCCTGTTGTGTCCCCCGTTCGATCTTAAAATGTGGGGATAGAATGCCATTAACCAGAACCCGAGCTGATGGAGCCTTATAAATAGTTTTAATTGCATTAAGAACATTTTCTCCCAAGTTATTGCGGTCTATTACCGCCTGCAGAAAGAGCCAGCTCACTTGGTCAAAAGCCTTGGCTGCATCAATTGTGGATATAGTTAGAGGCATGTTAAAAGTGGATGCAATATCAATTGCAGCAACTAGATCGTGGGTCAGGTCCCCTAGATGTCGATTTCTCTTAAAGCCTTTCTGATTAAAATGCACTAGATCACTGATCACATTATACAACCTCCTTGCAAGCAGTTGCGCAAACATTTTATAATCATTATTGAATAGTGAAATAGGTGTCTAGGACTCGCATTTTCTAGCATCTTTCTGCGGCTTTAGTATTAAAGTTATAATAGCTTCATTCCAGGAGGGCGGGACCGGAGAGGAATCTATAAGAGTCGAGTTCATTAATTGGATCAAGACTGGCGCAAGCTCGTCTCCCAGAAGTTTATATACTTCGGCAGGTATTCCGTCTGGACCAGGAGCCTTCCCATTTTTCAAACCAGCAATAACACTGTCTGTCTTGCAAGGGAGAAGCATTGATTGAGGTTCAAATTCTTAACTGAATCTAACCTAGGGAGTGTATCTCCCTTCACCCATTCTTCAATCGCCTCTGCTGAAATCACTGAGTCGTCTCCATATAGTTTAGAAAAAAACTTGTCAAATTCTCCTATAATGTCTTGGTCTTCTGAGGAGGTTCTGCCAGTTTCACCTAATATTACTCCTTTAATCCTATTCCTAATATTATCAGACCTAGACTTCCAAGCTAATAGCTTGCCACAGCTTTTGCCATAACCAAAATGCGTCAGTTTACTGGCTTCCCATCTAATCTTCACAATTGATTCTAAGAAGACCTCAAGTGAATTTTAGGCTTCCTGGATTTGATACTGTAGGTCTGCCTGCGTTATTGCATCCTGAGAGGATGGTCTTTGGACTTGCAGGGTACGAAGTTTATCCTCAAGAGTCTCTATTGTTGTTCTGGTACTCTTGGTTCCAAAAGCAGCACAGCAAATCAGTTTTCCACGGATAAAGGCCTTATATGCTTCCCAAACCGTGGCTATTGGAGCGGAACCCAAGTTGATCTCAAAAAATTCCTTGGAGTCCCTTTTCAACTTTAAGACAATATCTTCTTCCCTCAGAAGAGAACAATGCAGTGTCCATCTAGTGCAGGTACAAGAGTCAAACAGACTTATAGTCAGTTGAACAGCTGAATGGTCCGAGAGATTGCTTTGCTGGTGGGAAATTGCCGTTAGGTTATTTCGAAGTTTAATGTCTACCAGGAAGAAGTCAATTCTGGAAGCATGCCCGAGTTTCTTATTCCAGAAAGTGAACTCCTTGGTTTGTCCCATTCTGCTTCGCCAAGGATCAGTCAGGCCAACATATTTCATTATATTGTGTAAGCAAGCTCTCATATCAGGTGTACTAAAAGCCGGTCGGGGTAGACCTATCTAGGGAAGGATTAAGCAAAACATTAAAGTCTCCGCCAGCTATTATCATGTTCTGAGCTCCTCCGATCAGTTGCTCGTAAAGATCTCTAAGTGGGCCCAGGTCGTCCACGTTGGGACCATAATAGGAAACTAAAGTGTGTTGGAGCCCTCCTAACTTGATATTTGCTAAAACCCATCTCCCCCTAGGATCAGCACTAATGTCTGTCAGCTGACTTCGAACGATATTCTTTACTATTATCACGACCCCTTTCACATTGCAAGATTGATTAGTACAAGCAAAGTGGTTGATCCATCTTTGTGACTTAAGAATACCCATCGACTCTTCATGTCTTAAATGGGTCTCCTGCAGGAGAATGATCCGGCTAACAGACAATCTTAGGAATTCCAGAATTCTCCTTCTTCTACTGCTCACTCTAGGGTCATTTACATTCCAGGTCAAAATTTTAAGTTTAGATATATCACCAGAGTGTATCATCATGTCCTTATCCAAATAAGAATAAGAAACTCTTGTCTGACCTCAGCAGTTATACAATCATGCAAAGACTCAATTGTTTTTTCATTTTCCCCCATCTGCTCCCCACCCATTGTGACCTTAATCAGATAGTTAAAAAATAAAAATAACACACTGCCCTTTCCCAAACCTTCCCTGGGGAACACTCCTTGAAACCTTGTTGGGTGGCTCATACTACCCTTAGGCCCCAGCCCTCCGCAACCCGCAAGCTCTCCCCTTTTATCTGATCAATCAAAACTTTAGCTTCTTAGGGATCACGTAAATTATACATTTGGTTTTTCCACATTTCCCTCAAAGTGGCGGGGAACCTCAATTGTGGAGTGGCACCCAAAGATTTAAACTCCTGCAAAGCCTTCCCCAGCTCCCAACGTCGATCTAAGGTTGCCCTAGACATGTCAGATCTTATTAGGAATGACCAACCCTCATGTCAAAAACCCTGGACATTGAGAGCTTCTGCAAGAATCAGTTCCTTTACTCGATATGAGCCTAAATTAACCGGGACCTTTCTAGGTTTCTCCTTGTTAGGATTTCTCTTGAAAGGGACTTGATGGACTCTTTGGATTTCTGCGGCCAGATCATGAGAGGTCACCGTCGGGATATGGTCTTTGATCAAGGCTAGTATGAAGTCTTAAATATTGCCCCCTTCCATACCTTCTAGAATATTCAAAAATCTGAGATTATTCCTCCTACAGTGATTTTCCAGGGATTCCAGTTTCTCTGGAATTAAACTCCACTTCTGCCTGTAGTGCCTCTATAGAGGATTCCATGGCCCCTAGTCTCTCCGTAATATTAGTGATTTTTGCATCAAGACCATCACAAAGCCCCTGGATTTTAGCTTGGTTGGATTCAGAAATGGCAAATTTGTCTCTCATCTCATGCAGTAACGACGAGGAGTGAATCCGTATGTGCTACATTAGTTCTATCAGACTCTGCCTCACATGGAGGCACAGAACCCTCCCAGCTGTATCCTGATCTAGCTCCTGCATAACCAGGCTGTGTGGCAAAACCAGCGGGGAGGGGTAGAGCTTCTGCCATATGCCATTCTGACATATTTGCAGCCTTGTTTACCAAAGAGGTGGGTGCTGTCTGAGAAGCACTGGGCTGGTCTAATATTTTAAAGAAAGACCTAAGGGAAGGGGTAACTTTTTGCCGCCCAGAAGTAGAAGCAATGATTTTAGCCGATGGGGTTTGACGGTTTGAAAGAGAAACCCCTCCCTCAGTTCGCAAGTATGGAGGTGTAGAAAGGTTAGAGGCGTTACCTTTTGCCACACATTTACTTCTTCCCCCAGCACCCAGAGGAGGTACTACTGATGGAGCTGCAAAAGAAGCTGAAGGGTCCAATCCAGCCTTCAAGGGAAGTGACTTCTGCCCTCGTAGCCGTGTTCTGGCCCCTGGCCCAGATGGGCACCTGGGGGTCCTACAGGAGGGCTGGTAAGAAAGGACCTGAGACGAAAGCTGCTCCAAAACATCATAATCACCCAGATATAGCTGCTCCAAGACCAGCTCACTTCGTGGATCCTGGTGCAGGCAGGGCAGAGCCAGGAGCAAGCTTGTGCTGGCTCTGCCTCTGCTACCCTGGAAGTGCAGCCTGGCTGCCACCCCTCTGTGCTTGCGGAGGGAGCAGGCAGCCCGAATCCAGCGCAACAACAGCAGCGGACCTGCCCGGTTGAAGGGAACCCCAATATGAGGAGCACCCATCCACTGCAGACCCCAGGTAAGTTGAAAAACAAAAGAGAAAAGAAAATGCAGCCGAGACTCCTCCCCGCAGCGTGTGAGGCAGAGGACAGGCACTGCGGTCAACACGCTAGCGGACCGCCATGTTCCCCGTCTCTGGATTGGGCAGCACAGCATACTTCATGAATAATTCTTCTGCCCCCTCTCAGTTTATGTCATATGGAGATGGTAGAGCAAACTGGATACATGAAAAACAGCAAACGGTTATGAATTAATAGGGTACCATGAACTAATGGAAGGATCTTGAGATGTAATAACAGTTTGTGACTGAGCTGGGAAAAGTTAATAAAAACAGCATGAACAATGACAATTGAAATAAATAATATTCTACTTGACCACATGCTTCAGAAATGACAGATAGTGAGAAGGGCATGGAGGAGGACATGGGTGACATCCATTTTGGAAAACATGTCTAGGAGACTCAACGTGAGGCCTTGTTGACATGAGTTAGGAAAAACACACTTCTACACATTATAGGAAATTTGTTTCAATTATAATAGTACCATATCAGTGTGTACATGTGTAATTGAGTAGAAAGCCACAAATTACACCTGTTAATTTTGCACAAAAACGTAAAGCCATAAAAATCCATAACTGTCACAAGAGTTCCGATTGCTAGATAGTCTGTAACACATCCACAATTCTTTTTAGCAGCAAGTGTCTACGGCCGTCATTTTAACATTGGTGGTAATAACTGCATACTGACGCGTTGACGGCCTCCACCATACCACTGTGGCGGCGACCATCCGTCCACCAGATTATGAGCACTGCCTCACTTCCGCCACAATCAGGGCTGAAATCCATCAGTGTTCATACTGGCGGATGGTGGTGATCTGACGCTGCTAACACCAACACCACCCGCCCCGCCCTGCCAGTAGAATGCTGCCAGCCGTATTTTGAGCTGCAATATGGCCTGGCGGTATTCTGCTGGCTGGGTGCTGCATGTTGGCAGCAGTGCCCCTTTCTGTTCCCTGCCGGATGACCTCCTCACCCAAGGTAAGTCGGGTGTCAGACAGGGGAGGGGGGTGTTGTTTGTCTGTGTCTGAGTGTGTAAGTGCATGTGTGAATGCATCTGTGTGTTGTGTTGTATGTGTGTGAGTGAATGCGTGTAAGAATGGTGAAGTGAGTGCATGTCTGCATGTCAGTGTGTCTGTGTGTAAGAATGTCTGTGAGTATGTCTGGACGAATGTGCATATAAATGCGTGTATGCCAGTGAATGAGTGAATGCATGTATGCATGTGTACGTGAATGGGTGTATGCATGGTGCGTGTGGGTGTGCGTGTATGCGGTGAGGGGGGTGGGGGTGAGGGTGAGGGGCGCTGTGACTGTATTGGGGGTGGGGGTGTGATGTGTGCATGCATTTAACGAATGTGTGTATCAGAGGGGGTGGGGGGTATTCGAATCAGAGGGTTTGGGGGATGTTTGTATGGAGAGCGGTGGGGGGTGTCAGGTGAGTGTTGGGGGGGGGCCACCTACCGGTGACAGGGAAAGAATTCCATGTCACTGGTAGGGTCTACTGCCATGGTTTTCGTGGCGTTGCCAACGCCACATAAATCATGGCAATAGGCCAGCTCATAATGCCACCGGGGGTAGTCTGTGGGCCGCCGGGTCGGAGATTGACATCTCTGGCCTGGCGGCTCCTACCAACATGACGGTATGAGTTGTGAGGTGCCACACTCATAATGTGGCAGTATGTACCGCCAGCCTGTTGGCAGTAATACCGCCACATTAACCCTGGAGGTCAAAAGACCGCCAGGGTTAAAAAAACGAGGGCCTATATGTTTTCGAGGGCTTACTCCCCCACCTCATTTAATGCCATTTATTGACTATTTAGTGCCCTCCTCTTCAGGAAATGGCAGTTACTGTCTGTGTTCCATACCTCTTGAGTTAATGGCAGTTTAGTTGTCACTGCATCCCATAAGAGGCTGAATTGAAGACACCGGTTAAGTGTCAAAACAGACCTCTGCTGGCGCACTTTTGTGTTTGTTTTTAATCCTGCCTCAGAGGTGGAGGGCAAAAGAAAGGCAAAACAAGATCAGGTGAAACACTTTCAGGATGAAAATTAGAAGAGTTCTCCAGGGTAGGAAGTAGGCCTTTGTTTCAAACCAGTAAAGGCGTAGATGGCAAAACAATATGCACCAAGTGACATGAAGCAAACAATGTGTAACACTTATTGGACACCGATGACCTAGAATAGAACGTGAACGTAGGACCAACCGGATAGACAGCAGACAGGCAGCATACTTCAAAATACCTCAGTATCGGTTTCTGTGAGAGATCCCAAACAGAAGGTAAAGTATGTCTTCCTCACCTCTTCCAGTCTTATTGACTAAGCTCTCAGGTACAATTTTGAAGGTTCACTGATCCCTCTAGATCCCAGAATACATCCAACTGACCATTTCTACACTGCACGTGTCTGCAAACAACATTTGCATTTAGCTTATTTTCTACAAACAATGTAGTTTTGCTCTTTTCTGAAATCTGCCAATGAGTCATTGGTTCATCTCTTGCAAGCTTGTGGTGGGATAAGTGGCTGGGCGAGGCTGTTTTGTAATCTCTGTAGACAGATTTGAGAAAGAGTTGCATATCTCTTAGCAAGTACCCACTAATACATTGCAAACCCCTCAATACCTAACCAAGATATGTGTGTGCGGCCAACAAAGGGAAACGATAATAAAACACTTCAGTAACATTGTCATGAAAACTACCAACATTTGGTACTTGCAAAAATAAAGTAAGCTCTCACAATACTGCCACCTCAACCAGATCTACAGACGAACTGGTACAAATCTCCCTTGAACTGGCATAATGCCTCTTATTGCTGCACATCCAGAATCCCACCCAGAATCCCACTGCATGTTTCACGATTGATTTACAGGCAAGTTTAAACGTCTTGCGTACAAACTGCAGTTGCGTAAAACTCAGTGGCTGGATTTCTGACTCTGTTTCGTTTGAAAAACAAGTTCTACGAGGGCTGCAGCTCATGCTTTCATCTTGCACATAAACTGTGTTTGTACCCTACTTTTCGTTTTTTAAGGTTAAGGAGTTTTATTAAGATTTTATAGATGAAATGAGTTCCATAATAAGGGAATGGGCAGCAACTACTGCTAGAAGATGGAAGAAGGGATGATATACAATTCGGGGAGAGATGAGTCCATGAGCGTGACAAGAGCATGTAGTCTCTTAGTACCTAGATAAAGGGACCTGAATGCTCATTCACTCAGGAAACAGTTCATTCGTGATTCGTGTAATGGTGCCCATGAAGACAGTATTGATTATCTTCTGGTTTCAGTCTATCTACACAGAGGGACAGATTTCCTAAGGACTTAAAGTTGTCTTTGCGTGACGCAGGTCGTTGCAAGGCAACGCAAGTCTTTTATCTGGGATTTGTGTGGCTTTGCGTGGTTTACGTTACACAAAGTAAAGCATTGTATAGCACTGCCTTGTGTTACTTTGCATCAGGTAGGTCTTAAAAGGGTGGAGCATGGACATGCACATGCATCCTCCCATGTAATTTGATGCAAATCCAGATTTACAAAGACTTGTATATCTGGGATCGTGCCATAATGGTACACCTACCTGACAGAGGCATAACGGGAAAAAATATGTTTATTTATCCTCATTAATTACTCTTCCCATGTGTTCTGCTTTCTGCTGCATACTTAGAAACAGGAATATGTCTCTAAGGAATGTTTTTGTGCAGGAAAGTACTCCTTCCAGCACAAAAAACAATACTACCTGTAACGCAGACACCCCTACACTGTAGCGCAAGGCTGTCTGTGTTGGCGCTAGCGAGCAGAAATACTTCATATCTTTATAATTGTGGAGCATTTTTGCCCTCTTCCTTTCTTGCAACATAGTGCTGCAAGTTGTCTTGCTGTACTTTTTTGCATGAAAGAATGGTAAATGTGCACCGAAGTTCTTGTGGGAGAAGATAAGGGACCAAACATTGATGTTATCCCACACTAATTCTTTCCCTTATAAATTAATTTTTGAAAGGGGGCCTGTTTCACCCTTATAATAACTTCTGTGACAAGTACTCAGCCACCAAAAGATGGCATTCTTCATCATTGGACGGCTCCGCTCATAAGTTGATGCTTTCCAACTTAAGTGGGCTTGACCCTTTATAGGGGAGCTGCTGCTACCCATACCTAATCCATCGGTTGGGTGAGGGATACAACAACACAAACAGAAGGGGAAAAAAACAGGATTTAAGTGACCTACTAGTGCTTTATTTCTGTCACTAATTGGTAGGTTTACAAATTTAGAGCCTCAATGCCAAAACTGTCTTTTGTGGAGGTACTACTCAAGTACTACTAAATGCAATTCACTTACCTTTGGCACTCCTGACTTCTGTGTGAAGTTCTACAAAATATCTGCAGAGATCTCCACACAGGTTTGAATTCGTTTTGGTAGTAAATGGGGGAGAGACCATGGGGAGAAGTAGTAAAATGAATGGCAATACCTACTCAAAAATAGGTAGGATTTACAGAGGAGTAATGATTCTTTTAGGGAAGAACATGCAAATACAACCAATAACCCAGAAAAGAGTAAGCTCACTGACTGTTCAAAAACTACACTGATAAAGCTACAACTGCTAAAAAAGTCTCAAGACAATAAAAAATGTACTCCAGCTCAACTTTGAAGTACATTTAGCACCACACGTCCACTCACAGGCCCTGCAACTCATTCCCTTAGAAAATAATGGAAGGTGGGGCTTTCTAGAACACCACATAGGAAATAATAATGAATTAATTTAAATATTTCAACCTTTAAATAAAATATATATTCTAAATTGTTTTACTACGGAAAAGAAAGATTAAATTAAAAAAATATTTTAAAATGATAAAAATTAATAAACAACTCATTTAAAATTAAACTTTTAACATTTTAATAACAATTTATAATTATTCTAAATTAATACAAAAATATAACTATTAATTGAATTTAATACACAATAAAATATAATGCTAGCAAGAGTTGGTTATTGAAAATGTTGAACAAAAATAATATTGATAAATAAATATAGGTTTCATTTTTTAATAAGCATTTAATTTAAGTTAATGTGCTCTAACCCTTTTAGTTTAGCTCCACTTTAATAATAGTATTCTTAAATTAATTTACATTTACATAGTACATTAAAAGTTTAGTTTTCTTACTAACAACTTAATAAACATATTATTTTCCCATCTGTTTACCATCGGGAAGTCTCCTCCTCTGTGGTGGAGATGGCTACCTTGATGTGAAAAGTTACTAGCAGTTACCTTACACTCGTAAATGCTGCATTAGATAGAGGGAGTAGAGACTTGTACGTATGCACTTAGATGTAACTCTTCACTCACAAATGGTGAATAGTGAAAAGGTGTAGACTTAAGTGTGAGAGTAAGTGCATGTGGGTAAGTCTGTACATGTAAGTTTACCTTTATGAATAGTGTATGGAAATAATACAACCCTGCTAGGAGGTCAAAAGGTTGCAGTGCACAGAATACTGCACAGAAAGGGGTCCTGAGGAATTCTTCAGGACTGGACCTCTTTCTGTAAATGCTACCCCAATTGGATGCCTACTTCTCAGGTGGTGTCACATTTTAGTTAATAAATGGGTGTAGAAGTAACAATGAATAAATAAAATGTATATGTATATACTGAACTGGATAAGTAAGCCATGCTGGTAGACTTTTGTACCATGATAGGAAACAAACAGGAGAAACAGGAGCAGGAACTAGGAGGAATTCTTTAGGAAGGACACCATGCGCTGTGTGAGTACAAGGGAGTTCTCCGTTCAGTGGTTCATAAAAAAGCAATAATATGCAACGCTGTCACACTGTATAGCTAAACGTAAACAATGGGCCAAACAAATGGGTGAAAATACCGCTCACAGCTTGTAAAGGACTTACCACAAACCATGCAACACCACACATATGAATACTAGTATAATCCTCAGTTCAAATGCCTATCCAGTCCTTCTGGGTATCTATTCTTAGCGGAGGATTGGAGAGGGAATGTCAGGCTGTGTTTGACTATGCTTTTTCTTAGAGATGGTGTAGGAAAGTACCATCTTGCCTGGCATGTGACCCCCATTTTGACTTGTGTGTCAGTTTGTTTTTGCTGTCTCACTAGGGATCCTGCTAGCAAGGACCCCAGTGCTCATAGTTTGTGGCCTAAATGTGTTCCCTGTGTGGTGCCTAACTGTGTCACTGAGGCTCTGCTAACCAGAACCTCAGTGCTTATGCTCTCTCTGTCTTTAAAATTGTCACTGCAGGCTAGTGACCAATTTTACAAATTCTGATTGGCGCACTGGAACACCCTTATAATTCCCTAGTATATGGTACCTAGGTACCCAGGGTATTGGGGTTCCAGGAGATCCCTATGGGCTGCAGCATTTCTTTTGCCACCCACAGGGAGCTCAGACAATTCTTACACAGGACTGCCACTGCAGCCTGAGTGAAATAATGTCCACATTATTTCACAGCCATTTTACACTGCGCTTGAGTAACTTATAAGTCACCTACATGTCTAACCCTCACTTAGTGAAGGTTAGTTACAAAGTTACTAAGTGTGAGGGCACCCTGGCACTTGTGAGTGCGGGGACACCAATACACGTGTGCACTAATATAGGTCAATACCTATATGTAGCGTCTCAATGGTAACTCCGAATATGGCCATGTAACATGTCTAAGATCATGGAATTGTCCCCCCATGCCAAATCTAAATCTGGTATTGGGGTGCCAATCCCATGCATCCCGGGGCTCCAGCATGGACCCCGGGTACTGCCAAACTAGCTCTCTGGGGTTTTCACTGCAGCTACCGCTGCTGCCAACCCAGAGACAGGCTTCTGCCCTCCTGGGGTCTGGGCAGCCCAGTCCCAGGAAGGCAGAACAAAGGATTTGCTCTGAGAGAGGGTGTTACACCCTCTCCCTTTGGAAATAGGTGTTAAGGGCTGGGGAGGAGTAGCCTCCCCTAGCCTCTGGAAATGCCTTGAAGGGCACAGATAGTGCCCTCCTTGCATTAGCCAGTCTACACCGGTTCAGGGATCCCCCAGCCCCTGCTCTGGCGCGAAACTGGACAAAGAAAAGGGTAGTGACCACTCCCCTGTCCATCACCAGCCCAGGGGTGGTGCCCAGATTTCCTCCAGTGTGTCCCAGACCTCTGCCATCTTGAATGCAGAGGTGTGAGGGCACAATGGAGGCCTCTGAGTGGCCAGTGCCAGCAGGTGACGTCAGACACCCCCCAGATAGGTGCTTACCTGGTTTGGTGGCCAATCCTCCTCTGAGGGCTATTTAGGGTCTCTCCTGTGGGTTTCTCATCAGATAACGAATGCAAGAGCTCACCAGAGTTCCTCTGCATCTCCCTCTTCGACGTCTGCCAAGGATCAACCGCTGACTGCTCCAGGACGCCTGGAAAACCACAACAAAGTAGCAAGAAGACTACCAGCAACATTGTAGCACCTAATCCTGCCGGCTTTCTCGACTGTTTCCTGGTGGTGCATGCTCTGGGGGCTGTCTGCCTTCACCCTGCACTGGAAGCCAAGAAGAAATCTCCAGTGGGTCGATGGAATCTTCCCCCTGCTAATGCGGGCACCAGACTTCTGCTTCACCAGTCCTCTGGGTCCCCTCTCATCTTGACGAGTGTGGTACCTGGAACACAGGAGCTGGATCCAAGTCACCTCGACAATCCAGTGGTCCATGTGTCCAAATTTGGTGGAGGTAAGTCCTTGCCTCCCCACGCCAGACAGTAATCCTGTGTACTGTGTGAACTGCAGCTGCTAGGGCTTCTGTGCACTTTTGCAAGGAATCCTTTGTGCAAAGCATAGCCCAGGTCCCCAGCACTCCGTCCTGCATTGGTCAACCCGCTGAGTTGACCACCGGCTTTGTGGGACCCTCCTTTGTAGTGCTGAGACAACTCCCATGCTCAGTTTTCTTGAACCCCTGTTCAAGTGCTTCTTTGGGTGCTGCCTGCTTCTGCATGGGCTCTCTGTGCTGCTGAGCGCCCCCTCTGTCTCCTCCTGCAAGTGGCGACCTTTTGGTCCTTTCTGAGCCCCGGCAGCACCCATTTTCTTCAACTGTGACCTTTGCAGCTAGCAGGGCTTGTTTGTGGTATTTCTGCGTGGAAACAACTCTGCATCCTCCAGCACTCCATGGGACATCTTCTGTGCAAATGAGAAGTTCCTGGCATCTTCTGTTGTTGCAGAATCGTCAGCTTTTTCCACCCAGAGGCAGCCATTTTGCACCTTCATCTGGGGTTTAGTGGGCTCCTGCCCCCCCCCCCGGACACTTTCGGGACTCTTGGACTTGGTCCCCTTCCTTTGCAGGTCCTCAGGTCCAGGGATCCATCTTCATTGCTTTGCAGTCAGTTGTTGTCCTTGCAGAATCTCCCATCACGACTTTTGTGTGTATCTGGGGAAGTAGGGTAACTTTACACCTACTTTTCAGGGTCTTGGGGTGGTGTATCTTGGACACCCTTAGTGTTTTATTGCACTCCCAGCGACCCTCTACACACTACACTAGGCCTGGGGTCCCTAAGTGGTTCGCATTCCACTTTCTTAGTATATGGTTTGTGTTGCCCCTAGGCCTATTGCATCCTATTGTATTCTACAGTGTTTGCACTACTTTTCTAACTGTTTACTTACCTGATTTTGGTTTGTGTGTATATTTTGTGCATTTTACTTGCCTCCTAAGGGAGTATATCCTCTGAGATATTTTTGGCACATTGTCACTAAAATAAAGTACCTTTATTTTGAGGAAATCTGAGTATTGTGATTCTTATGATATAGTGCTATATGATATAAGTGGTATAGTAGGAGCTTTGCATGCCTCCTAGTTCAGCCTAAGCTGCTCTGCTATAGCTACCTCTATCAGCCTAAGCTGCTAGAACACTACTAA
Source organism: Pleurodeles waltl (assembly GCF_031143425.1). Classification (NCBI taxonomy): domain Eukaryota; kingdom Metazoa; phylum Chordata; class Amphibia; order Caudata; family Salamandridae; genus Pleurodeles; species Pleurodeles waltl. Next base: position 284,231,204 of record NC_090444.1, on the reverse strand, counting down.
TCTACTAGTAAGGGATAACTGGACCTGACACAAGGTGTAAGGACCATCTGGTACCCACTATAAGCCAGGCCAGCCTCCTACAGGTGGTGAGAGGATATCCTTAATCACTTTTCATAATGTCAGATTAATAGTGCCTCCCTTCTGTCATGAACACCTTATAGTAAAAGGCATTCTGGTCCAACTCATTCATAAAGAGATTATCTCCAATTTGGGATTTTTTTTCATGAAGCATTCTATTCAGATATTATGTAGGAGAGAGATTAATTGATAGCGTCTCCTTTTTTTAAAACAGAGTAAGTAGTGCTGATTTACAAAAAAACAGGCACCACATCCTTCTCCAAGGAATTATTACACATATTAGGCATCAAAGGAGAGAGAAAGGAGGCAAACTCTCTAAAGTCTTAAGAGAACAAGTGTCCAGAGGAGAGCCCAACTTGATTATAGAAATGTTAGCTGTGGCATACTTCTCTGTGATATGTTTGAAGTCCGAACAATAATTAAATGATAAGCATCTTAAATTCAATCTAATAGAAATTTTCTTCTGAAAGAAATCTGCCAGTTCTGAGCAAATTGTATGCGATAGGGAAGCCATGGGTAAGTGATGTGTACTTTTTACGAGAGAGCTGCAGTCAACATAAAATTCTCTGGTAGGGTTGTTTGCAGAAATAATTTTATTATGATAATACCTACACCTAGAGGATTTCAGAAGCTCTTTATATCTTCTAAATTCTGATTTATAAGCTTCTTTCCCTGCCTCAGAACAATCTTGTCTCCAGACACTCTCAAGTATTTTACACTTCCTTTTTGCCTTAGTCATTTTTTTAGAATACCAGGGAGCTGATATTTTTTTACAGTGTGAACTCCTGGTTTTAAGAGGCCGCACCTCATCTAGGTTCCCTATAATCCAGGTATTCAACTGATTAGTAGCATTGTCAATGTTAGTGTTTGACTGAATATCTGGTTTGGAACTTTCAGAACAATCCCTTAGTCTTGTGTTGTCCAATTTTGCCCAGGCACAGTAGAGAATTTTTGTTGGTGGTTGTGAGAGAGGTGTGTCTCCTGCTGTATGCAGGTGGAAAACAGTTGCCTCATAGTCAGACCATAAAACACCTAAACAGCATACACAGTGATCAATCATGCTCTTGCATAGATAGGATCCAATAGATGCCCTGTCTGGCTGCCTGGCTGCCTGGCTGTTGGACAATCTGTTGCAGCTCCAGAACTGAGCAGATATTAGCAATCTGAGAGATGTTAGTGTCCAGATTATTATCAAAATGATTGTTTAAATTCCCCAGTACTACTCAGGGCTCAATCTCCAAAAATGAGGATAATAACTCCTAATGTAAACTAGTAAAATTATTTACAGAAATGACAATCTGTAAATTAATAAGAACTTCACTGATCAGTTATGATTTATTGTTAATCATATAACAAGTGATTCCACTTCTTACACATGTGGTACAGGCCAACGGGAGCATGAAAATCTATCTTTGCAGATCCAGGCTACCCCTCCACCTACCATATCTGGCCAGTTCACATTGTGCAGAAGGTATCCAGCTGGTAAAGCAAAAGCCACATCAGGCCCAGACTCCTTCCTGATTCAGGTTTCTGTTATGAACAGAAAATCTATTTTGCTATCTTCTAACAGCATGCACACATCAGCTGCATGCATAACCACTGACCTCTCATTAATTAATTATATTAATTAATGCATTAAGTTAAGTCATGAAATAAACATTACTATGTGCATTGGTTTTGTAACAATTGGGAAAGACCTGGCTCCATTAGTTATCAGTTATGATGTGGAAAGTGTTTGATAAGTACCTACACTAAAAGTAGACCAGGTGGGGTAGTACCAAAGCAAACAAAAGTGTATATTAGCAATTGACCAGTCAGAGGAGTCCTGGATACAGCACTGTCAGAAGATGAAAGGAAGAACTTGTTATGTGTAATATGACTTAGGCCCTGGTTTAGATCTTAGCAGATGGAATACTCCATTGCAAACGTGACGGATAGCCCATCCACGGTATACCTATCTCCATAGGATATAATAGGTTTGTAGTATGGCAGACAGGATATTCATCACGTTTGTAACAGAGTATTCCCCTCCACCATGATCTAAATCAGGCCGTTAGATAGAGGGAGATAAAAACAAAAATCTTTATGAATGCAGAGATATGAATGGTGGCTAGAGTCATACCTGCTTGCATTCAGCCGGAGCCTTTGTGAGCAATGGGAATAGAGCACACAGTCCATAAGACATGTGCTGTCCCACAGGAAGCTGCTTGCCGTTCTAGTCTTTTGGCCCACAGCTTCATGCCACTCTCCCCTTCACTTACCTGAATTCCTTGCGTCTTCGCATCCTCTGGTGGCACTGTTCGTTGCGTCTGGCCCTTCAGCATTCCTCCGCCTCTGCATTCTAGAGTGGCCTTTTCGCTTTCATCCTAATTCTAGGGGAGTTGTCATCACTGGCCAGCCTGCAAAAACAACAAAGGAAGAATCGCAAAGCTCATCCAGAACTACTGCTGGGTAATGCGTCTTGACCGCTAGTGTTAAACCTTAAAGACTTTTGTGTAAAAGACTAACCTGACTCGTGTGTCTCCGCCGTAGTTCTCCTGAGTATGTTAAAGCGGTCCATGGACTTTTTGATTTGTGGAAATATAGTAAGATACATATCACTGGTGAGTAGGATGCGTTGTGGGGACATTTAATCCTACATTTCAGTATTTGTTTGTTTCACGTTTGTTTATACATAGGAGGCATAACTAAAGGAAATAATTATTTATATGTTTATGCATGATGTAAATGTGTTCCAATTTCTGGTATTATTTTGTTTTCTATTTACAGCTTTGGGGTGTACCATCAAGGAGGGGCCGAGGAAAACGGTGGGGGGAGGGGTAAAAAGTATGCATTTACCATGTTAATTTCCATAGGATGTTTTTACACGACTACAGCTCAAACCACTGGATGGAATTACACCAAATTTGGCTAAAAGCGAGCTTGTAGTATGCAGATTATGCTTTAGCTTATTTGGTTTAAATCCTTTTAGTAGTTTTTGAGATATTAAAGGGGAAATAAATGTGAACATCTAGGGTTGTGGATCCATTGCAACGTTTTTGTGATTATCGCAGCGAATTTGTGAATGCACGCGACAGTAGGAATGCTGTGATTGGTTGCACGCAATTTGACCAGAAACTTGCAGCCGCCATTTTGAGTAACGACACCTGGTCCGGGGCCTTAAAAATTAAATTTAAAGTGACATAAGGGGTCCGAGTGGTGACACCCTGACCCCAGGGATGTGATATAGGGGTGTTTCAGGGTCAAGTTATGGGTTTAAAATTATTTTTTTACCACATGCGATGTTTGAGAATATTCAAGAATATTTGCGAACATTTGAGAATATTCAAGGATATTTGAGGATATTGGAGAATATGCAAAAAAAAAAAACATTCACACTCATTCATACACTAATTCATTCACTCATACAAGCACTCAGAGACTCATGTGCCCACTCACACACCCACTCAGGGCCAGATTTATACTTTTTGCCGCAAACCTGCGTTAGCGCAGGTTTGCGGCAAAAAGTATAGCGCTGGCTAGCGCCATTCCTAGATGCCGGCCGGGCACCATATTTAAGAAATGGCACTAGCCGGCAATAAGGCCCTGTTAGCATCCTTTGAAAGGACGCAAACAGGGCCTGGGAGGCATAGGGGGAAAAGGGGCTTGTGTGCCAAATATGGCCCTACACTGTTTAGAGGCAAAAAAATTGCCTCTAAGCAGTATAGCGCCATTTCTGGCACACAAGCCCACTGGCAATGACTCCTGTCTTCGTAAAGACAGGAGCCATGTCCACCATCCCAATGGCCATGCCCAAGGGACAGATGTCCCCTGGGCATGGCCATTGGGACTAGCGCCATGCAGGGGGCTTCAAGTCAGGGCCCCCGAGTGGCGTTGGACCACAAAAACAAAAAACTCACCGGACTTATCTGTGGCTGGGTCCCCCATCAGTGGGTGACCTCCTGTTATGGGTAGGAGTGGGTGGGGGTGTCACTGGGGACAGAGAAGGGCACCTGTGGGCAATCTCCATGTTCTCCGACCATGGAAATCTGCCTACAGGTCCCCTTACGCCTGCCCAGACCCAGGTGTTAAATAATGGCGCTAAGCAGGCTTAGCCCCATTATTTAAGACTCTCCTCCTTCCGTGCATTATTTTTTCATGGGAGGATAAATAAGGCGCTGGGGCTTTAGAGGCATTTTTTGCCCGGGAACACCTACCTTGCATCTCATTGACACAAGGTAGGTTCCCACAGGCAAAAAAAATTGTTAATTCCACTATTTTGGCGCTAGACATGTCTACCGCCAAAATATAAATATGGAGTTAAGTTTGCGCCGGATTTGTGTAGAAATAAATTACTCAAATCTGGCACAAACAGAGTGTAAGTATGGGCCTCAGAGACTCATGCACCCACTCAGACTCACTCATAGACTCGCACACCCACTTTCAGACCCACTCAGCCATTCACGCACCCACTCACAGATCCACTGACAGAGACAGGCCCTGTGACCAACCCCGGCCCTGCAGGGCCAAAGGCCGTGTGCGTGGTGGTCAGATTAACATATAGTAATTATTAGAAATGGGGTCCTTGGTTGACAGTCAGGTTGCCCCCTGTTCAAGCAAAGACCCTCACTCTAGTCAGGGTAAAAGAGAATCACCCTCAGCTAACCCCTGCTTACCCCCTTGGTAGCTTGGCAGAGCAGTAGGCTTAACCTCAGAGTGCTAGGCGTAAAGTATTTGTACCAACACACACAGTAACTTAATGAAAACACTACAAAATGACACAAAACAGGTTTAGAAAAATAGGAAATATTTATCAAAACAAAACAAGACCAAAACGACAAAAATCCACCATACACAAGTCAAGTTATTAATTAAAAATCAAAAAGAGTCTTTAAGTAGTTTTAAAAACACACTAGCGCTGCTAGAGTGAAAATGTACCTGGGGTGCGTCAAAAATAACCCCGCACGGGCGGGCGTGCGTCGAAAATAACTCCGCACGGCGGTACTCGAGTCAAAAATCCAGCCGCACAATGAGTCGAAGGTTCAGCCGCGCAGGTTGCGATCTCCCAGCCTCCGTCAGCGATGCTGCGCGTCGTTTCTCCTGCTCCGTGCGTCGATTCTTCGGTCGCGTTTCCTGCGAGCGTCGTTTCTCAGCTGCGGAGCGGGCGGCGCGTAGTTTTTCAGCCGCAGATCGGATTCGCGTCGATCTTTTCCCCGCACGGCGCTCTGTGCGTGGATTTTCTTCTCTTTAGGCTGCCAGCTTCTCCTTTCAGGGTCCCAGGAACTGGATGGGCACCACAGGGCAGAATAGGAGTCTCTCCAGAGACTCCAGGTGCTGGCAGAGAGAAGTCTTTGCTGTCCCTGAGACTTCAAACAACAGGAGGCAAGCTCTAGATCAAGCCCTTGGAGATTTCTTCTCAAGATGGAAGGCACACAAAGTCCAGTCTTTGCCCTCTTACTCTGGCAGAAGCAGCACTGCAGGAACGCTCCACAAAGCACAGTCACAGGCAGGGCAGCACTTCCTCCTCAGCTAACAGCTCTTCTCCAGGCAGAGGTTCCTCTTGATTCCAGAAGTGTTTCTAAAGTCTGTAGATTTGGGTGCCCTTCTTATACCCATTTTAGCCTTTGAAGTCACCTTTCTTCAAAGGGGACTCACACCTACTTGTGAAATCCTGCCTTGCCCAGGCAAGGCCTCAGACACACACCAGGGGGTTGGAGCTGGCATTGTTAGAGGCAGGCACGGTCCTTTCAGATGAGAGTGACCACTCCACCCCTCCCTCCTAGCAGAGATGGCTAATCAGGAAATGCAGGTTACACCCCAGCTCCCTTTGTGTCACTGTCTGGGGTGAGGTGAAAAACAACCCAACTGTCAAACTGACCCAGACAGGGAATCCACAAACAAGGCAGAGTCACAGAATGGTTTAAGCAAGAAAATGCTCACTTTCTAAAAGTGGCATTTTTAAACGCACAATCTTAAAATCAACTTTACTAAAAGATGTATTTTTAAATTGTGAGTTCAGGGACCCCAAACTCCACATGTCCATCTACTCTCTAGGGGAATCTACGCTTTAATCATATTTAAAGGTAGCCCCCATATTATCCTATGAGAGAGACAGTCCTTGCAACAGTGAAAAACGAATTTAGCAGTATTTCACTGTCAGGACATATAAACCACATTACTATATGTCCTACCTTATCCATACACTGCACCCTGCCCTTGGGGCTACCTAGGGCCTACCTTAGGGGTGCCTTACATGTAAGAAAAGGGAAGGTTTAGGCCTGGCAAGTGGGTACACTTGCCAAGTCGAATTTACAGTGTAAAAATACACACACAGACACTGCAGTGGCAGGTCTGAGACATGATTACAGAGCTACTTATGTGGGTGGCACAACCAGTGCTGCAGGCCCACTAGTAGCATTTGATTTACAGGCCCTGGCACCTCTAGTGCACCTTACTAGGGACTTACTAGTAAATCAAATATGCCAATCATGGATAAACCAATTACATATAATTTACACTGAGAGCATATGCACTTTAGCACTGGTTAGCAGTGGGAAAGTGCTCAGAGTTCAAAAGCCAACAGCGACAGGTCAGAAAAAAATAGGAGGCAGGAGGCAAAAAGACTGGGGAGGACCCTGCATAAGCAAAAGTCCAACAGTAATTAAAATTACTTTATGTTAAAAAACCATAGAAATTCACTGAAAAAAACAAAGGTTAGAGGAACGTTAATGTTAGGTTCTGAATTTACTCATACAAAACCATTGAAATTCAGCAGTTATAGCTAGAGTTATTTGAAGTAATTCTAACTTGCACCCTAAGGTAACTAGAAGTTGCGCCTTTGCCATGCACAGCTAATTACTCCACATATTATATCATTGATGATATTTATTATGGCATATTGGATATTATCACTGCAACATTTGCAATAAAATTATGGATAAGAAAACTCTGCATGGCAGGGGCATGAGTTATAGTTACCATAGGACGTGAGTTATAGTTGCTTGAAATAACTCTAAGTATAACTGCTGAATTTCTATGGTTTTGCACGAGTAAATTCAGAACCTAACTATAACATTCCCGTAACCTTTGTATACACACACACACACACACATACATATACATATGTATGTGTACATATATATATCTATCTAAATACATATATATATATATATATACACAAATATATATATATACATATATATATATATATATACATATATATATATATATATATATATATATATATATATATATATATATATATATATATATATATATTGCCAACAATCCTCCTGTTACATGCAGAAAGTTCCCGGACACCAAATGCAGGTCCAAAATACTTTTATTCACCAATGCTTCCTCCCAGAATAACAGGTTTCAGCCGTAGCCTTGATCACGTAACAATTGAGAGTGTCTCACAAACCAGCTATATACCACACCCAGCATACACATAAGGACAAAAATAAAAGAAGGACTATCAGGTCACCCAACTAGCCCACAGTGTGCAAATGTCAGCACCATCTTGGAATGTCTAGAATGGCCCATAAGCTATACCAAAGTTGATCTTGCAATTACAAAATTATCCACATTATTTGCTCTCTTTATACATAAGCTCATTGAATCTCAATATAATCATTCAAATAACTTACATATTGCATATAAAATATTAAATATTACATATTAAATACTGTTAATAACCCAAATGGGCCAGGACAGTTTTATACATTCATTACATATATGGTATTAAATATTAAATATTAATTATTATTAATATCCAAAATAGTCCAAAACAATCTTTCGAAAACATAATATGCACCGAATACCATTCTGTTCCTTAAAATGTCCACATTAATTACTCTCCATGACCTAATTGATTATAATCATTTGATTGACATCCATATTAAATATTAAATATTTTAATATTTTAAATTCTGTAAATATCAAAAGGTAGTTCAAATATACCTAGACAGCCCTATATTAATATTCAAAACAATTCCTATACATGTGTGCAAATATGTGTCTCTTACTACCTACCACTAATCAAAACACCTCCCACACTGTCACATCTATTACAGAAACATATTATATAAAAACACCACACAATTGAATAAAATATGATTAGAATAACTGACAAAAAAGATATGTACACATGTCCAGCAGCTTCAATTAACCTAAATGCACATTCATCTCCTCACTTGAATTTAAACCCCCAGGGCGCCGAGTCTAATAATCAGTTTTGATTCCAAAATCCTCATTTTTCTCTCTCTATTGCCTCCCCTGATACTGGGTTTAATCTGATCAATGACTACAACAACCTCTCATCCCCATTATGTTTGTCATGGAAATGCCTAGCCACTGGGTATGCTCTATCAAAATTACGAATCGCTCGAATTTCGCCTTCGCCTTTTTAGCCTTGTGTATTGTACTGCCCACATATAGTTTCCCACAAGGGCACATCAAACAATAAACACAGAAATCTGTATTGCAATTAAAATGTCCTCAAATTTGGTACGTCTAATACCCATTCTCACCACATACTTTAAGGCAGTTTTTACTGTATTTGCATGCCTTGCATTGTCTGCAACAGAAAAAGCCCACAGAGTGATCAAAGGACATAGCTCTAACACTATCCCTAGTTATTCTATTCCGACTGAGATAATCTCTCAACGATCTGCCCTTGCGAAACGTAATCACAGGCGCCTCTGGGATGGTACTTCCTAAAGTGGAATCATTCTGTAGTATGTGCCAACTCCTGTTCAGAATCTTTCTCAGGACCTGTGACTGATTGGAATAAATTGTAATAAATCTTATATTTTGATCGCCTTCATCTGAGTCCACTCTGGGGTATATTAGATTCTCTCTCTTTATACTGCCCGCCTTCTTTTTAGCTTGAAGAATCATTTGACTCCTATACCCCCTCTATAGAAAACGTGAAAGCATATTGTCACTTTCTTTCTGATAGTCCTCCCAAGTACTACAAATCCTGCGGGCTCTTAAAAATTCCCTGAAGGGAATACTGGCAATAAGATTTGGTGGATGGGCACTGTTCGCATTCAATATGCTATTACCAGCCGTCAATTTTCTATGAGGTTTGGTCCTTAGTGACTGTTCTTGGACTATAACTTCCACATCAAGGAATGCAATCTGTTATTTACTACTCTCATTGCTTAGATGTAAGTTGTAGTTGTTGTTATTGAGAAAGGCTACAAAATCTCTAGCCGAAGTCTCATCACCCTTCCAAATCACAAAGATGTTGTCTATGAAGTGACACCATAAAATGACTCTTTCATCAAAGTTGGGTGAGCTAGTGGATATTTGCTCCTCCCACCAACCCATCACCAGATTTGCATAACTTGGTGCAAAGTAAGTTCTTATAGCCGTACCCTGTGTTTGTTTGTACAACTTATCATCAAAGAGAAAGAATTGTTATTAAGGCAAAAACTGATCATATCACAAATCATTTCCGTATGCATCAGAAATGAAAGTGATCTTGCCCTTAGAAAATGTCGAATTGCTACTAACCCTAAATCATGTTGGATACATGTGTACAGGCTAGTAACATCCATCGTTACAAGAAGATAGTCCTCTTCCCATTCAATTCCATCAATAATCCTTAAAAACTGTGTTGTATATTTAATATAAGATGGAAGAATTTCAACAAAAGGTCTCAAAAAGTAATCAATGTACCTAGACGTGTTCTCCAGGAGAGACCCTATAGCAGAAACAATAGGTCTCCCCGGGGGATTAACAGTATTTTTGTGTATCTTCGGTAATAGGTACAGAATGAGAATTACTGGTGAGTCACATTTGAGGAAATGATATTCCTCCCAGTTGAGCAACCCTTTATCCCTCCAATCCACTAACATCTCAAAGTATTGGGTGTTAGATTTTTTGACATCAATCAGATTTACTGGTATATAGCAGGTTTGATCATTCACCTGTCTCAATCCTTCCGCTAAATAAGCATCCTTATCCAGAACAACGACATTTCCCCCTTTGTCTGACTGTCTGATTACAATACTACTATCATCCTTCAAACCTTGAAGGGCCTCACTTTGTACCTTAGTCAAATTCTGTTGTTCATTCTTACTCATTTGATATCTGACTTTCTTCAATTGCTTTATAACATCCTTTTCAAAAACATCAATCGCTTCACATTGTACAGCTGGTAAAAATACAGATTTCGGTTTAAACTTAGTGGGACATGGGCAATCCAATTCTATGCCCAAATCCAATAAGTTCAATACAGGATCCTCATGAGCCTCAATACCATCATGTAAGCTTGACAGCGTATGCAATACCTCCACATCAGAAATGGTTAATGTACTGACATTGTACTTATCACTTCCCAACACCTCTGAAGTGACCTTTGTATGATACCATTTCTTTAATTTCAGTTTTCTAACCAGATGGAAAAGGTCAATTCTTGTTTGTACATAATCAATATCTGTTCTGGGGCAGAACGACAGGCCTAATGACAAGAGGCTCCTTTCTTGTTCAGTTAATATTCGCTTTGATATATTTACTACTGTTGTCACATCATTTTCCGGGCTCGGGTTGTTACACCTGTTTGCCTGAGTTCTTCTTTTCGTTGCCTGTATCTTGGCTGCCCGGTTCCTCTCCCTCTGCCTCTTGTACCTCGACCCCTGCCCTGTTGTGGGAATGTTTCTTTTCTTTGGTCTGTCCTTCCCTGATTGAGGAGGCGAAATTGTTTACAAAAATTAGACCTACTTGCATTTTTATCTGCAACAGGACCTTTTTCCAAAAGGGAATCAGAGACATCGGACTGGTTCCCATCTGAGATATCACTCTCTTCCACCTCCGACGTAAAATCCCTATTGCTGTTCTCAACTGTTAGTTCTTTATCATTCTCCGCATACATGTGATCATATTTGCGATGGAAGGTTAAGATCCTGCCCGATTGGTAATCTTTAAAATCTCGTAGGAACTTGCGTTGTTTTTTAGACATGATGTCTCCTTCAAAATTGTTTAATTTTTTCTCCAAGTTCTTCTTAAATTCTTCCGTTGCATCATCTGAAGTCAATGATACAATCTCTGTTGAAACTTTCTCAATCTCTTCCAGAATCTTCTTTCTATCCTTAATCGCATATTTGATTAAAATCTTATTCATATTCAGCGAGCTAATTTTTTAATTTTCCGCCCACTCCTCAAGCATATCAGGGTCCGGATCTTCATATGTAGGTATAATATATATTCTCAGACCTCTCTGTACTCTTTCCACATCTATGTATTTTTGTAAAAATTCAATCTCCCACCACTTAGAGATCTCCTTCCTCGACAATATTTCCATTTTTTCGTGAAGTAATTGCAACTTAAGTTCTGAACCACCATTCGCAGAATTTTCCATTCTTCCCTTAGTATCAATCCTGTGAGCAGAGAAAAGCTTGTTGGATTTCTCTTTTCGTCTCACCTCTAAGGAGGAAGCCATATTGGTGATAAAGCCAATGGACCACCAATTGTGGATTCTCAATATCTCTGATCCACTCTACCACCACAAGTTTGCCTTAATATAATATAACACAATTGTAGAAAAAGTTCACCACTGAGAGAGAGGAGTTTCCTTATTATTTTATAATATTTTGTTTAATTTTCTTTTCTTTTGTATTTTGTTTATAACTCCCACTCCTTCAGTTTGAGTATTCTACAGATTTTTCCACTCGAACAGTAATTATTATTGATATATCCAATTTCCAAACAGAAGGGGAAAACAGTTCTTAATGAAAAATTAAAACTTCAGTACTCCTCAAAGCGCAATTGCAGTTTTTTTAACACACCTGGCCACTTTGCAGTTATTTATCCACAATTATCCGTTCAACCCTCAAAGAAATGAAATATTTAATCAAGTGGTTGATTTGAAATACTATAAATCGTATCTCGGTTCTGTATTCCTAATTATGTTTTTTTATTTTACTGGCACTCCATTTGAAAAACGCTTACTGATATCCCATGCTGTTCAATACATACACAGTCCACAAAGCATCAGGTGAGATACTCACGCTTGTTTAAATGCAGGCCCTGGGTGGACCAGGTCCCGAGGGGATTGCCATTTTCAATACGGGTTCCCCGGCAGCCCCAGGGACTACCATCTCCCCAGGGCTTTAAACAAATTGAATGCGGGGAACCCCTGCAGCCCTGGAGACCATCACCTCTTCAGGGCTTTAAACTAAATAGATGTGGAGGGGCCACTGTCCCCCCAGCAGCTCTAGGAACAGCCACCTCCTGGGTGAGAATTTTATTAGATGTGGAGGGGTTACCCAGCCCCCTTGAAGCCTTGGGGAACGCCACCTCCCAGGACATAACTTACATTACAATGCAGCCTTGGGGACCGCCAACCCCCTGGGGTAGGTTTTGTAAGTAAATGCAAGGGGGCCATCCAGCCCACCTACAGCCCCAGGGACCACCACCTTCCCAGGGCTTTAAACTAAATAGATGTGGGGGCCACTGCAGCCCCGGGGACCATCACCTCCCCGGGGCACAATTTAAATTAAATGCGGGGATCTGTTTTGGACCCCTGAAACCACCACCTCCCCATCACAATTAATATTGTATGAAGGCCGTGCGGCCCCCTCGATGAGCCAATAACGGCCCTGGGGACCACCACCCCCCCCAGGGCCGGCTCCTGCTATGTCCCAGGGTGCCCACCCCAGGACATTGCTGCTTGGTCTGACTTTGCAGGAGCTTTGACAGCTCCTGCCAAATCAGAGCAAATACTCCAGTCCCAGCAAGTGAGAGCTGTCAAACAGCTCTCGCTTTCTGGAAGCAGAGGTTTCCTCTGTTTCCCTGCCCACAGAGATGCAGGCAGGCAAACAGAGGAAACATTGCTTTCACAGAGAGGGAGCTGCATGTTTAGCAGCTCCCTCTCTGTGACAGCAATGCCGGCTCCCACAGGCTTCAAGGTTCTCCCACTGTCCCCCACATTGTGACTAGGTGCCCGGGGGGGGGGCGCACAACCTCCTCCCCCAAAACAAATTAAATGTTTAGGCCGAGCTTTGGGGAATGGGGCCCTTGGGGCTGAGATCTGCCTGAGGAGGGTGGGGGTGCAATGCAGGGTTGTTATAGGGGGGATTTGAGTTGTTATAGGGGTTGGCTGCAGCCAGGCTGTGTGGCCAACCTCTGCTATGGTGGTTTGATTAGCGTACAGTAATGAAAATTACTTTATGTTAAAAAAACGTAGACATTCACTGAAAAAAACAAAGGTTACAGGGACATTATAGTTAAGAAACAGAATAAAAAACATAATAATTCACTTAAAGAAACAAAGGTTACAGGGATGTTATATTTAGGCTCATATTTTAAACATACCAAAACCATAGGCATTCACCTGTAATAGTTAGAGTTATCTAAAGTAGCTGTAACTCATGCCTTAAGGTAACTATAACTTGCACCCTCGCCATGCACTGCTAATTACCCCACATAATAGTTCAATCATGACATCTTAGATGACATCATTGATAATATCAATGTAACGTTTGCAGTAAAATTATTTAGCAGAAAACTGTGCATGGCGGGGACGCAAGTTATAGTTACTTTAGGGCAAGAGTTATAGTTCAGCAGACCATGATCCTACAGAGGGTTATAGCACAGAGGAGGTTTAGGGGTATAGTTTTGGTCTTGTTCAATGAGGATAAAAATGAAGGAAATGGGATCAGGCAGCCTTTCAGAGAAATTATGCTATCTAGATTCAGAATCTTTAGGATGCATGTATACATAGGAAATGGAAGTAGGTAGTGGGGTGCGCAGCAACCCCAGATATACTCCTGGTAGAATTCCAAAGGTGAATGAGCAATAAGGTTGATCTTGTCACATTTGCTGTGCATTCTTAGACAGAAGTTGAATGTTAGGATATGTCTTCTGAAAAATTGCTGCTTATTCCTTTAAAATGGAGACTGGTGTTTACCTTTATTTCTCTAAATGCAAAGTGGAAGGATTTTGGAAAGTGAACAATGGGACAATATTGCTTGTTTTTTCTAAAACAACAGCATTTAAATACCTATAAATGAACTATAAATGAATACTTTCAGCAGTTCGGAAAGCACAAATTAAATGCTTTTTTGTAATTCTGAAGTATGATGGAAACAAAGATTTTAACAGGATCAGAACAAAAGTAGGGACTCTACTTGGTGATGTCCAAATGACAAATATTCCTTGAAACCCTATTTCTACACATTATCTGTGAGGTATGTAGTTTTATTAGTATAACTGCATGTATGCAAATTCAGTGGTCATTTCAATGGAAAATGTACTATGTGTAAATGACAGTGTTCTGCCACACCATGCTGTGATACCCCAAAATCGGTCCTAGGATGCTTGTTTCCAGTCCAGGGAGGACCTGGCCCGGCAATTCGGGCAGGACTGTTCCCTTAGAGAGCAGGGACAAGACTGATTTGCATTTGGCTGGATCCAAACTAGGGTGGCGTGGTGGGCAAAAAAACAATTTAACTAAACCCAGATCTTTGTGCCTGTGACTGGGGGTGAATGTTTGCATAGTTCAGCATTCTGTCCGTTATCCATCATTTTTGCTTTTGTTTGTACGGTGGCAACATTTGCTGAGATAATAGCATTGTTTTCGAGAAATCTGTATATGTCTGCATATTTTGGAGACTGCTTTTCTGAGTGGAATTTGAGTAATGTTGGACTGTAACTGACACATTTAAAAAGAGGTAAGTTATATAAGATTTTGAAGATGTTTGCAATGGAAGCATTATATGAAGCTTTGTCGTCACCCAGTGTTTTGAAATTCAAAGAAGGGAGAGATCATATCATTGTTAAATAGTTGTTAGGTATAAAATATACTAAAGGTCTGCAAATTGGTTGTTAAATGTCTTTATTGTGCAGAAGGATTTGTAGATCCGATCATTATGCCACTTAGCTTGCTATATTATATTAGCACATTTTTGGTCACAAAGGGTATGATTAGTCCTGATCTGAATTTCAGAATCCCAGATTTCAGGATCCCAGTTGTTGAGTAAGACATCAACAACTTAAGATAGTATTAAAGAAGCATCAAGTCTAACCCATTGGGGCACCAAGAGATCTTAAGGTGGAATAAGGCATAGGATTGCTTGAGTAAACTTTGAAAATTCTTAATATGTGTTGAAATCCAAACAGTTGCCTCCCCATTATGCTTTTATGCTTTGGAAGCTGCAGTTTACCTGTTGAGATTTTATGTGACTTATTATTCCATACAAAGTTTGAGAGAATTCTATTGAGTTCACCGAGAATGTTTTTGATAATAGAAGATGCAGTGTAGAGAGGGTGTATTGAACAATCAGGCTCACTATCAAGTTAAAACGGCCTCAACAGAAAAACTGCATAGGAACTCAAAGGACTCATTACAAAGCTGCCAGTCATGAGACTGCCAGCCTTGCGGTGATGGTCGGACCACCTCACTCGTCCGGCTGCCACATTACGACACTGATAGCCAGACCACCAGAGGACCTCCGTCCCCACCAGGAACATGGTTCCCAATGGGCTGATGGCGGTCTGAGTTGTGGTCAGCCATGGTGGTGCTGCACTCAGCACCGCCATGCTGATTACAACTCAACTTTCCACCACCCTTGAAAAGGCTGGCAGAAAGCCAGTGCATGCCCCCGCCAAACATCCTCAGGATGCACACTGTCTGCTTTGCAGACAGTGCGCATGTCAAGGGTGCTGGTGTGCTACGGCATTGGCCTCAGCTCACCTTAAGCCCAGCAGCATCGTCGTACTACAATGCTCAGCCAGGCGGGAACATTGTAATATAATTGGGGGCGCTGCCAGCATGTCGGCCCATCCAACCACCAAACTCATAATGAGGCCCCAAGTCTGTGACTTGCTATTAATGTTGTTTAGGATTCTTTTTTGATTTGTAGACAGGCATTTATCAAAAATGTATTTTGGTACAAAATTGTGAGCAGTGGTATCTCAATTTTATCCTTGTTAAATGTATAGCTAGTTAAATATCCATATAGATTTATTTCTTGCAGATGAGTCTGCAAGTGTCTGCAAGGGTCTCCGGTTGTTTACTTGCAGAAGAATGTCATCAATGTTTGCTCATAACTAAAATTCAAGAGTAGAACTTTGGTTGCCGTGAATCTGTTTGATGTTTCATATTTTGCAGGTCAAGAAACAGAAAGAGATTAACTCCACAAAACCAAGAGAATATGTTCTATTGCACAGGACCAAACTACAACTCCCCTAGGTGTTTAAGTCCATTAAATAATTCAATTGGTATAGATCATGTGAAACCTGTGCAAAATAAAATGCATATACAAAAGGGTACGCATCTATATAATTTTTTAATATATAAAAGCAGATTGATATTATAAATACAACCATTAAAAATACAAAACAACGGAAGATGACAAAAACAAATCATAGACATATTACAATTTAACTCTCATCATATGCCGTTAAATAGATGTTAATTCTTATTTAAAAAAACACATAGGCCCTCATTACAACCCTGGCGGTCGGTATTAAAGCAGCGGTAATACCACCAACAGGCCGGCAGGAAAAAAAATTGAATCACGACCATGGCGGAAACTGCCAACATAGACAGCCACTTTAACACACCGACCTCCACGGTGGTAGAAACAAACACCGTGACGGTAACCGCCAACAGACAGGCGGAACACAAGGTTCGCCCACTGTATTACAAGAGGCCTATCCCCCACCTTTTCCGGGGCGGTACCAACGCTATCAAAAGCACGGCGGAAACAGGACTTGGAACGGAAACCACTCACCTCTCGACACCTAATGAGGAACCAGGACGCCATGGAGCCCAAACTACAGGTCCTGCCCATGCTGGTCTTCCTCCTCTTGCATCAGGAGCAGGAAAGACGCCGTCGATGACCACAGTGAGTACTGCACCTACAACACAGGGTAGTGGGGAGGGAAAAGAGAGTGACACACACACCCAACACGCAACACCCCCACCCTCACCCACAACACCATACACACAAATACATGCAGCAACATTACATATACACTCCCTCACCCCCTGGAAGAACGCAAGGACAAAAGGAAATGGTTGTAACAAGTGTAAACAATAAAAATCAGATAGGGCAATTTAAAAAATCAATATATACAAATATGTACATCAACTACACAAGTCCAGCTATTAATCAAATCATTGTCCGTGGATCAGTGTCTCAAAATGCATGGGCGAAGCCCACACAAGATACCTGACTCCAAACGGAGAGAACACTGCAGGGGCATCAGATGGAAAATAAGCAGGCACCTCGGGGGAGGGCACCTCATCCGGATGAACGGACGACGCCACTGCTCCACGAGGGGGCTCCATGCCCACTGATTGGTCTTGGGGAGTGCAAAGCCACAGTCTCTCAAGTCTTTCCAGTGGGTGGTTTGCCCACTGCTGTATCCTGGGGAGTGCAAAGCCACAGTCTCTCAAGTGAATGTCAGTCTCCACTGGTTCTGGTGGGGGCTTTGTGCCCAGAGTGCTTCATCCTGCCAAGGACTGAGGTAGTGGATGTATCTCTCCTTTGGTTCTGGAGGGGGCTTTGTGCCCAGAGTTCTTCACATGCAGTGTGGCAGGTCCCATTCCCTCACCTGTGTGTGCCACGAGATTGCCTGGGAACAGGTAGCATGATACCTCATGGAGGCAGACTCCACCTCCACCCTGCTGCGACTTTGCCTGCTACCTGCAGGTACAAACAGTCCTGGGAGTCATGCCTCATGGACGCTGGGCAGGGTCCATGACATCTCCTGCAGCCTCGGACGGCTGCCCACTGGGGATGACTGCCATGTCAGCTGTGGTGGCACTGTCTGAGCACGTCACGGGGCTGGTGGCAGTGGTTGCGGCGGTGTCTGTGGCGGAGGTGCTGGCGGTGGTGCATGTGTCTGCACCTGTTGAGGGACACAGCAGGATGTCCCATGCAGCCTCGGATGGCTGCCCACTGGGGATGATGCTGGGGACTGTTGCTGAGGCAGCGGAAGTGCAGGTGGCGGTGCAGGTGGCGGTGTCCACCGTCGTACAGGTTGATGTTCTGGTTGACAGAAGGGGTGAGTCTGGTCCCTCGGCCGGAGCCACCGTGCCCTGCCCCGACCTGCTATTCAGCTTGCGTCCCTTCCCCACCTTTGATGTTGCTGCTGGTGTCTTGCCACTGTCCCCTTTTGGTTTGGAGGAGCCCTTGCTTGCTGGTAGGTGCGGCTTCTCCCTCCGGCATGTGGGCACCTTCCTTACCTTGGCAGGTGGTGGATTGGCCTGCTCCTTGGCCTCGCTAGGTGGCACACTGGCAGCCCTGATGGGTGGCACCCGCGATGAGACCGGAGTTGCTGGGACCACTGTGCTTGAGGATTTGGTGGCTAAGGTGCTGGGATGGGACCTGGACAGCCTGGCCCTAGGGGAAGGAAGGGGTGGGAGGTGTAGGGAAGAGGTCAATGTTAGCCAGGAAAAGTTTCTTTGACACACTGGGACGGGAAGATGGAGGGGGTTTGGGAGTGGAGGAAGAGGTAGTGGTTGTAGGAAGTGTACGTTTGCTGAATTTGGGTGAAGGAGCATGGGCCGGAGGCTGTTGTGAGGTGGATGGCTGTTGGGTGTGTGTATGCCTGCGTTTGTCTACTTTGGGAGAAGGGCTCACAGACACACTGGGAGGGGACAGAGGGGATGTGTGAATGGTAGTGGGGGTAGTGAGTGCACGTGAGCGGTGTGTGGTGATGGGCGTGCTGGTGATGGAGGTAGTGGCTGAGGATGTATTGCATGCAGGTGTGAGTGGAGACGAGACAGGGAGGGAGGAGGAGGACGTGGAGGAGGGGGACACAGTGGAGGCAGTGGATGTTGGTGTGTCTGAATGGGGATGGTGCTTGTGTGAGTGCCTGTGGCATGTGTGGTGCTTATGTTTGCCATGTCCACTCTTGTGTGTTGATGAGTGTGCATGCTGGTCTGATGGTGTGCTTGGGATAGGCTGAGGTACAGGGGATTGGGTCTGGGTGGAGGAAGTTGGAGGGGGAGGCTGGACACAGGGACAATGGCTGCCATCAGTGCTGAGGCCAGAGCCTGAAATGCTCTCTGTTGGGCCGCCTGGCCAGCATGAATGCCCTCGAGGTATGCATTTGTTTGCTGCAAATGCCTCTCAACACCCTGGATGGCATTCAAAATGGTAGATTGCCCAACAGTGAGGGATCTCAGGAGGTCAATAGCCTCCTCACTGAGGGCAGCAGGGCTGACTGGGGCAGGGACTGAAGTGCCTGGGGCGAAGGAGATGCCCACCCTCCTGGGTGAGCGGGCACGGAAAACACGCTGAGGGGCTTATGGGAGGGCAGTGCTGGTAGGGGGGGTGGTGGCTGTACCTGTTGATGCACTGGGCATAGAGGTGCCCACCACCGCAAGGGAGCTCCCATCAGAGGAGGAGTTGCTGTCGCTGGTGTATGCTCCTGTCCCCGTCTTGGAGCTTCCCTCTCCCTCCGTCCCACTGGTGCCTTTAGACTCCATTATTTCACCCTCCAGCGACATGTGGGATGCAGCTCCCTCCTTCTCTGGTGCCACTGCTCCTCCGCCAGATGATGCTAATGCACGCAAGATCAGGCTGACAAACAAAAAGGTGGGGGAGACAGAAGAGACACATGGTCAGTGCATGCAACACCACTACCGTTGGCAGACACAACACACAGGGAGCAGCCCTATGCACTGAGCTGTGCACTAAAAGTGCAGGGGAAAAGCACATGCCTAAGGGGGTCTCTGTCCAGACCCATTTAATGAACAGCTGGAACCCATGGGAGCCTGACTAGGTGTAAAGGACAAATACCACCTTTGGGGTTGGAGTGGGAATGAGGCTGCAAAACAATGGATCTACCTTTGCGTGTCTGCCCTGGCGTAGGGAAACCCACAGGCCACCACGCCCACCCAGACACCTCGTCAAGCGCGCAGAGTCAGCTGAATGACAGTGTACTCACCCCCTTGTGACTGCTGTGATGCCCTCAAGCGCCCATCCAACTCCGGATATGCCACCGCCAGGATCCGGTACATCAGGGGGGTCATGGCGCGACGGGCACCCCTTCCACGTTGGGAGGCCATCCCCAGCTGGGCCTCCGCTTCCAGCTCCAGCGGCGCAGGTCCTCCCATCTTTTCCGGCAGTGGGTGCTCCGTCTATTGTAGACCCCCAGGGTCCGCACTAACTTGGCGATGGCATGCCAAACACCCTTCTTCTGGTTGGTGCTGACCTAGAAAAAAAGTGAAGTTATAATGGATGTTACTCTCCTGTACAGTTCTTCTCACACATTGCCTAAAAACCTCCCACCCTTGCCCAGACATACATACACACACACTATCCTCACATGCTGGCCTGTCACCCCCTCCTCTTCCATCCACGACACTCCATACAATCATGTGCCATCCACCATGCTCACAGTGTACTCACCTGTTTGTCTGGAGGACCATACAGTTGCGTGTACTGGGGGAGGACCCCATCCACTAGTTTCTCCAAATCCTCCGAATTTAAGGCAGGGGCCCTTTCCCCAGACACTGCAGCCATTGTCGCTTCCAGACACAGGTCACAGCAGCACTTGCAGTGTAGGTCCTCTCCTGTTGAAGGTCAGGTATTAAGTGAGGGAACAGTTAGAAAATGGCAGCCATGTCCGCAGTTGTGCGTACTGTCACCGCCGGCGTACATCATCATTGGCTCCTGGAACCCATATGTCCTAGTGATAACCAATGCTGAATTGTGCCACGGTCTTCGACCGCCTACCACGACGGTGTCCCACTTACAAGTCAGGCAGCTGCCATTTCAGGGGGCTACATGGCAGGCCAAATAACTGCGTCATACCTATTTAGGCCAGGAATATGGAGAGACAAAGGCACATAGAGAAAATTTAACATTTTTGCAAAACAGCATTGTGATACCTAAGTGTTGTATGACCCTCTGCTCACCGTTCTCCTCCATAGGGCACGTCCGCTGGGGCAGGTGATGAGATGGCGGCATCCTCCAGTGTACAGACCTCTGGTGGGCCTGTCAACAATGGAAGACAGACACATCATTATCACTTACAGACTTGATCGTGCAACAATCCAGGAACTGTGTGCCCAGTTGGAGCCTGACCTGATGTCAGCTATCCACCATCCCACAGGAATACCCCCTCTAGTGCAGGTCCTGTCTGTACTCCATTTCCTGGCCAGTGGGTCTTTTCAAACAACAGTAGCCATGGCATCAGGGATGTCCCAGCCAATGTTCTCTAACGTGTTGTCCAGAGTGTTGTCTGCCCTGCTGAAACACATGCGCAGCTACATCGTTTTCCCTCAAGTGGAGGATTTGCCCACAGTAAAAGGTGACTTCTATGCCCTGGGACATATCCCCAACATCATTGGTGCCACTGATGGAACACATGTGGCATTTGTCCCCCGCCGCAGGAATGAACAGGTGTACAGAAACCGCAAAGGCTACCATTCAATGAATGTGCAGGTGGTGTGTTTGGCAGACCAGTACATCTCCCATGTGAATGCCAAGTATACTGGCTCAGTGTATGACGCTTACATTTTGAGGAATAGCAGCATCCCTTATGTGATGGGGCAACTCCAGAGGCACCGTGTGTGGCTAATAGGTGAGCCGAAAGTCCCCACACAGTTTAATTTGCTGTCTGGGTATGGGAGATTCCCTAATGTTTGGAGGATGTCTAACAGTTGTCTCTCGATATTTGTAGGTGACTCTGGTTACCCCAACCTGTCATGGCTGCTGACCCCAGTGAGGAATCCCTGGACAAGGGCAGAGGAATGCTACAATGAGGCACATGGGCGAACTAGGAGGATAATCGAGCGCACCTTCGGCCTCCTGAAGGCCAGATTCGACTGCCTCCATCTTACAGGTGGATCCCTATACTATTCACCGAAAAAAGGTGTGCCAGCTAATCGTGGCCTGCTGTATGTTGCACAACCTGGCTTTGCGATGCCAGGTCCCTTTTCTGCAGGAGGATGGGCCTGATGCTGGTCTTGTGGCAGCTGTGGAGCCTGTGGACAGTGAAGAAGAGGAGGCAGAAGAAGAAGATGTAGACAACCGAAACAACATCATCATGCAATAGTTCCAGTGAGACACAGGTAAGAAGATGGAACTGCTTCCCACATCTCATACTATTGTAGGACCTAACATAAGTCTGCCTTTTTACCTCTGTGTATGGACCCTGACTTGTCACTTTGGCTTTCCATTTCACAGATCTGGGTCCCCATTTGTGCCCTCTGCTATGTTTACTCCTGGCCTACAGCTGTGTAACATTGGTATGTGAACAAGTACCTTGACAATGCTATATTCCAGAGATTTTGCAATTACACATTTGTGAAAGCACAGACTGACTCCAGATTTTTGGGTGATTCAAGGGTGTTTATTTATGTGCAAATAAGTGGAGGGGGTGTGAAATGGGCTGGGGTGATGGTGGAGGAATGTCCATGGCAGAGTCCATTCTCTTGGTCTCCCAGGTGCATTGTCCAATGGGGAATAGGAATTGGAGCTATGGCAGTTTGAGGCGGACAGGGTGACAAAGTAGGATAGAAGGGTGACATTCCGGAGGTTTATTTCCTGGCGGGGTCTTGGCAATGTTCTCTGTCTTGTTCCTGGATCTCAGGGACTGTTTGCAGGGTGGTTCTCCTTCTGCAGGGGGTGAGGTGCTGGTGGCTTGTTGGTCCTGTGGCGGTGCCTCCTGTCCACTAGCACCGGCGGAGGTGGAGGGCTGTTCATCATCCAGGCTAGTGTCAGGGGCCCGTTGGTGTGCCACTGTGTCCCTCATGGTGTTGACAAGGTCTGCCAGCAATGGTGACCAGGGTGGTGTTAATGGACTTCAAGTGCTCCCTGATCCCCAGGTAGTGTTCCTCCTGCAGCCGCTGGGTCTCCTGAAACTTGGCCAGTACCGTGCCCATGGTCTCCTGGTAATGGTGGTAAGCTTCCATGATGTTGGAGAGTGCCTTGTGGAGTGTCGGTTTCCTGGGCCTGTCCTCCCCCTGTCGCACAGCAGTCCTCCCAGCTTCCCTGTTATCCTGTGCCTCTGTCCCCTGAACTGTGTGCCCACTGCCACTGACCCCAGGTCTCTGATTTTCTTGGGTTGGTGGGTTTGCCTGGGTTCCCTGTAGTGGTGGACACACTGCTGATTGAGGTGTCCTGGGGACAGAGGGATGGGCCCGCTCTGTGGGTGCTGTGGTGGTGTTTCCTGAGGGGGGAGGTTCAGTGGTGGTTTGGGACTGTGTCAGGGGAACCGACTGTCCTGAGGTCCCTGATGGGCCGGGCTGGTCATCTTGATCTAGGCATGCAGAGCTGCTGTCATCACTGTGGGCCTCTTCTGTGGGGGACTGGATATGTCTGACACTTCCTGTCCGGTGACGTTGGGTATGGGTCATGTTGGGGTGTAAATGCATAGTTTTCGTATCTGTGTGTGCCATCTTGTGCATTGGGTGAGGTACCCTCTACTCCTGTGCTTACATCATTGTGTTTGCCCTTTTGTCATAGTTGGTTTGGGGTCTGTGTGGGTATCTGTACTGGACATGCTTTGGTGATGGTGGTCCATGCATAGGTGTTGCATGCAGGGCCTTGGTATTGTGATGTGTGGGTTGTGATAGTGGGACATATGTGAGATGATGGTGTGATGGGAGTGAGGGTAACGGTGGGGGTATGCGATGGCATGCAGGTGGGGTGGGGGGCATAAAGTAGATAAGATATGACTTACCAGAGTCCAGTCCTCCTGATACTCCTGCGAGGCCCTCAGGATGCATTATTGCCAAGACTTGCTCCTCCCATGTTGTTAGTTGTGGGGGAGGAGGTGGGGGTCCACCGCCAGTCATCTGTACAGCAATCTGGTATCTGGATACCACGGAACGCACCTTCCCCGGTAGGTCGTTCCACCTCTTCCTGATGTCATCCCGTGTTCTTGGATGCTGTCCCACTTTGTTGACCCTGTCGACAATGCTCTGCCTTAGCTTCATCTTCCTTGCAATGGAGGTGTGCTGCACCTGTGATCCGAATAGCTGTGGCTCTACCCAGATGATTTCCTCCACCATGACCCTGAGCTCCTCCTCAGAAAACCTGGGGTGTCTTTGAGGTGCCATGATGTGGTGTGGGTGATGTGTGAGGTGCTGTCTGTTGTGATGTGTGGGGGATGTGTTGGTGTGTATTGTTTGAGGTGCTTGGAAGTTGTATAAGTGAAGGTGTTGTGTGTCTGTGGATGCTGGTGTTGTGTTTGCTAATCTCTCTCTCTGGCCTTCTTCAAAATTTTAGGTTGTAAGGGTTTGTGGGTAATATGGGTGTGTGTTTTGTAGTGTTGTGAGTGTGTGGTGTGTGTATGTGTGTCAGGTGTGTGTATTTCGAATTGTCCAATGTAGTCGTGTTTTGTAAATGTGTGTGTATTTTGAGCGCGGCGGTGTGTACCGCCAATGGATTACCGCAGTTGAAAGACCGCTGTGTTGATTCGTGGGTTGTGATAGTGTGGGCGTATTCTTGTTGGCGTGACGGTGTGGGTTTTGGTATCGCCAGTTTATCACTGACCTTTGGTGTGGCGGACTTGTGTGGGTGTCTGTATTGTGGCGGATACCGAGATGTGGGTCGTAATGCCTGTAGCGGAATTCTGCCGCCGCAAAGGTATGCTGGCGGTCTTCAGCACGGCGGAAAGCGGGATTTACCACCAGGGTTGTAATGAGGGCCTTAATGTAAGATAAGAAATAAGTCCAAAGTGCAATTATAAATATAGCAAACTAACACAACATATATATAAAAATGTTATATAACATCTTTTGCATGGGGTGCTCATATATTGTGAACATTCAAACTTTTTTATTTAATGTTCTGATACACCGAGGGAAGTTGTAATTTTGTCCTCCCATAGTTTGAAGTAGTATTTCTAGTTAGCTCCAATGTAAATAGTATGGGAAATAAGGGACATGTTTGTCTGGTGCCACTTTGATGTCGAATACTGAGTGAGAACTCCGTTCGTAAGTATTGCTTTATGTGTATTGGTTTGGAGTAGTTTACTACTAGAGATTAATATTTGGGGATGGACATGCTGAAGGTCTTCTCTGCACCAAGTATAATGGTGCACCATGTTTGCTGTTTTTCCAGCTCTGCCAGTGCAATGATGATGGAAGCTGATGATCTGCATTTAGCAAAACCTCGCTGGTATTACGTTTTGGAGCTTTGTTGTCATAAGAAAAAGACTTTCCACAGAGATTAGCAAGTGGGGACTATATAAAAGAGCAGTGTTTGGCATTTTAGGGGCCAATTCATTTGTGAGCAGGAGACTGAAGTCACGTGGTAGGTCATTCAGCTAGGGAACTTTATTTTTCTGAAATTAGCTGGTATTGTCATTAATTTATTTCTCAGTGAAATCCTTTTCTATAGTGGAGAAGTGAATAGGTTGATCCAGTTTCCTTGAGAGGTAAGAGTGTAGATCTTCCACTATAGGTCGCTTTTCGCAAGTGTAGAAAGTTAAATAGATGTATTTGAATGGTACTTATTTGTCTATATGTTTGAATATACTTTCACCTTTAGACTCCATGGAAGAACATATTTCCACTTCTCTGCAGTTGATCTCATTCAGGTAGTTAGAGAGCAGGTTTTATTATTCATTCCTGCCAGTCTGATCTCCTGCTTTGATGATCAGAAGGTTATAATCCACAACGAGGGCACATCTCCTGGTTAATTCAAATGTGAGTTTCAAAAGGGTCTTGCATGTTGCTGGAAAGTTGCTTTGTATATATTTTTTTCTATAATTATCTAATTTCTTTGAGCAATTGTGTGATGTCTTCCTGGGTCACTCTCTTCTTCTTGTTCAACCACAAAATTATTTATCCTTATAATCGCCACCCACCCGCATCTAATGCGGGTGGACCGTAGTTTTAATATGGGTGGAACCTACTCTGTCTCTGCCATTATAAAGCTCCTCCAGCTACTCTGTCTCTGACATGATTAAACTCCTCCAATGGCCACGTGGAGTAAGGGCTGTCAGAGACAGGCCTGTAACTCTGCCCACCTGATTTAGTTTGGCCGTACTAGGGTCAGTTTTCACTGCCTGTCACCACCAGGAAATCCCTGGTGGTAAGGTGGTAAATGCTCCTCTCGCCATGGGAGAGGACTCCTATGATGAGTGAGCATTGTCTTTCTTATTTTTCAAAACAAAATCCTGAAACTGGATTTTGTTTTGAAAAATAAGAAAGACAATTTTTGAAAATAAAAAAAGAAAACTGCTTGCTGCAGTGCTCTGTCATGTTGAGGGAGCCCTGCACCGAACAGCATTGACAGAAACTACTGTCACAGCGGTTCCTAGCAATGCTTCATAAGTGACCACCACCTTGGCAGTCATTTATAAATCTGGCAGGCAGTCTCTCCACCAGGGTGACGGAGTAATTTACTACATCACCCTGGTGGAACAAATGGCCTTCTGGCAGGATATAAATGAGGTCCAGAGTTACTTATAGGCAGAGCCAGTGGAATTATGTGGCAAGGGAAGACCAAATTATGCTGCCCGGTTGAATAAATTATGGAGAAATAACAGGCACATTATGTGGTGTAATGCAGCACATTGTGTGTACTACTTCCTTATTTTGTCAGTGTTAAACAAGTTAACAATGTCTGGGCAGAGGTTTATTTTCACTAGCACCAATTTAAGAACCAAATATCGCAATAAACAAAAAGGAAACCTTTGTAAAGAGCATTGCACTGACCAGAAACATTTGCCACTACATTTTTAGTAACCAGTGATCCATTTGAACTAGGAACGATTTTTTAAAATCTGAAGATTATGCAGCCAATGATGGCTTAAATCCATAATTATGCAGAAATCGCCACAGCCGCAACATTGCTTAATTCCAGTGACCCTTCTTATAGGCGTCCCAAACAACTTTAGGTAATAGATCGGGTGACTTGTTGGTTTGTTCTTTAAACAGTTTTTTTTAGCAAATGAAGTCCAGCTTGATCGGAAATGCTATGTTAAGGAACCTGCGGAGGGTAAAAATCAATAGTTATTCAAAGTTTAGAGTTTCCTTTGAGCGTTATGTTTTATTTGGATCACATATGTGCCGTGTCTGTGTACTACATCAGTTCTTTAGTCTCTTAATGGGAGTAAATTGATGACTCAGGTTTTACTTCTTTCAGTGACAACCTGCTCTTCCTCCACCCAGCGGCAGCCCACGGAATGAACAGAACAAGCCACCAGATAAGTTACAATAAAAATAAAGAAAAATTAAATAAAATTATGTTTCCTTCTTTTCAGTTTCCCTAGATAGGACTTTCTCAAATTATAGTTTGTTTCTTCTTTCATATAAACTTAACAAGACAGTTTCTTTTAGGCCAGGTGTACCTGTTGCATCATCACAAAGGCAATACCTTTCTCTCATGGTTGTTAGCAACCACAGATTTGTCCCATTATCCTTCCCTGGGGTTTAAAGAAAATGAAAAGTCTATCCTTTTTAAAAATTGTGGGCATCATTTACAAGGAGCTTGCGTCGCAGTTGAGTCATTTATTTGACGCAACAGCGGTGCTGTGCTGGCTCCATGTTTACAAAGTGACGGATTTGGCCAATTACGTCACTTTACCTACCCCTGCCTCAGAAAAAACCTGCGCCAGATCCTACTGCGTCACATATAATTTAATGTATGCATAGTGGCCTTTCTGCTGGAAAAAGTGAGTTACAACTGACAGTGCTATTTACAGTTTCCCCGTTTGACACTTCAAGATGCATCACACAAGCCTGCAATGCACGGGAATTCCTATGCCAGCAAAACCCAGGTGTAAGGACTGACACAGTGGCTTTAAAACAGGTTGTAGAAGGCCTACTCATGTGTCAATCATGTTGTAGGACCCCTTGACCAACCTGGAACCATGGCAGCTATGATCACATCATCCACTGCAGCAAGCCAATGTGTCGTTGTGTACTTTTTGCAAAGGACAGGACAGGATTGTCTCTTCTCCAAGGTGGAATGGGTTCTTTGGGTCCTGCGTATTCCAAAGGACAACAGGTAAGTACACACATAAGGTAGGTAACACATGTTTTCCACTTCACATTCCAACATATATTTATATTCACTTACAATACACTGTCACTCACTTTGTCACACAACACAGGTCTCTGCATATACATACGTAGACTTTGCCCACTGTAGAGAGACACATAGCTATACTTCATACATTACCTCTTACATCCAGGACCAATGTAAAAGTGTAGATGGTGATATTCAACCATTTTACAGTCTTTTACATTGGTCCTCACACATTAGGCTCAATGCGTCAATCTAAGCTGATGCATTGCCTTAATTTTTGATGCATTGCTAAAGTTGCGTCAATTCTGATGCCAGCTTCAGCAATGCATCAGGTTTTAAGTGGATGCTTTGCAGCTTCCTTTCCTCACATGCATCAGTATTTCTGACGCACCCTGAGACACTGCCATAGAGCGCTGTATGGTAAATATGATGCAACCAAGGCATTGTAAACCTTTTTGACGGGGCATAACTATTTTTGATGCATCATTGCCGCAACACAGCGATGCGCCAGTTCTTGGTCCTCGCTTGAGAGGTCCACCACCGCTTAGTTCATGCCTCATCCTCTTCTTCATCCTTGTGGTGTGAGTCCTCTCCCTACGGTGCAGGTCTGTGTGCATTTACTCCCACTCAGTCTGCTTTTCCTCGTCATGTTCTTCCTGCTATCACAGACTGTGCCTCCTCCAAACCCTGCTAAAAAATTGTGTCCATATTTAGTTTCTCTTTTCTCTTCTTCCAGTCTGTCCTTGTGCTGCTTCCTGTTCTTCTTTCTTTTCTCTCTTACTCTGACGTCCTCTTTCTTTTTTCTTGTTTACCTCAGACCCGCAGGAGGCTTCAGCTGTGAGGGACCATCTTCTGGTAAGTATGTCTCCTTTCTGACATTCTTCTTATAGCAACATTGTTGGATGGCAGAAGGGTTTGCTTTTAGCTCAAATGATCTGTAAATAGTGTTGTGATCCAACAAGACCATTGGGTGCATCTGTGTCCATTCAGGAGCTGAGCACATTTTGATTCTATGTATGTGAAGAGTGTTCTTAAAAGAAGAATGTAATTTTTTGAGTTTTTTGGAATTACTCATCACAAGTTGTATATCAATTTTTAATCAGTTTGTAAGGCTTTCTGAAACTTATTGGGTGGTATCAGGCATTGAATTTCCTATTTGTGAAGGTGTCTAAGAATTGTTGCAGTCACCACTTAGGATCCGGTCACCGTGGTGAGGGATAGTTCTGATTAGATCTTGTTGGCTATTCCCAAATTTAGTGTCAATAGATTTTGGAGCATGTACTTTGATCAAGGAGTATACACATTTAGCCACTTCATTAGAGGTTTAGACCGATCTAAATTGTTTGTCACACTTAGTGGAGATGACTTTGAATTTAAGTAGTTTGTGGAAGAGAATGAGATCACCATTCTTCTTTCCTTCTGCTTGAGTGAACACATTTTCTCCTTCTCCCTCTCTTTTAAGTTGAAGTAATTGTGGTGACAATGCAATTTTGGCATTAGGTTTATGTCAGAAAGTTAAGTTAAAAATTCTGGCCCTCATTAAGACCCTGGCAATGAGTGATAAAGTGGTGGTAATACCGCCAACAGGCTGGTGGTAAGTACTGCCAAATTATGGCCATTGCGGTGATAACTCCCATAGACAGCCAATGTACCACACCAGCTGCCACAGCTGAAATAACAGTCACCATGGCGGTAGCCGTCAACAGCCAGGCAGGTGACAAAGTACCTCCCACCATATTAAGACACTGCAAACCGCCACCTTTCTGGGGCGGTACCCGCGCCAACAAAAACATGGTGGAAACAGAGCTCAGAAGTGAAAGAACGCACCATTGGAGACACAGGGAGGAACCACGCCGCCATGGAACCCGAACTGCAAGTCTTCCTGATGATCTTCTATGTCATGCTCCACCTGGAACACCAATGCTGAC
Source organism: Pleurodeles waltl (assembly GCF_031143425.1). Classification (NCBI taxonomy): domain Eukaryota; kingdom Metazoa; phylum Chordata; class Amphibia; order Caudata; family Salamandridae; genus Pleurodeles; species Pleurodeles waltl. The sequence goes on along the minus strand of NC_090444.1, from coordinate 284,201,260 downwards.
GAAGACGACGACGGTGAGTACAGCTGTCTAGCACACAAGGGAGGGTGGGAGGAAAACGAGAGTGACACACACATGCACAAAACACACCCGACACACACACACCATACACACAACCAGCTGCACACATAAACCAATGACACACAACACTCGGCTTAATAAAACACGGACCATAATGCTTGAGTAACGACAATGTATTGGCATAGAAAAATCCACCACACAAACCAAATATATACAAATGTCCATAAAGGGCCAATGCCCAGTCCAAAGTCATGAGGGCGCACAAGGCCACAGGGCACAGTCCAAGGCCCAACCTGTTTCCGGACACAGTCGGAGAGAACACTGCAGGGGCATCATTTTGCAAGTGGGAAGGCACCTCAGGGGGGCTCAGAGCACCTCAGCTGAATACAGGAACGTCCCCACTGGTTCTGGATTGGGCAACCACCCCATTGCTTCGTCCTGGGGAGTACAAGGCTACAGTCTCTGGAGTGGGTGACTTTCCCACTGGTTCTGGAGGGGGCAACATGCCCATTGCTTTGTCCTGGGGAGTGCAAGGCCACAGTCTCTGGAGTGGGTGACTTTCCCACTGGTTCTGGAGGGGGCAACATGCCCATTTCTCTGTGCTGGAGTGTGCAAGGCCTCAGTCTCTGGAGTGGGTGACGTTTCCACTGGTTCTGGATTGGGCAACATGCCCATTTCTCTGTGCTGGGGAGTGCAAGGCCACAGTCTCTCAGGTGGGCGACTTGCCCACTGGTTCTGGATGGGGCAACATGCCCATTGCTTCGTCCTTGGGAGTGCAAGACCACAGTCTCTGGAGTGGGATACTTTCCCACTGGTTCTGGAAGGGGCAACATGCCCATTGCTTTGTCCTTGGGAACACAATGCCACAGTCTCTCAAGTGGGTGGGGCAGCCCACACAGCAGCCACTAGAGGGTGGCCTACATGGCGTCCGCCATCGGTGACAGCTGCACTGTGGGGGTGGTTGGAGGAGCCTCCTGGCCAGCCCCTGCTCTGTCGGATATCTGTACTGTGGTGGTGGTTGGAGGAGACTCCTATCCAGCCCTGTACTCCCTGGTGGCTGAACTTCCTCAGCTGGCGGTGTGGGCCCCGTGACAGCTGGTGGTGGTGGCGGTGTTAGCCTGACAGCTTCCACTGGCACAGAGTACCTTGTTTCCTCCTGTCAATGGGTCGTGGATCCCTTAGCCCGCTCTGCAGGGTGGTGCACGCTCCTTCCCCTTCTTCACAGCTGGTGCAGGCTCCTTCCCCTTCTTCACAGCCGGTGCAGGCTCCTTCCTCTTCTTCACAGCTGGTGCAAGCTCCTTCCCCTTCTTCACAGCTGGTGCAGGCCCCTTCCCCTTCTTCACAGCTGGTGCAGGACTCTTCACACTTTTCCGTGGTGGTGCAGGATATTCCCTTTCTTCCCTGGTGGTGGTGCTCCTTCCCCTTCTGTGTTGTATGTCTGGTATCCTTACCACCATGAGTAGGTGGTGCTACCACTGTCCCCGTCGACCGTTTGGCTGAGGTGCTGGGCTGTGTCCTTGGTACCCTGCCCATACATGCAAGATGGGAGGGAGGGGTAGGGAAGAGGTCAATTTGGGAAAGAAAAAGCTTTTTAGGGACGTTGGGGGGGAGGTGGGAGGAGTAATGGGAGTGGAAGATGAGTGGTTGTTGGAGGTGTATGTCTGCTGGTTTTGGGTGCAGGTGCATGGGATGTATGCTGATGTGAGGTGGATTGCTGTTGGGTGTCTGAGTGTCTGTTAGGAGGAGGGGGGCAGACACGGTGGGGGCGGACACAGGGGACGCGTGCATGGTTGTTGTGGTGGTGTCTGCTAGTGAGGTGTGTGTTCTGCTTGGTGTGGTGATGCTGATAGTGGATGTAGATGTAGTGCATGCAGGTGGGGTGTGGTGCTTGTGTTTGCCTGTGCCCCTCTTGTGTGTTGCCTTGTGTGCATGCTCGCCTGTATGTGTTCCTGGGATGGGTTGGGGCTGAGGGGAGTGGGACTGGCAAGTGGTAGTTGGAGGGGGGACGGTAGAAACAGGGACAATGGATGCATCAGAGAGGAGCCCAGAGTCTGAATTGATCTCTGTTGGGCCGCCAATCCACTGTGAATGCCCTCCAGGGATGCATTGCATTGCTGCTTCTTGGATGCCAGCCCCTGGATGGCATTCACAATGGTTGACTGCCCTACAGAGATGGATCTTAGGAGGTCAATAGCCTCGTCACTGAGGGCAGCAGGGCTCACAGAGGCAGGGCCTGAGGTGCCTTTGGCAAAGGAAATGTCCACCCTCCTGGGTGAATGGGCACGAGCAACTCGCTGAGGGGCTACCGGGAGTGTGGTGTTGGCACGGGGGTGGTGGCTGTACCTGCAGCTGGGGTGGTCACAGAGGTGTCTACCACCACCAGGGAGCTCCCATCTGAGGAGTTATCAGAGTCTGTGTTGTCCCCTCCAGTCTCCGCGTGGTGCTGCCGTCTGCCTCCGTCCCAGTGGCTCCCTCGGCGTCAGTGGACTCTGTTTCCAGGGTCACGTTGGATGCAGCTCCCTCTGTCGCTGGTGCCCCTGCTCCTCTGCCAGATGATGCTAATGCACACCAGGACAGGATGACAAAACAAGAAAGGGGGGGAGAGAGACAAAGGATACACTGGGTCAATGACTGCACCAACACCACCGTTGGCGTACACAGCACCCTCACACACAGGGAGCAGGCCTACGCAATATGCATTGCACTAACAGTGATATGGCTAGTCAACAAGGCATGATGAGGAGAACACACTGCCAACTGCAGCACACCTGGGACCCATGCAGCCCTGCCCAAAAGTGACTACTAACAAGCTACGTTACCTGTATTTGCCATGCAACTATTACTCTTCAGAAGACCCACGCTCAATGTCTGGCCTGCCGTAGGGGCACCCACTAACACACAACCACCACCTGGATACCACCCCACCAGCCAAAATTGGTAATGATACCCACTGTACTCACCCCCTTGTGGCTGTTGTGATACCCTCAAGAGCCCATCCAGCTCAGGGTAGGCCACTGCCAGTATGCAGGCCATAAGGGGGGTCAGGGTCCGACGGCCACCCCTTCCTCATTGAGAGGCCATCCCCAGCTAGGCCTCTACGGTCTTCCGTGCCCAGCATCTCAGGTCCTCCCGACCTTTTCTGCAGTGGGTGCTCCGCCTGCCATAGACCCCCAAGGCATGCCATATTCCCTTCTTTTGATGGGCGCTGACCTGCAGAAGCAAAAAAGACAGGAAAACACCATTAAACTAACAGTCCAGGCTGTCACACACATGGCTCACAATACCTGTTTCCATCACCATTGGCACACACATTGCCAAGTGAACGACATGTACACCACCAACAGATAATCCCCCCTTACACAATGCCTTCACACACATCTTCATGCATCCATGCCACATGCATCGTGCCCAGAGTGTACACACCTGTTGGTCTGGATGGCCCATACAGCAGTCCATACTGGGGTAGGACCCCATCCACCAGTTGCTCCAACTCCTCCGAAGTGAAAGCTGGGGCACATTGCCCAGTCACACGGGCCATGGTAGGTTCCAGACACAGGTCACAGCAGCACATGCAGTGTAGGTCTTCTCCTGTTGAAGGTCAGGAAAGAAGTGAGGATTGAGTTAGAAAATGGCGGTCATGTCGGCGGCGGTGTACGTCGTCACCACTGGCATACATCCCCATTGGCCACTCTACTCCATAGGGCCTAATACTATCAAATGAGGAATTGCATGGCAGTTCACGATCGCCTACCGCCACGACGCCCAACGTCGGAGGAATTAACTCACTTATACCTGTCCCTCCACACCGGGCAGGTGGTCGTCATTTCGGGGGGGGGTGAACAGGCCTATTGATAATTGCTGTGTCACAGGATAAATAGGCACATACTTTGAAATTTACACTGTCCCAATATATAATTCCACAATGTAGACTGCTGTTGTGGTTTAGTTTTTCCAACTGTGACAGCCTACTCACTCTTGTGTCCCTTACATACCTACTGCTGCAGATGAATAGGAGAAGGAGACATACCCCCGTTTACAGACCCCTGGTGGACTTAGTTACACTGGATGACAGGCACATTATACTCACTCATAGACTGGAAAGGGCCACAATCACAGAGCTTTGTGCCCTGTTGGATCCTGACCTGATATCTGCGATCCCCCCTCTTGTGCAAGTTCTATCAGTGCTCCATTTTCTGGCAACTGGTTCTTTCCAAGTGACAGTGGGCTTGGCAGCAGGAATGTCACAGCCAATGTTCTCAGTTGTGCTGGCAAGAGTCTTGTCTGCCCTGGTAAAACACATGTGCAGCTACATTGTTTTCCCCCAGGTGGAAAATTTGGCCACTTTGAAGGCTGGATTCTATGCAATGAGACATATCCCCAATATTATTGGTGCGATTGATAGGGCACATATTGTGTTTGTTCCCCCCCCACTAGAATGAACAGCTGTACCGGAAACGTAAAAGTTTCCACTCCATGAATGTGCAGATGATGTGCCTGGCGGATCAGTACATCTCCCACGTAAATGCTAAATATCCTGGGTCGGTGCATGATGCCTTTGTCCTGAGGAATAGCAGCATCCCAAATGTGATGGCCCAACTACAGAGGCACAGGGTGTGGCTTATAAGTGAGCCTTGGTCCCCACCTGGTGTATGTTAGTGTATGCCTCTGATGTTAACCTAATAGGATAGTGTGTGGCTAAATGGTGTCCCTCAATGCCTGCAGGTGACTCTGACTACCTAAACGTATCGTGGCTGCTGACCCCTGCGAGGAATGCCAGGACAAGAGCTGAAGAACTTTATAATGAGGCACATGGGTGAAGCAGAAGGGTCATTGAGAGGACCTTTGGCCTCCTGAAGGCCAGGTTCAGTTGCCTCCATCTGACAGGAGGATCCCTGTGCTACTCACCCGAGAAGGTCTGACAGATAATAATGGCATGCTGCATGTTGCACAACCTGCTCTCAGACGCCATGTACCTTTTCTGTAGGAGGAAGTGACTGGAGATGCCCCTGTGGCAGCAGTGGACCCTGAGGACAGTGAGGGTGAGGAGGCAGAGGATGAGGATGTGGACAACAGAACATCAGTTATCCGTCAGTACTTCCAATGACACACATGTGTGACAGTGCAACTTCTATGACTATTGTTGTATTCTGTCTGGCATTACCCACTTGTTACCTCATCTTACTGTCACCTATGGATTATCAAGTTACAGATGTTGGTGATATGAAAACAATGTCCTGATGTTATCACTACAGCCAGCTACAGGTCATTATTTCTATGCTCTCACTATGTACAGCTCATTTGAAATGGATGTTGCTGTTTCAATCAATACAAATTTTCAATACATGAAATACTAGTCGTCAAATTTTTTCCAAGGGTGTTTATTGTAGTGCTAAGAAATAGAGGGGAAAGTGCAATGGAATGGGGTGTTGATGGAGGAAAGTCCAGGGTATTGTTCCAGTCTGTTTGTAGCATAGTTGCAGTGTCCAAGGGGCCATAGGAAGGGGAGCTATGGCAGTTCAAGGTGGACAAGGTGACTGTGTGGGACACAAGGGGGACAATCAGGAGAGTCTAATTTCCTGGTGGTGGTCTTGGCAAGTGTCTCTGGCTTCTGTCTGGGTCACAGAGAACGTTTGTGGGGTGGTTCACCTTCTGCAGGGGGAGGGGTCCTGGTGGCCTGTCAGTCCTGTGGCGGGGCCTCCTGGAGTGGAGGGCTGTTCAGTTGACTGGCTAGTGGCAGGGGCCCGCTGATGTTCTATTGCCTCCCTCATGATGTTGGCCATGTCTGCCAGCACCCCTGCTATGGAGATCAGGGTGTTGTTAATGGCCTGCAAGTCCTCCCTGATCCCCTGATACTGTCCCTCCTGCAGCCACCTGTTCTGCACGTTGTCTAGGATCTGGCCCATGGTATCCTGGGAATGTTGGTAGGCCCCCAGAATCTCGGAGAGTGCCTCCTGGAGAGTCGGCTCCCTGGTCCCGTCCTTCCCCTGGCGCACAGCAGTCCTCCCAGTTTCCCTGTTGGCCTGTGCCCATGTCCCCTGAAAGGTGTTCCCACTGCCACTGACCCCAGGTCCCTGATTGTCCTGGGTATGAGGTGTGGCCTGGGTTCCCTGTACAGGTGGGCACATTGCTGATTGACGTGTCCAGGGGACAGAGGTTTGGGTATGCTGGATGGGTGTTGTGGTGTTGGTTCCTGATGGGGGAGGTTCTGTGGGGGTCTGTGAGTGGGCTTGGGTGACCGGCTGTCCAGTGGTCCCTGATGGGCCAGGTAGGTCCTCCAGATCCAGAAGTCCAGAGTTACTGTCATCACTGGGGGCCTCTTATGTTGGGGGACTGGATAGTGGTGGCACCTCCTCTCCACTGACATTGGCTGGGGTACCTGTGGGGATGTAAGTGATGTATTATGCTTCAAGTGTATGACATTTGTACTTCCCTAGCTTCCCCATATATTTTTGTTGTTGCCCTGCCAGCTTTTGCTTGTGTATGGTGATGTATTGTGGGATTGTCAGTTTCCCTATGCTGTGCATGCTTTAGTGATAGGTGTCCATGCAGGGCTGGGAGGGGTGTCCATGCATTGGTATGGCATGCAGGGCTTGGCATTGGGGTTAGTGAGATGTGTAGGTGCAGTGTGTGGGATGGAGAGGAGTGATGGGAGAGAGGGTGTGGGTATGAGATGGCATGCAGGTATGGGGGGGTGATAGGTAGTAAGTATTGACTTACCAGTGTCCAGTCCTCCGGCTAATCAAGCGAGTCCCTCAGGATGTAGTATTTTCAGTACTTGCTCCTCCCATGCTGTGACTGTGGGGGAAGAGGTGGGGTCCACCGCCAGTCCTCTGTATGGAGAGCTGGTGTCTTGCTGCTATGGAACGTACCTTCCCCCGTAGGTTGTTCCACCTCTTCCTGATGTTGTCCCTCATTCTTGGGTGCTGTCCCACGGCGTTGACCCTGTCCACGATTCTCCGCCATAGCTCCATCCTCCTTGCTATAGATATCTGCTGTACCTGTGCTCCAAAGAGCTGTGGCTCTACCCTGACAATTTCCTCCACCATGACCCTTAACTCCTCGTCAGTGAAACGGGGGTGCCTTTGTGGGGCCATGGGTGTTGTGTAATGTGTTTTGGTGAGGGTGTGCTGGGTAATGTGGTAGGGTGTGTGATGTGGGGTGTGTGATGTGGAGTGCGTGAGGGGTGTATCGGTATAAGTGGTGTGTGTGTGTCTAGTTGTCTCTGTGCTCTTCTTCTTAGTCTCCTGGTGGCAACTGGTGTTTGTAAGGGGTTGTGGGTGATGTGGGTGTGTATTTTATAGTTGTGTGGGTGTGTGGGTGTGGTGTGTGTATGGGTGTCAGGTGTGTGTATTTGGTATAGGCCAATGTTGTGTTGTTTTGTTTGTGGGTGTCCATTCTGAGTGCTGCGGTATGTACCGCCAATGGATTACCGGTGTTGAATGTCTGCCGTGGTGATTCGTGGGTCATAATGTGATGGGCGTTGTTTTGTTTGCACAACGGTATGGGTGTTGGGACCGCCACTTTAGCACTGACCTTTGGTCTGGCGGATTTGTGTATGTGGCAGAATTCGGTCGGATTGGTGTGTGTGTGTGTCATAATATGGTCAATGGATATCCGCCACTGCGGCGGTATGTTGGCGGCCGTCAGTGTGGCGGTAAGCGGGATTTACCGCCAATGTCATAATGAGGGGCTTTGTTATTTAATGACGTTGTTTACGGCCTTGTTATCATGTGACTTACATTTGATCGACATTTTGTAGTGGATTGTTGGTTTATGTATACAAGCAGGTGGCACTTGTAAAATAAAACAAACACTCAGGAAAGTTGATGTAAGTTTAACACGGTTAATACATAAATTACCAGCAAACATCATTAATAAGTGCAGATTTATATATCAATAGACAAAAGTTTTTCCCTCTGGTTAGTTTAGCATGTTATGTTAAAATCCATACATTTTGGTGTTGCAATTAACTTTTAAAAGGAGACTTTTTCCTAATACAATTGAATAGAGTATAGATCACGGGGTACAACTGAAACTATAAATAGACACTAATGAGGGAAGAATTGAAGAAGACCCAGAAGAAGTTACAGTAAGTTAGAATAAGATGGCTGACTTTATACCTTTCTGCAGTTGTCGCTTTCGTGTGCCAACTGCCAGTTTCAGAACGAGGCTGTGCTCACTAGTACAGTTAGGTTAAATGTGTCATGAACAAGAGACAACAAACTAGCAGTGCATGTAAAATATGTGTAAATGTGTAATAAAGCTAAGGCTTTAGTGTGATTTAAGCAGTAGCTGAGGTTAGTAGGGTATGCAGCAAAATACAAGTGTAGTGTTCATGAGTTACTTGTGTGCCATTGGCCGATTCCCATTCCTTGGACCGAGAGTCAATAGAGTTAATTCTTCAAAAATCTTATTTCTGTGTTTGTAAGTTATCTTGCATCTACTAGGGTAGAGGATATCAAAACAAATGGGGCTTCATGTTGGGCCTCCGGTGTAGAAGTTTCTTTATCCTTTCTGCAGCGGCTTTCATTAAGTTATGTGTAATGTAGAGATGTGGGTGGATCCAGATTTTTTTCTTTTTTCCCTTACTGCTTCTGGGACCATCTGTGCTTGCATGCACCCCTAAAAATAGATAATGATGCCCCTTTGTCTAGTAGTGCTTACATGATTTGATTGGAATGCAAGCCAATGAGCTTTTTTATATTTAGGGCTTTATCATGGGGCAGACCCGGACATTTCGGGTCTCCAAGAAAGACTGCTATTGTTTATAATGTTTGAATACCTTGAATCCTCCTCAGAGCATTGTAGAAGGTCTATGTGAAATTCCTGCAAGGGACTCTTCTTTGAGATATGTTCTACTGTACCTATCCTTGATTTATTTTTGTAGATCCTTTGTTTCATGTTGAAAGAGAGTGAATTATTAATCGGGGTAGATGGCAGTTCACCACAAGCAATAAAGTCACTAACCTGTAAGGAGCAGTCAGAGGTTTCAATAATTTAAATCCAAACTTAACCCTTGATAGGTATGACACAGAACAGACAGGCCTAACTTAGGGAACATGTGTAAAGCATTTAGAAGTACCAAACCAATTAAAAAGTCAAAGACAAAACAAAGTAGAAATTCCACTCCAATTTATAAAATTGGGGAACAATTTAAAAAGTAAACGACACCAAAACGACAAAAAAATGTCACCTGTAGATATGAATTCTTAAAGATTTAAGTGTGAAAAGGTGTGTTAGTCAATGGTCACAGTAGATTGGGACCAAAGTGCAACTTCAGGCTGATTGCGATGGAGCCCTTGTCAGATACAGTGGATTAGTCCCAGTAGAAGTCTGGAAGTCAAGCAGTTAAAAAGATGTAAGTCACACTTCAGAAAGTGAATTTATGAATTTTTGGAAGAAAAACATTGAGATTTCTTCTATGCTTCAATGCAGAATAGGAACTTGCTGACAGATAGTCTTAATCAATCCCCTATTGTGGTTCCTGCCCAACCTGCAAGTGATCAGAGAGCAGGCAAGTACCAGGCAAGTAGAGTCTTATCCCGCCTTGTTAGGTTTTACAAGGATTTGCTGCAGGAGTAGCTATTATATGTATGAAGAGCTTTGCTGGCGCACTGTTTGGCCTGTCAGAAAAATCATAGGGAACCTATGAAGTCTTTATTGTGGCTCTATAGTCTTTGAATGAGTGAATAGATAAAACTTTCCTTAGATTACTCTAGAATTTTTATAAATGATTTTGGGTGTACGCTAAGTTTCTCTCTGAGAAGGAAGACTAGGTTTTGCTTTCACAGTTTTAACTGGGAGTTTCTGAAGAACTGACTGTTTTTGTCTAGGGTCTTGGCTGCACCCCTTGCTGTGCATCAATTCCAAAAGTACACTGTTGGATTATATCCTGTTCAAATGAGCACAAGTTTGCCATGCTTTTGTTATAAGTTCATGGCTCGCTGTGTGTCATTAGCACTGGGTCAGGTAGCATTAATCTTGTCAGTGGTGAGAGGCAGACTTCCGCCGCACTCATCACCTACTTTTTTGATCTTCATTGCTGAGTGCTCTTTGCTTTAGTGATTTGGCTGTGTTTGACTTATGATGATCTCACTCATGTATTTCTCAGGGGTGGCTGGTAATATATGAAAGTGGTGGAGCGAATGAAGGGCCCCACCGCATCCCAAAACACAAACATAAAACAAGCATGCAAAATAAAAACACTTGCATGCTTTATATTAAAATTAAAAATATAATAAATGTACTTACCCGGGCTGCATCCTCTGTGTCCTTTGCAGTCTGTGGCTCCGACCGGCATGAGTGGAAGAGGAAACTTTCCTAAGCAATCCAGATTCTGCTCTCCTGCTGTAAACCAGCATGAGAGCAGCACCAGGAGTGGATTGAGCGGGCTGGCTAGATGCTCTTTCAGACCCTTTAGGCCTGTGATTGGTCTTCACCTAGCTGTCCAAGGTAGCTGGATGGAGACCTTCAAAGTGTGCATGTCAGTTTGTCCGGTGCAAGTCTGCCGACCAAACTGACATGCGTACTTTGAAGGGTCTGACCAGCCACTGCTATTGTCCTTCATTCATCAGAGAACACACCCCTAATTTCTGCCAGCTCCGGGGCAGTCTGAGGGCTGCGGCACACCTTGTGAAAAATAAAATGACAATTAAATCATTTCATTGCCATTTTATTGTTCACATTGAGTTAGTGCGGATCGCAGCCAGCTGGCACATGGGGTTGACGCTCCCCCGCCCTCATGGAGAAAAAGCTGCTGGTATTTTGTTGTTGTGCACGGTATCAATTAAAAGCCATAAGCGAGAATGCGGGGTCTGAAACCCAGTTATTTACTTCTCTGATGTCAGTACAGTGAAAAAAAATGTTTCAATTATTCACTGCTCTGACAAAGCTGGTGTTGAGGCAAACAGTGACTGGCAGCCCCTCCTTGGGCTCCAGGGAAAGTACTGGAATGGTAGGTACAGTCTGCAATTTCTTCCACTTCTCATGGGTCCCCACAGAACAGTGAGAGGCAGGGGAACACCACCCTCCCTGCCAATGCAGACCTGTGCTGACAGTGTATTCCACTTCCAGGTGGGTTATGAGAGGCCCTTACTGCATAGTTGTAAGCGCAGGAAAAGCTCCTAGAGACTGCAGCTTCAGGTGGAAGGAGAAAGGGAAGCCACAGTAGGTGAAGGACAAGGGTTGCAGGCATCTGCAGTTCCTCGCAAGCAGCTGTATTGTTTCGTTGTTAAAGGTGCGGGCCATGTGGGATGACGGTGTTGAAGGGGATGCACTTTGCAGACCCCTCAGTGGGCATCTATGTTTGGCCTGCCGACTCGGGCCGGCCAAACATCCATGCGCAATGTGCTTTCTCCAACCCAGCACTGTGTTGCCGGGCTGAAGAGAACAGGCACAGGCTTTTAGCTTGTGCCTGCCTGCTGTGACCAGGACAGAGGAGTGGCATGGCAGCAGAGCTTTTTTAAGTGAAGTTTTTTGTGCACAGTGCACTCCCTTCATATCCTCGTCATCCCCAGTGCCCTTTCCCTTTAACAAACGAAACGATAATAATCATGGTTTATTATTGTCTCATTTGTTAAAGGATTTGCAGCGGCTGCTGCAGGCGTGGGGGGGCAATGCTCCTCCGCTCTAATGGAGAAGCTTCCGCTGATCATACTACTTACCTTAAATGTCATTCACAAACCTATGGGTGGACAACTCTATATCCGCCTATACTATCTTTTTTATTTTATGTGGAGATGTTCACACAAGTAAGTTTATTACTTCATATTACTTAGTAGTAAATGTTGGATGGACTGTGGAAGTGGTGGGAATGGTGGGAAAAATGGGATATGCGGAGGGGTTTAGGGAGAGGTATAGGACAAATGAATGTGCAAAAGACTAGAACTTGCTATCCAGGACATGCAGAACTTCCATCATGCTCGGTGGCTGACTGACTGCTTCCGGGGGATCGGAGGATCAAAAGATCCACTGTGAAGCCAGTCGCATTAGAAGCCAGAAGCAAAAGCTGCCTTTTTCCTACCCTGCCACCATGTTTCTTCTCTGCTTCTTCTGACACAGCCTACATGGGGTAGCTGCCCCCTTTCATCGTCATTACACAAGCATTCGGTCAAACTGGCCAGTTTCACACTCGAATACGTATTATCCATAATGCTCACTCAGCGCTCACGACCTGCTTCCACTCCTTATAATTCGGTAAGTGCTGTAACTGGTTAGAGGAGTCTTGGATTCTGTGACATTGACGTAGAGCAGTTGCTGGCAATTTGAGCAGTGCTACAATCAACAGAAATACCTAAAGTAAGTGGGACTGTCTTCCATGTTGTCCTTCTGGGAGCAGAGGGGTCATTTTATCATGCAGTGTTTGGCAGCTATTGAGCCGAAAAAGGATCCGCGAGTGCAGATTTAGAATTTAGCCTAGAAAGGTTGTACGAACATTAAAACAGCAAGAACACAAGTCACTTAGCTATCAAGTTTTTAAAGCAGTGTAACCCAGTTCCTGTTCACTCTCATTAGGATCCCCCACATACATGGGGAAACACTGGCAAGACTGTGGAAGGGGTCTGCATAGCTGCAGTTGTGGCTTGTGACTCCCCCAAGGGAAGCCCTGCTATTCCTTGAACTCTGACTAACTGGGAACCCAATTGGAATTGCAACTGGATATCAATCCAGCTACTAACTGGACTGTGGTATGAAGTTATTCCTCCCCTTTTTTAGACACTTGTTTTTGTAAGGTGTCTGCAAGCTCAAATTCCTTGCTTTATTGTAGTGACTAACCACTTCTGGAAGGACTACATATCCCAGACTGCTTTGTGGCCCCAGGAGGCGACCATTTTCCACAGCACCTGCTCTCACTTGACCAGACCAACGAGCTCTATAAAGTGCGAGAGGGCACACTGCAGTGCGAGGGGGCACACCGCAGCGCAGGACGCGCTAACCACTTCTAGAGGGACTACATATCCCAGTCTGCGTTGTGGCCCCAGAAGGCAGCTATTTTCCACAGCACCTGCTCCCACTTGACCAGACAAACAACCGCTATAAAGTGTGAGGGGGCACACTACAGTGTGGGATGTGCGCGGGCCTTGCCTTGGCAAAGCACGGGCTAAGGGTGGGCACGTCCACACCCGTCAGAGCCCACTGGAGGCCGAGATGGGCCACCCCCCTAACATCTACTATTAAGTAGGCTTTGTAAGAGTTTCTGTATTGTTATAGCCTCTGGAGACGGTTACATTGTCTTACTTTATCTTTAAGGGTTCACCCTCTGGTGAAAGCAATAGCAATGGGTAAAAGGAAATCGATCTAGGGCAGGGCTGGGGTGGCACAAAGGAAAAAACACAAACGGCAGAAGCACGCAGCAAGTAACTGCGTAATGGATAGGATAGACAATCTCCTGGTTGAGTGTGAGGATATTTTGACTAGCTCTCTGAATAGAGCCTACAAAGGTATTCAGAGTGAGTGTTCCCCAGTAAGGTCAAGGGAGGGCCACAGGAAAATCCCAGAGATGTTAAAAAAATGTGGGTCACAGGCTTTGGCTCCTACAGGGCAGGGCGAAGTGAGAAATGCTATTATTCACATGCCATCACCACCAGTGAATGCGCTTCCACCTAATGGAAGTGAGGTCCTTCATTGCACCAATTGCTTCAGTCCCCTAAATAATACATCACATGATGATCCTGACCTGAGTGTATTGATGGGTGGGATAGCAGACACAGGAGCAACAGACATAAGCCCAGACCTGCCTAATGCTCAGTACATCTTATGCATAAAAGGTCTAAAGGATGAGGTATCTGAACTTAAATCCATGGTTAATTCTTTAATTACAATGGTAAAACAGTCAACATCTGTAGATGTGATGTCGCGCGGCCAAGATGGCGGCGAGTGCGGTCGCTTGAATCAGAGCTCCGCACGCGGCCTACAATTATCCTGTAATCCTCCTGCACCCAGGCGTTGAAAACCTCCGGACCCGTATGCTTTATGCTTAATAATATACTGAGACCCTGGAGACCTGACCGGACTGACGCGGCGGCTCGCCCGGGGCCCCGGCGGAAACGAGACGCGGACACGCACCCAAAGAGGAGCCGAGCAGCCCGGCAATCGCGGCGGCTACACCCTGCGCGCAGGTACGGAGGGATCCTAGCGCCGCGGGTGGGGACGGCGAAGAGCCAAGGATGCACCCTTGCATGCCATAGGTACCCAATCTAACGGGCAGATTAAGACTCTGATCGAACGCTAGGGCCTAGTCGCGGAGCACGCACATGCCGACCCGGCCCGTTTGAGATCCAACTACAGACGAGGAAGAGGCCGCAGACCGAATTTTCTGGGAAAGGATGTTTAATCACACCGAACGCTTACGTGCTAAAGAGAGGCCAGGTCGATGGGGAGGTACGAAGCCCAGCAAAAATGCGGAGCGGTAGCCAATCCTAAACGAAACGAACATCGGAGTTCAATGGGTAAATCAAACTACGCTGTGCCCTATTGAAGGAGTGTCTTGGGGGGGCCCAGAAGTCAAGCACTATGTAAAGACATCTATTACACCCACCAATGAAAATTGGATTCAGTGACATTTCCTAGCTTTGCACACAGCCTGAGAGCAATGCCGTTTCTTCTTTCTCTCTCTTCCTAACAGAAAACTCACTAATACGGACAATACAGCGCGCAATCGCCAACTGCAAATATCAGGCTCACCTCTATTGCAAGGAGCAAAGCTGATTTCCCCCCAACATAAAACGCACAGACATGTGCGCTGCAACGCGTAATCGTCAACTGCACATATCCGGTGCATACCTCTTGCAGAACGCATCAAGCTCCAACCGATGGGCACACGACAAATGTCGCCTAATCAGATATAAGAACCGTATAAACTGATCACCTCAATCACAACGCAATACGGCGCCATTATGGTGAAACCGAAGCCACCGAGGAGCAAATCAGAGACCAGACTTGGGGACCCGTCAACGATGGAGAGCTCAGATCCACTGCACAAAGTGACTGAAACGCTAGCTGCTCACTCGTTACAAATCGACAAGGTACTGCAGGCAATATTAGAAACTAAAACATCCCTGGAAGGAAAGATAGATGCAATGGCAGTGAAAGTCACTATACTACGCACTGAACACCGGAAGCTAGCGGATAGAGTAACAACCGTCGAATCAACTCTAGAAACATCTCAACCAAATATAGAGGACATGAAAAACCGAATACAACAGCAGGAATCTGAGATAATACAACTCCAAAGACGCGCGGAGGAGGCGGAAGGCCACTCACGCGGTAATAATATTAGATTTATGGGATTCCCGAAGCGAATCAAGCTCCCTAACGCAGAGTTATTTCTAGAGAACTGGCTAAAAGAGCATATACTAAAACAGGAGGCCTCCCCTTTCCTGATGGTGGAGCGGGCACACCGGATCCCGGGCGGTCCCGCACGCCCAGGGGCCCCCCCTTGCCCATTAATAGCCAGGCTGTTGAATTACCGGGACAGAGATCAAATCCTAAAGGGCTTTCGAGCGCTGGGTCCCGTCGAAATTGAAAATGCAAAAGTCACAGCCTATCCGGACTATACAGCGGAGGTCCAGCGCAGACGTGCCACTTTTACTAAGGCAAAACAGGTACTACGTGACAAGAACTTTCTATACTCCCTCATGTATCCTGCCAGACTACGCATAGTGGATGGCGATAAAACTCACGTCTTCCCGTCCCCAGAGGATGTATGGACTTGGATACACGCCAAGGGCTTAGCAGACCCCACAGATGAACACCCAGAGCAAAAGGAATGGCTATCACAAAAAAAGCGTAAGAAAAGGAAATTGAAACCCAGAACCGGATCACGCCCTACTGAAAAACAAGCATCGGATTGGCAAGCTCAAGCATTAAAGGACGTCAATAGGTTCTCGAACATTCAAACACAGCACAACCACGAATACGGCACCACAGACTCGGACTCGGTGGAGACCCCACAAAGCCTGCCTACATCCCCACTAATCTCGGGACCGGTGGTCACGCCATGCACTGCAGACGACCTCTGAAAGGATACCACATAGATGCAGCGATCAATCTACCCCGGAAGCCATAAACACTATGGGGCTCATTCCGAGCCCGGTGGGCGGCGGGCGCCGTCCGCCGGGCGGAAACCGCCCAAAGACCGCACCGCGGTCAAATGACCGCGGGGGTCGTTTTGACTTTCCCGCTGGGCCGGCGGGCGATCTCCAGAAGATCGCCCGCCGGCCCAGCGGGAAAGCCCCTGCAACGAGGAAGCCGGCTCCAAATGGAGCCGGCGGAGTTGTAGGGGTGCGACGGGTGCAGTAGCACCCGTCGCGATTTTCACTGTCTGCACAGGAGTGCACATATATCATGACGAATCTGACCTCAAGGAGGGCAACTTAGACCGGGCGATTAGATCAATAAAAGGACTGTTGCCCTTTTGGTGCGCACTACCACTATCACCTATGGGTAGAGTGGCATTAATCAAAATAATTATACTCCCTCGACTACTATATTTTTTCGCTGCCCTACCACTATGGTTTCCTAGCACTTTCTTTGCACAGCTGAAAAAGCTGTTGATAGATTTGATATGGAGCACCGGACGTAAACGTGTGGCCTTGGCTAAGATCTGCCTACCACTGGACAGAGGCGGGATGGGTGTACCACAATCTGAGCTCTACTATGCAGCTGCTCAGCTGCACTGGTTCCTAATTTGGTTACAAGACCCCACTCATCCTGAAACCCACACTGTGAGCACACAACTGGGTGGTTTAAACATACTGGAATGGCTCGTAGGGCGTGTGGCCCTCCCGCGACACAGTAATATCCTGTTAAAAGTGGCTGAAAGGTTGTGGTGGCGCTATGTGAATAGGGGACCTCGAAAACCACCATACTCGCCTAAGACCCCATTACTCGCCATCCCGGGGGTGCACAGATTACATGGCAGTTTGTGTCTCATTGATTGGGCCGCCAAAGGCCTACGGTTAGTGGGAGAATTATTCGCAGAGGGCCAATTTCTCCCATACGAGGCACTTGCGACGACGTACACTCTGGGACAGGGCAGTTTTATTATGTACGGTGCACTACAATCTCCAATACGCAACGCATGGGGGCACGGTAGCAAGGAACCACAATCATCACCTATTCTGCACGAATTGCTATTAGACACCGGTACACCAACACGAATCTCAGGGATCCACAACGTGCTGCGAGCTAACCCAGAAGAAGCACAGCCGCAAGCTAAGTACAAATGGGAAAAAGCACTTCACACACAATTCACAGCACCAACATGGTCCATGGCCCTCACATCCACACGCGAGGTATCGCGCAACGCACGTTTCAGATACACCCAGCTCAACTACCTACACCAGACATACCTGACTCCACACCGAATCCACCACATGTACCCCCAAGCTAGTTCTGATTGCCCAAGATGTGGTAATACGGAAGCTGATTTCTTGCACATGACCTGGAACTGCCCACCACTACTCCACGTATGGCAAGACATCACACAACAAACTGCGACATGGCTGGGTATACCCCTAGCACTTACCCCTGAGTCCTGCCTATTGGGTATCCGACACAAACGTAGCAAAGATAAACAAAAACACAGATGCGCAGATCTAGCATTTGTAATCTTCAAACGACTCATCGCCACGCAGTGGAAGTCACCTAGCGCCCCAGATTCCCGCCACTGGAAAACTGACGTACAGCGTTGGGTCAATGCAGAAATACAGGTGTTGCATACATTACGCGATATAGGAGTGGTAGTCAAGCGAGCTGATATATGGGACTCCGTTGCGGATCAACTACAGGGAAAAGCTGATACACGACCTCCCTAGTCTTCTGGAACAACACTGATCCGAGACATTACAACCAACATGTTTTCTGTGTACAACTACCCAGACCTGAAACCTAATTCGAACATAGTTGATAAGAATATAAACACACACACTAGATATACAGCTGCAAAATTATATCCACAAAGGTACACTCTACCTATGACAAATGCACCCTGCTCGAAATTATTACCTTACACCCTGCCACACGGCGGACTTACCCCCTACATCGGACCACCAAACATCAGACTTGTGATCATTTATTAAACAAGTATAATCTTCATACCCCTCTACTATCTATTCCCTTCTCCCACTCTACTCTTATCTTTTATAAGTATTTCAGTTGTATGCGTTTTTGTTTATGTCATAAATGCAATAAAAAGATTTAACAAAAAAATCTGTAGATGTGACGTCCAGCAGGGATCACAACGGTAGCTCCATGTTCAATCCCCCAGGTCTCTCAACATTTTCGACCAAATTGTCCTCTAACATCGGTAATAAGATCTGCAATTGCGTCCTTCCCCCTGCCGAGCAGCCCGGCGATCGCGGCGGCTACACCCTGCGCGCAGGTACGGAGGGATCCTAGCGCCGCGGGTGGGGACGGCGAAGAGCCAAGGATGCACCCTCGCATGCCATAGGTACCCAATCTAACGGGCAGATTAAGACTCTGATCAAACGCTAGTGCCTAGTCGCGGAGCACGCGCATGCTGACACGGCCCGTTTGAGATCCAACTACGGACGAGGAAGAGGCCGCAGACCGAATTGTCTGGGAAAGGATGTTTAATCACACCAAACGCTTACGTGCTAAAGAGAGGCCAGGTCGATGGGGAGGTACGAAGCCCAGCAAAAATGCGGAGCGGTAGCCAATCCTAAGACGAAACGAACATCGGAGTTCAATGGGTAAATCAAACTACGCTGTGCCCTATTGAAGGAGTGTCTTGGGGGGGCCCAGAAGTCAAGCACTATGTAAAGACATCTATTACACCCACCAATGAAAATTGGATTCAGTGACATTTCCTAGCTTTGCACACAGCCTGAGAGCAATGCCGTTTCTTCTTTCTCTCTCTTCCTAACAGAAAACTCACTAATACGGACAATACAGCTCGCAATCACCAACTGCAAATATCAGGCTCACCTCTATTGCAAGGAGCAAAGCTGATTTCCCCCCCAACATAAAACGCACAGACACGTGCGCTGCAATGCGCAATCGTCAACTGCACATATCCGGTGCATACCTCTTGCAGAATGCATCAAGCTCCCACCGATGGGCACACGACAAATGTCGCCTAATCAGATATAAGAACCGTATAAACTGATCACCTCAATCACAACGCAATACGGCGCCATTATGGTGAAACCGAAGCCACCGAGGGGCCAATCAGAGACCAGACTTGGGGACCCGTCAACGATGGAGAGCTCAGATCCACTGCACAAAGTGACTGAAACGCTAGCTGCTCACTCGTTACAAATCGACGAGGTACTGCAGGCAATATTAGAAACTAAAACATCCCTGGAAGGAAAGATAGATGCAATGGCAGTGGAATTCACTATACTACGCACTGAACACCGGAAGCTAGCGGATAGAGTAACAACCGTCGAATCAACTCTAGAAACATCTCAACTAAATATAGAGGACATGAAAAACCGAATACAACAGCAGGAATCTGAGATAATACAACTCCAAAGACGCGCGGAGGAGGCGGAAGGCCGCTCACGCCGTAATAATATTAGATTTATGGGATTCCCGGAGCGAATCGAGCTCCCTAACGCAGAGTTATTTCTAGAGAACTGGCTAAAAGAGCATATACTAAAACAGGAGGCCTCCCCTTTCCTGATGGTGGAGCGGGCACACCGGATCCCGGGCGGTCCCGCCCGGGGGCCCCCCCTCGCCCATTAATAGCCAGGCTGTTGAATTACCGGGACAGAGATCAAATCCTAAAGGGCTTTCGAGCGCTGGGTCCCGTCGAAATTGAAAATGCAAAAGTCACAGCCTATCCGGACTATACAGCGGAGGTCCAGCGCAGACGTGCCACTTTTACTAAGGCAAAACAGGTACTACGCGACAAGAACTTTCTATACTCCCTCATGTATCCTGCCACACTACGCATAGTGGATGGCGATAAAAGTCACGTCTTCCCGTCCCCAGAGGATGTGTGGACTTGGATACACGCCAAGGGCTTAGCAGACCCCACAGATGAACACCCAGAGCAAAAGGAGTGGCTATCACAAAAAAAGCGTAAGAAAAGGAAATTGAAACCCAGAACCGGATCACACCCTACTGAAAAACAAGCATCGGATTGGCAAGCTCAAGCATTAAAGGACGTCAATAGGTTCTCGAACATTCAAACACAGCACAACCACGAATACGGCACCACAGACTCGGACTCGGTGGAGACCCCACAAAGCCTGCCTACATCCCCACTAATCTTGGGACCGGTGGTCACGCCACGCACTGCAGACGACCTCTGAAAGGGTACCACATAGATGCAGCGATCAACCTACCCCGGAAGCCATAAACACTATGGGGGTGATTCCAACCCTGGCGGTCGGTGATAAAGCGGCGGCCAACCCGCCAACAGGCAGGCGGTAAAAAAAAATGAATTCTGACCCTGGCGGGAACCGCCAACAGAGCCCGCTACTTTAACACTCCGACCGCCACGGCGGGACAGACAAACAGCGCGGCGGTCACCGCCAACACGCAGGCGGCAGACAATGTACCGCCCACCCTATCACAACTCACCAATCCGCCACCTTTTCCGGGGCGGGAGCCCCGCCGATAAAAACACGGCGGAAACAGACTACGAACGGGAAAACGCTTACCTCTACACACTCCACGAGGACGGAGGACAGCATGGAACCCGAATTGAACATCCTACCAGCTATTGTCTACCTGCTCATCTACCACGAGTACGAACGCCGGCGCAGACCACAACGGTGAGTACTGCACCTACGACACAGGGGAGGGGGGATGAGAAAAGGTTACGGGCACACACACATACGCTACACACCCACCCCCCCCCCCAACTATCTACACACCAATGCAGAGCAACAACTCAGAGTGACACCCCCCAAACCCCCTGGAAAAATGCAAAGACAAAATAAAAATGTTAATTTAAATTTATGGATAAAATAGGTTCATTGAAGTCATGGAAAATTATCTATATGAAATATAAAAATAAAAAATATGAACAGTGCGAAAGCTATATACATAGTCAATAAGTCCTGCTCAGTTTGTCAAAGTTCCACAGTCCGTGGGCCAATGTCCACAAACACATGGGCAAAGCCCACACAGGAGACCAGATTCCGTTGGAGAGAACACTGCTGGGGCATCAGATTAGAAAACTACAGGCACCTCAGGGGGAAGGGAAGGGGGGGCACCTCAGCCACATGAGTCCACGACGCCAGATCCACGAGGGGCCTCCATGCCCACTGTACCATCCTGAGGAGTACAAAGCCACAGTCTCACAAGTCTCTACAGTGGGTGGATTGCCCACTGTGCCATCCTGGGGAGTGCAAAGCCACAGTCTCACAAGTCTCTACAGTGGGTGGATTGCCCACTGTGCCATCCTGGGGAGTGCAAAGCCACAGTCTCACAAGTCTCTACAGTGGGTGGATTGCCCACTGTGCCATCCTGTGGAGTGCAAAGCCACAGTCTCACAAGTCTCTACAGTGGGTGGATTGCCCACTGTGCTATCCTGGGGAGTGCAAAGCCACAGTCCATCGGATGGATACCTGACCACTGGTATTGGAGGAGGCAGGGTGCCCAGAGTGCAGCGTGAACACCAGCTCCACACAGAGCCGGCACTGTCAGTGGGCCAGCGGTGCTTGACAGGAAGGGCCCAGCGGAGCGGTGCTTGACAGGAAGGGCCCAGCGGAGCGGTGTTTGAGACGGCGGGGCCCAGCGGAGCGGTGCTTGACAGGAAGGGCCCAGCGGAGCGGTGCTTGAGACGGCGGGGCCCAGCGGAGCGGTGCTTGACAGGAAGGGCCCAGCGGAGCGGTGCTTGAGACGGT
Organism: Pleurodeles waltl; assembly: GCF_031143425.1. Classification (NCBI taxonomy): domain Eukaryota; kingdom Metazoa; phylum Chordata; class Amphibia; order Caudata; family Salamandridae; genus Pleurodeles; species Pleurodeles waltl. The sequence continues at coordinate 284,179,418 of NC_090444.1, read as the reverse complement.
GGGGCCCAGCGGAGCGGTGCCTGACAGGAAGGGCCCAGCGGAGCGGTGCTTGACAGGAAGGGCCCAGCGGAGCGGTGCTTGAGACGGCGGAGCCCAGCGGAGCGGTGCCTGACAGGAAGGGCCCAGCGGAGCGGTGCATGACAGGAAGGGCCCAGCAGAGCGGTGCTTGACAGGAAGGGCCCTGTTCAGCGGTGCCTTTCTTCACGGCGGGGCCCTGTTCAGCGGTGCCTTTCTTCACGGCGGGGCCCTGTTCAGCAGTGCCTTTCTTCACGGTGGGGCCCTGTTCAGCAGTGCCTTTCTTCACGGCGGGGCCCTGTTCAGCGGTGCCTTTTTTTCATGGCGGGCCCTGTTCAGCGGTGCCTTTCTTCACGGCAGGGCCCTGTTCAGCGGTGCCTGTCTTCACGGTGGGGTCCTGTTCAGTGGTGCCTGTCTTCACGGCGGGGCCCTGTTCAGCGGTGCTTGTCCTGTCTTTCAAGGGAGCCAGACCTGGCCAGGACTCCCTGCTTAGTCGCCCTCCGACCGTGCGGTTGCTGGCCCCTCCTGTGATGGAGTCCTGGGCCCGTGGGTGTCCTCCGTCACACCCGGTATGGGGCTGGTGGGGCCCTCCTGGTCCGCGCGCCTGCTGCCTGACTTCTCCCCCCTGCTGCCCTTGCCCTCCTTCGATGAGGCTCTCTGGCCCTTGCCTCCCCTTGATTTTGTGGCAGGTGACGGCCCACGACTACGCTCCTTGGTGGCAGCCGTGTCTGCCTTCTCGCGCCGGCCCTTTGTCTTTCGGGTTCTCTTCCCAGGGGGTGGGCTGGCTGTCCCCATGCTGCTGGCCGATGTATCTGCACTGGGAAAATGTGGACTCCAATACCCGTGCACAATGTTTGCCCTCGATGCAGGGCTGGTGGTGGCTGAGGTGCTCTTAGGACTCTTACCAGATGTAGGGGGTGGGTCAGTGGTTGGAAAGAGGTCAAGGTTGGAAAGGAAAATCAATTTGGAAAGACAGGGACGGGTAGGTGTATTGGTAATGGGAGTGGAGGAAGAGGATGTGGTTGTAGGAGAGTCAGGTGTGCTGTCTTTGGGTGCAGGTGCTTGTGACGTAGGCTGTCGTGAGGTGGATGGCTGTTGGGTGGGTGGCTGCCTGCGTTTGTGTGGTTTGGAAGAGGGGGTGACAGACACACTGGGAGAGGACAGAGGGGACGTGTAAATGGCAGTGGGGGTGGTGACTGCACGTGTGCGGACTGTACTGGAGGGTGTGCTGGTGATGGAAGTACTGGCTGATGGTGGTGTGCATGCAGGTGTGAGTGGAGACGTCACAGGGAGGGAGGAGGGAGACGAGGAGGAGGGGGACACAGAGGTGGTAGTGACTGTTGCCATGTCTGCATCTGGATGTTGCTTGGGTGAATGCTTGTGGGATCTGTGGTGCTTATGTCTGGATGAGCTGCCCTTGGGTGTTGAGGTGTGTGCAGGCTGGTCAGATGGTGTGGATGGGATAGGCTGAGGAACAGGAGACTGGGACTGGGTGGAGGCAGTTAGAAGAGGGAGGCTGGAAACAGCGACAATGGCTGCCGTCAGTGCTGAGGCCAGAGCATTGAACGATCGTTGATGGGCAGCCTGACCCGAATGAATACCCTCCAGGTATGCATTGCTCCGATGCACCTCCCTTTCTACACCCTGGATGGCATTCAAAAGGGTAGACTGCCCAACAATGAGTGTCCTCAGGAGGTCAATGACCTCCTCACTGAGGGCAGCAGGGGTAACTGGGGCAGGGCCTGAGGTGCCTGGGGCGAAGGAGATGCCCGCCTTCTTGGGCGAGCGGGCACAGAGCGAAGGCTGAGGGGCTGCTGGGAGGGCGGGGCTGGTGCGCTGGGTGGCGGCTGTACCTCTAGTGGCGGGGGCACGGATGTTGCCGCCACCGCAAGGGAGCTCCCTTCCGAGGACGTGTCGGTGTCGCTGACGTCTCCACGGGTCCCCGTTGTGGAGCTCCCCTCGCCCTCCGTATCACTGGTGACCTCGGTGTCTGTAGCATGGCCCACCGGGGCCATGTGAGTTGCAGCTCCCTCGTGCTCCGATGCCAATTCTCCTCCGCCTGATGATGCTAATGCACACATGCACAAGAAGATAAAGAACAAGGGTGGGGGTAGAAATAAAGACAGGTTGAGTGCATGCATTGTCAACACCGTTGTCGGAGAGGACAGACACAGGAGCCTCCTGCACTACGCCGCGCAATCGGGGTACACTACTCAGTACTTGTGACTAGGCCTACAGGTCTATGGACAACAAATACACACACGGATGATGCTGGACCATGGATAGCTGTACTTGGCACCCTACAGAGGTGGGGGGCGGGGGCACAGGGCCATGCCTAAAGGAGGGGACTAGACTACAGAAAGCGCCCTGGCCTAAAGTCACCCACAGCCCTCCTCCCCAACCCAGACACCTCCACTGCGCGCAAAGATAGCAGAATGTGCTGATACTCACCCCTTGTGTCTGCCGTGATGTCTTCACGCGCCCATCCAAATCGGGGTAGGCCACCGCCAGGATCCGGGACATCAGGGGGGTCAAGGTACGACTGGCACCCCTCCTATGTTGGGAGGCCATCCCCAGCAGTGACTCGGCGGTCTTCTTGGTCCCGCGGCAGATGTCCTCCCACCTCTTTTGGCAGTGGGTGCCCCGTCTGTTGTGGACCCCCAGGGCCCGGACGCCCTTGGCGATGGCACGCCAAATGTCGATCTTCTGATGGGCGCTGACCTATTTGACATGTACAGGGTGGGAAAGGAAATATCATCAGTTTTCTGCATGTTAGATGTGATTGGCCCCCCTCCCCAACCTTGCCATGTGGCACATGCTCTCATCTGTTGTGCGTTGCACTCCTCATTTGCTCCCCTCCCCACCATCTTACATCCACCCTACTCAACACAGGCATAGCCCATTCAACGTGCACCCAGTGTACTTACCTGTTGGTCTGGAGGACCGTAGAGTAGTGCATACTGGGGGAGGACCCCATCCACAAGTTTCTCCAACTCTTCAGAAGTGAAGGCAGGGGCCCTTTCCCCAGTCGCAGCAGCCATTGTATCTTCCAGACCGAGGTCACAGCAGCACTTGCAGTATAGGTCCTCTCCTGTGGATGATCAGGTCTCGAGTGATTAATCAGATAGAAAATGGCGGTCACGCCCGTGGCGGTGCGTACCGCCGCGGTGCGTACCGCGACCGCCGGCGCACATCGTTATTGGCTAATGAAACCCATAGGGTTCAATGTTAACCAATGCGCCTTCGCACCGCGGTCTTCGACCGCCTACCGCCACGGTGTGCCACGCCAGCGCATTGACCTCACATCCCACTGACACACTTCTCGGGTCAGGCAGCCGCCATTTCAAGGGTCCACATGGCTTAATTTCTACTGCGTCACACAGGCCTAGGCCTTGCATTGCCACTCATACAAGCCTTTCACTGCATAGCGATTCATTTACTGTGCAAGCTGTGTGAACGAACCTGTGGGTTGCTTGACTCTGTACTCCATGTTGTCCTTCCTAGGCACCGTCCGCTGGGACTTGCGAGGAGAAGGATGAATCCTCCCGTGTACCGACCGCTGGTGGACCTGTCGACAATGGAAGAACGACATATTATACTTCGATACTGACTTGACAGAGCCACTATACATGAACTGTGTGCCCAGCTGGAGCCAGACCTGATGTCCCCCATCCGCCAACCCACAGGGATTCCCCCTCTGGTGCAGGTTCTGTCAGTACTCCATTTTTTAGCAAGTGGGTCTTTTCAGACAACAGTGGCCATGTCATCAGGGATGTCTCACCCTATGTTTTCTAAGGTTTTGTCCAGAGTGTTGTCTGCCCTGATGAAATACATGCGGAGCTACATTGTTTTCCCTGAGGAGGATGATTTGGCTACAGTGAAGGGTGATTTCTATGCCCTTGGACATATCCCCAACATCATTGGTGCCATTGATGGGACCCATGTGGCTTTGGTTCCCCCCAAAGACAGTGAGCAGGTGTACAGAAACAGAAAAAGTTATCATTCGATGAATGTCCAGGTGGTCTGTTTGGCAGACCAGTACATCTCCCATGTAAATGCCAAGTTCCCTGGGTCAGTGCATGACGCGTATGTTATGCGAAATAGCAGCATCCCTTATGTGATGGAACAGCTACAGAGACACCGTGTGTGGTTATTAGGTGACTCTGGTTACCCCAACCTCTCCTGGCTATTGACCCCAGTGAGGAATCCCCGGACCAGGGCAGAGGAAGGGTACAATGAGGCCCATGGGCGAACTAGGAGGATAATAGAAAGGACCTTCGGGGTCCTGAAGGCCAGGTTTAGGTGCCTGCATATGACAGGTGGATCCCTAATGTACTCACCAAAGAAGGTGCGCCATATCATCGTGGCCTGCTGTATGCTTCACAATCTTGCGTTGCGACGCCAGGTGCCTTTCCTGCAGGAGGATGCTCCAGATGGTGGTGTTGTAGCAGCTGTGGAGCCTGTGGAGAGTGAAGAGGAGGAAGACGACGGGGACGACACGGACAACAGGGACACAGTTATACAACAGTATTTTCAGTAGCACACAGGTAAGAATCACCCACGCCATTTTACATTTACTTCAGGCCTCCTGCATCTCTACTTTCTGTGTTCCCCACCATTTCCTCTTAACTGAATTGTGACTTTCCATTCACTTTTCAGGGCTGTTTCACCAACTGCGTGACTTCTGCTTTGTTTGCCCATGGACTACACCTTGTTGTCATTGGTATGTTGTCATCACAATGTCACAGAACATAATAGCACCGTTATGTGTGATACATAATAGTAAAATATAAGCAGACTCCTGTTATTGTACGTGCAATAAGTGATTTATTTCAAGTGCTACATATAGGTACATGATAGTAAAACGGTGATGGGTGGGGGTGGAGTAATGTCCATGGCAGAGTCCAGTTCTCAGTCACACAGATGCATTGTCCATATGCCTGTGGAAGGATGGAGCAGGGGCAGTTGAAGGTTGGACAGGGTGACAATGTGGGACAGTGGGATGACATCAGGGGGTATCTTATGCTGGCGGGGGTCTTGGCATCCTACTCTGTCTTCTTGTGTGATCTCAGGTTCCGCTTGCTCGGTGGTTGTTCTTCAGCAGGAGGTGGGGTTCTGGGGGCCTGTCGTTGTGTGGGGGCCTCCTGTCCACTAGCGCCGGCGGAGGTGGTAGGCTGTTCCTGGTCCAGGCTAGTGACAGGGGCCCTTCGTGGTGCCACATGGTCCCGCAATGTGGTGACTATCTGGTTGAGGGCCAGGATGTTCCTGAGTTCGTCTCTGAACCCCATGTACCGTTCCTCCTGCTGTGCCTGGATCTCCTGGAACCTGGCCAGTACCGTCGCCATCGTCTCCTGGGAGTGGTGGTATGCTCCCATGATGGTGGTGTGGGCCTCTTGGAGAGTCGGTTCCCTTGGCCTGTCCCCCCCCTGTCGCACAGCAGCCCTCCCAGATCCCCTGTTTCCCTGGGCCTCTGTCCCCTGGATGGTGTGCCCACTCCCACTGCCCCCAGGTCCCTGTTGTTGTTGGGGTGGTGGGTCAACCTGGGTGCCCTGTAGTGGTGGACACACCGCTGATTGACGTGTCCTGGAGACAGAGGCATGGGCCCGCTGGGTGGGAGCTGTGCTGGTGTTCCCAGAGGGGGTTAGGTCTGGTGTAGCCTGTGGCTGTCTGTGGGGAACCGACTGTCCAGAGGTCCCCAATGGGCCGGGCTGGTCATCTGGGTCCAGGTCGACAGAGCTGCTGTCATCACTGGGGGCCTCTTCTGGGGGTGGGATGGACATCTCTGGACCCTCCGTGGCGGTGGGGTGGCGTTCGGGTCCTGCAGGGGTGTAAGGGTATGGTTATTGGTTCTGTGTGTGGCATTTCGTGTGATGGGTGGGTGTCCGTGTACCCAAGTGCAGGCATTCCCTTGTGGGGGCTTTTGTGAGGGTGGCTTGTGGGGGTGATGTGTGTGTGCAGTGGGCATGCTTTGGTGATGGGTGTCCATGCTTTGTGGCCGCATGCAGGTCTAGGTGTTGGGATGGGTGGGTTGTGATGGTGGGACATTTGCAAGGAGTTGGTGTGATGGGGGTGGGGGTGAGAGTGGGGGTATGATTTGGCATGCAGGTGGGGTGGGGGTGGGAAGTAGTAGTTAAGATTTGACTTACCAGAGTCCATTCCTCCGCGTACTCCTGCGAGGCCCTCACGATGCAGGATGTGCAAGACTTCCTCCTCCCATGCTGTGAATTCTGGGGGAGTAGGTGGGGGTCCGCCGCCAGTCTTCTGCACCGCTATGTTGTGCCTTGATACCATGGAACGCACCTTCCCCCGTAGGTCGTTCCATCTCTTCCTGATGTCCTCCCGATTGCGTGGATGCTGTCCCACCGCGTTGACCCTGTCGACTATCCTTTGCCATAGCTCCATCTTCCTAGCAATTGTGGTGTGCTGCACCTGTGCCCCGAAGAGCTGGGGCTCTACACGTACTATTTCCTCCACCATGACCCTGAGTTCTGCGTCAGAGAACCTGGGGTGTCTTTGGGGTGCCATGGGGTGGTGTGGATGAGGTGAGGGATGTTGTATGTGTTGTGGAGTGTGATGTGTGTGGTGGTGTATGGTGTTTTGTGCGTTGTAATTGTGTGGGTGATGTTGTGTTTAGCCTCTGTGTTATGGTCTACTCTAAGCTGTGCAGTCTCTCTCTGTCCTTGATTCGCAATTGTGGTCGTAAGGGTTTGTGGGTGATGTGGGTGATGTGGGTGTGTGTTTTATATTGTATTGGGTGTGTGGGAGTGGTGTGTGTATGTGTATCAGATGTGTGTATTTCAAATTGTCCAATGTGGTTGCGTTTTGTAAGGGTGTGTGTATTTTGAGCGCAGCGGTGTGTACCGCCAATGGAATACCGCGGTTGAAAGACCGCCGCGTGGATTCGTGGGTCGTAATGGCATGGGCGTATTTCTGTTGGCGTGGCGGTGGAGGTTTGGTCATCGCCATTTTTTCACTGACCTTTGGTGTGGCGGACTTGTGTGGATGTCGGGTTTTTGGCGGTTTCCCACTTGCGGGTCAGAATAACCGTGGCGGTTTACCTCGACCACGGCGGTGTTGTGGCGGCCTTCTGACCGGCGGTAAGCGCCTTTTACCGCCGAGGTCAGAATGACCCCCTATGTGCCTGAAGCCGGCGTGCCTCCCGGCCTAAGCGAGCCTGAATGGGAGAAGACGACATCCGAATGGGCTGGACACCGCGGCCACCTTGGACCACATACCACAGCAGCCCCCTAACCCAGATGGGTTCCCGTACCGACATGAATCGGCTCGAAGCCACTCTTGCACCTGTTGTGCCTGGTTATCCACACTTTTCCCCGTTTCCCCCTTTCTTCTATACTCCTCTCACTCTTAACTCCTTAAGGTATGTATCAGTCACGCCACACTCGAGGGTTGGCCAGATTTGGGGGGGGCAGAGGGGTGACGGGCGAAGGGACACAGCGAATCCTACTTAACAACACGCACCGCTAGTGACTCGTACACAAAACGTTTAAATGACATACAACATTGTAACCTGGAACATAAGGGACCTGGCTAATCCAACTAAAAGACGCAGAGTACATACATATCTCAGACGCCACAAAGTGCATATAGCTATACTACAGGAGACCCATGCCACTACACAAGAATTAAAGGAAATTAATAAGAGCTGGTCGGGCACTGTCTATGGAACTAAAATATCCAAATATGCCAAGGGAGTACTGATATGGATCGCATCAGGGGTCCCATATGTGGTCCAAGACACGTCTATAGACACAGATGGCAGATATGTCTGCCTCACTGGAGAGTTGGATGGTAAACAGCTAGCCATAGCTGGTATATATGCCCCAAATTCGGGACAAGGGGAATTCCTGAGGGCCACATCCGCACAGATCTCGTGGGACCCGTCCATACCAATTATCTGGGAAGGAGATTTTAACAGCGTACTGGACATCTATATGGACAGATCGCACCCGCCAATGATAAGCGCCCCTAGTAGGCGGGTATCTGAGATGCTAAGATCCTGGATAACAGAACGGAGGCTACATGATGCATGGAGAAGTCTCCATCCCATTGATAGAGAATATTCCTTTTATTCACCCGTACACAACCTCCACACACGGATTGATTTACTATTATGCTCGCCCACGTTAACACACTCAATACATAGTGCCAACTATTTGGCCAAAACCCTATCAGACCACTGCCCCCTAATCGTCACACTGAGATGGGGTAATCAGCCATCACAAATACCTACTTGGCGCTTACAACCCACCTTGTTGCGCGACCCGCCATTCCGGGAAGAACTAGCTGATACCATAAAGTCATATTTCACAATTAATAGTCGAACAGCCACAACACGCACAATCGAGTGGGATGGACACAAGGTGGTAGTCAGGGGCATGTGCATCGGGCCGCAGGAGGTATCCGGCGTGCACTGCTCTCAGAGCTACATGACAACGAGGAGAAATTACGGAAGGCAGAATGTGAGGCGGCCTTAAATAGTACTGCTAACAATAACATGATCACACTCAAAAAGCAATGGGGCGACACCGAAACCCGTCTACGAAAATTTGACTATCGATACCACACGGCGCGATTACACGTCGAGGGCGATAGATCAAGCTGTATGCTGCCCTGGTTAGCGAAAGGGACTCAGCAGCATACTCCTATAAACGCCATTCGCCTAGACACTGGTGTGATAGTGAATACACAATCAGAAATAAACGATGCATTTAGGCAGTATTATGCAAGGTTATATCAGGCAGAACATCCCCCACTCACACCACAATTAGTAGATTTCTTCAGGACCTCCCACGTAAATCAGTTAACGACTGCAAAAGCATTAGAGTTAGACAAACCCATCGAAAGTGACGAAATAAAACAAGCACTGCAACAGTTAGCCCACAATAAAGCTCCAGGGGGGGACGGACTACCGTTCGAGTATTATCAGACTTTTTCATCACAAACGCTTACTCCATATCAGACCATGCTACAGGAGGCATATGAAACAGGTCGTCTCTCAGATTCACAGCGCAAAGCAACGATTGTAGTCCTCCATAAAAAGGGCCGCGACCCACTAGACGTACGCTCTTACAGACCCCTACCACTTTTAAACACGGACTTCAAAATATTAGGCAAGGTACTATCTAACCGACTTCTCCCAATAATTTCTTCCCTGATACACCCAGACCAGTCTGGATTTATACCGGGACGTAGCACCTCTATCAACATCAGGAACCTATTGCGCCTGATCGCTGAAACTCCTGATACAGACTACTCCAGGGTTGCGGTCTCACTAGATGTTGAAAAAGCTTTCAACACACTGGGATGGCCATATTTGATGGCAACACTGCAGTTAATGGGATTTGGCAAAGTGTTCACACGTTGGATATCTATCTTATATTCAGACCCCATAGCAAGAGTAAAAACAGGCACCATTATTTCGGAAAAATGTAAGATCGGTAGAGGCACGCGACAGGGATGCCCCCTATCACCACTACTGTTCGCACTAGCCATAGAACCCCTTGCGACTAAATTGCGCAATGAAGCAACAAGATGGGGCATACCGGATGGCGTGGAACAGCGCATAGTGTCCTTATACGCAGACGATGCAGACTGCTACAATTATTGAACTCATTCGGAGACATATCCGGCCTACGCGTTGACTGGGCTAAATCATGTCTATTCCCCATGCGCCGATTACCCGACACACAGACCCACATACTCACTGAGCATAATTTACAATGGACTTATAGCACTTTCAAATATCTAGGAGTGCACATATATCATGACGAATCTGACCTCAAGGAGGGCAACTTAGACCGGGCGATTAGATCAATAAAAGGACTGTTGCCCTTTTGGTGCGCACTACCACTATCACCTATGGGTAGAGTGGCATTAATCAAAATGATTATACTCCCTCGACTACTATATTTTTTCGCTGCCCTACCACTATGGCTTCCTAGCACTTTCTTTGCACAGCTGAAAAAGCTGTTGATAGATTTGATATGGAGCACCGGACGTAAACGTGTGGCCTTGGCTAAGATCTGCCTACCACTGGACAGAGGCGGGATGGGTGTACCGCAATCTGAGCTCTACTATGCAGCTGCTCAGCTGCACTGGATCCTAATTTGGTTACAAGACCCCACTCATCCTGAAACCCACACTGTGAGCACACAACTGGGTGGTTTAAACATACTGGAATGGCTCGTAGGGCGTGTGGCCCTCCCGCGACACAGTAATATCCTGTTAAAAGTGGCTGAAAGGGTGTGGCAGCGCTATGTGAATAGGGGACCTGGAAAACGACCATACTCGCCTAAGACCCCATTACTCGCCATCCCGGGGGTGCACAGATTACATGGCCGTTTGTGTCTCATTGATTGGGCCGCCAAAGGCCTCCGGTTAGTGGGAGAATTTCTCCCATACGAGGCACTTGCGACGACGTACAGTCTGGGACAGGGCAGTTTTATTATGTACGGTGCACTACAATCTCCAATACGCAACGCATGGGGGCACGGTAACAAGGAACCACAATCATCACCTATTCTGCACGAATTGCTATTAGACACCGGTACACCAACACGAATCTCAGGGATCCACAACGTGCTGCGAGCGAACCCAGAAGAAGCACAGCCGCAAGCTAAGTACAAATGGGAAAAAGCACTTCACACACAATTCACAGCACCAACATGGTCCATGGCCCTCACATCCACACGCGAGGTATCGCGCAACGCACGTTTCAGATACACCCAGCTCAACTACCTACACCAGACATACCTGACTCCACACCGAATCCACCACATGTACCCCCAAGCTAGTTCTGATTGCCCAAGATGTGGTAATACGGAAGCTGATTTCTTGCACATGACCTGGAACTGCCCACCACTACTCCACGTATGGCAAGACATCACACAACAAACTGCGACATGGCTGGGTATACCCCTAGCACTTACCCCTGAGTCCTGCCTATTGGGTATCCGACACAAACGTAGCAAAGATAAACAAAAACACAGATGCGCAGATCTAGCATTTGTAATCTTCAAACGACTCATCGCCACGCAGTGAAAGTCACCTAGCGCCCCAGATTCCCGCCACTGGAAAACTGACGTACAGCGTTGGGTCAATGCAGAAATACAGGTGTTGCATACATTACGCGATATAGGAGTGGTAGTCAAGCGAGCTGATATATGGGACTCCGTTGCGGATCAACTACAGCAGTGTTGTCCAACCTTTTTATCGCCGCGGACCGGTAAATGTTTGATAATTTTTCCGTGGCCCGCTTGTCCCATTGTGTGACAAGCGGGCCACGGAAAAATTATCAAACATTTACCGCCCGCCACAGTGGGGCGGCCCGGTGCCGATTGATCCACGGACCGGCACTGGTCCGCGGCCCGGGGGTTGGGGAACACTGAACTACAGGGAAAAGATGATACACGACCTTCCTAGTCTTCTGGAACAACACTGATCCGAGACATTACAACCAACATGTTTTCTGTGTACAACTACCCAGACCTGAAACCTCATTCGAACATAGTTGATAAGAATATAAACACACACACTAGATATACAGCTGCAAAATTATATCCACAAAGGTACTCTCTACCTATGACAAATGCACCCTGCTCGAAATTATTACCTTACACCCTGATCGCTCTGTGAGCCCCCCCGCCACACGGCAGACTTACCCCCTACATCGGACCACCAAACATCAGACTTGTGATCATTTATTAAACAAGTATAATCTTCATACCCCTCTACTATCTATTCCCTTCTCCCACTCTACTCTTATCTTTTATAAGTATTTCAGTTGTATGCGTTTTTGTTTATGTCATAAATGCAATAAAAAAAATTAACAAAAAATCTGTAGATGTGTCGTCCAGCAGGGATCACAACGGTAGCTCCATGTTCAATCCCCCAGGTCTCTCAACATTTTCGACCAAATTGTCCTCTAACATCGGTAATAAGATCTGCAATTGAGTCCTTCCCCCTGCTGCTGCACGTCTGGTGCCCCACGTTGGTCATCCTATAGCAGGTGGTGGGATCAAGAACTCTTGCCAGGTTCCCACATACAATAATCTAAATATGGGGGACAAACCAAGACTTCACCATCAGTTGCCTAGACCAATGAAAGACAATGTTCCAAATCGTGCTGGAAGCCTGTTGGTAATCGGTCTAATTCTAACCACACTATCCTAATGGTTAATGTCCCCAAATTACACCTACCAGCCCACAGGAAAGGGGGAGATTCTGTTAGTAACAAGGCAATCCATTGGATCTGCCACGCGAGGGGCTGTTTTTCTATAATATGTGAGGACATAATTGATGCAGTTAGAAAGCCAGATCCAGACACTTGTCTTGACACAATTGAGTTGACATTTAGGGATGGGAGCTTGGTTTATAGTCTGGTGGCCTTAGATGCAAGGAAAAGTGCACCAGGGTACTCACACATTCAGTTGCAGTATCCCAGATTCCCCCCGCGTGGCAGGGCTGGGTTCACCAACCATTCAGCAGGCATTTCTCCTACTCTAGATGAAAATGACTGACTCAGTGTATCACCTGATATACTTGCTGATTTACCATCCCTCCCAAGTGACATAACTACCCCTGATTTGACTGCTTCTCCTACTGCTGACTTTAAAAACACCCCTCAACCCTCTTCTGGTCAGATCCCATCTACCAACTCAGGACCAATTGGTCAATTGTGAAAATATCATTGCTGAGGGAAAGACAAGGATAGCATTCTGAAATGTGGCAGGATTACTGTTGAAAGTGGTAATAGCAGGCTGGTGTGATTTTGTTAATAGCTTTACTGTAGTCCGTGTACAAGAAACATGGGCAGTAAACAAAATCCATCTAAATGTTTTTAGAACCTATCATACCCCAGGGGAACCATCTAACTCGGGGAGAGAAAAGGGGGGAGCTGTACCTACGTATCAAACACCCTGAGGGCATCTAGTATAACAATGTTGACTCTGCAACCCTACCATCAGATTGTTATTGTTGAAACATCAGCTACATGGGTGCTGGCATTAATCAACTTCTATAACAAGATCCCGAATGCTGAGATAAAAAACGCCTTGACTCTACTAAAAAGGGATGTTGAAGCTCTCAGTAATGGGAAATTCCAGGATTTGGTATTCCTATGGGGGGCTATTTTAATACTGAAATTTGCACTAGGGCTTCAGAAAAGATCTGCGGTTTAAGTGAAAGGGGGAATGCTGGGCACTCACATTTTACACTCTCCATCTGTGGTGAACAATTGAATGATCTCATATTTACCACTGACCTTGCTTTTTGTAACAAGATTTGCTGTCCTCCAATCCCATTTGCAACTACATTCAATGGCCAAGTTAAAAACTCAGTGATAAATTACATATTGGTCACAAAGAGACACGCCGCAAGGGCTGGAAATTTTACTACCCACACAATTGCATGCAGTAACCACTACCCTCTGGGCATAGACTTGGATATGGCATCAATGGATTTTTTATCCTAAGCACCACTCCTCAACTACTGCACGGTGATTGTCATGGACATTAACAGGCTTAACGGGTATACCCCTGCTCTGGTCACAGATTGATCCCCAAGAGTTTCTAAAAAGGTTGATTTGTGGTTGTACGCAGGGTTTTGAAAGTTGTTTAGACCTAGGTTCTGACCCCAAGGATATCATTGAGAGTTTTCAAAAGATTGCTGGGGACGTCAAGGAGGGACTAGTAGGACAGCAGCAATAACAGGATGAGAGAGTGGTTTGATGAACCTTGTACCAAGGCCCATAGAATGCTGAAATTAGCCCTACACAAATGACCACCCTGCGTATATGAAGTCAGGGCTGCTAGGAAAAACTATAAGTATGTTTTAATGCAGAGGAAAGCAGTATTAAAAAAACAGAACTATGGGAAAATTGCATGAAGCAAGCAATAGTAAGGACCCTGCAGCTTTTAGGCGGGTAATTAATTCATCCTATCTCCAGCATGACACCGGACCAGGCCTTGAATGGCTATTAGTGAGGGAGACTGGATTACTCACTTTTCTACTATTTATTCCAATCCTATTAACAGGTTAAGGCTCACAGTAGACAATGCGACCGACAGGGACTCTTTTGCCCCCATTATTTTACCTTGGATGAGATGCTGTTGCCCTAAACGCAAGTAAAGCTGACAAGGCGCCGGGTCCAGACTTCATCCCTGTAGATCTGTTTAAAGCCAACACAACCCTTTGGGGGCAACTGCTTACTGAAGTCCTGAATGTATGATGTCAGGTTGGCCTACTGAAGTCTTGGAGGGAATCAATCATTGTCCCAATTTTCAAAAAGGGCGATAGACACAGCCCCACTTGTTACCATCCTATCTCTCTCCTAAATTCAATGCTGAAAGTGTCATGCCGCGTTATCTTGAAAAGACTGCCCAGGATAAGAATGTCTTATCGGAGGGAGGGAGTAGGAACCGTGGAACAGAGTCTGAACCTAAGCATGCTGATCGAGAAATACACCACTATCAAACAAGAGAGATTGTACTTGGTCTTTGTTGATTTAACTGCTGCCTTTGACTGCATAATCCATAGTAAATTGTGGGCAATCAGGGGGAACATGGGGGTGGACCTACTGATCATACAATTTCTTAGGGAAACATATCATGCGTGCAGCACCAGAGTGTGATATGGACTAAAGGGAGAATGTACCAGCCTTTTAGTATACAGAGGGGTGTAAGGCAGGGTTGTATTCTGGCACCCTTCCACTTTTCCTTATACATTAGTAGTCTGGGTAATGTATTATCTGCTAATTGTAACAACCTGTCCAAAATAGGGTCCCGGCCCATTCCCGCCCTTTTTTATGCTGATGATGCTGTTCTTATGGAGCAAACTCCCCTTTGCACTTCAACAGCTACTAACATGCTTTGTGTCCTATAAGAAGGAACTGGGGCTATTAGTTAATAAAAACAAGACATTTGCTATGAGGTGTGGAAAAGTGTTACCGAAAACCCCCAGCCTCATGTTGAAAGATACTAGAATTGATTACGTTATGTCTTTATCCTACCTGGGGATTATGTTAGACGTAAAAGGGTCATGGATGATGGCAATTAGAACCAGAAGGCTAAACTTCCAGAAAACTGTTGCAGCCTTGTGCAACTTTGCTTGCAAGTTTGGTAAGGAACCCCTAAGGAGATACTAACAGTGTATAAGGCCGAATGTATGCCAACAGCCATGTATGGGGTAGGCCTTTGGGGACATAGAAACCATGACTCCCTGCAGCTGATAGAGAATGCCTTCTTGAAGTATCTTCTTTCTCTCCCACAGAGTAGTCCGTCCCATGTTGCCACTCGGAATTAGGGGTCCCACTCATTTCAGACCTAGTTAAAACTCAACCGAGTTTGTTGTGGCACAAGATATGGACTTGTGAGTACACCAAGCTGAAGCAAGAGATTATAGGGGACTGTCTTAGGTCCTCTCATGTAGGAGGAGTATAATGACTGGGATCCATAGAAAAAACTTTATGAGTGATCTAGGACATCCAGATTACTACTTTAAAAACCAGAAACACTGCGAGCTGTCACAAGAAAAAACCTGAAAAAAGACTGCTTGTCACATTTAGAAGAACTAAGTCTATCTGTTGAACTGCTTAAGCCAAGTGTTCTTAAAAACCAGTTGATCTTAACCTCACCTGGTATGCAACTATACCTAAAGGAGGTGAGCAATGAACAGCATAGATTTGTTTTAACCAGGTTTAGGCTAGATTTCTTTCCATCACTAGTTGAGTTTTCCAATCATAAATGACTGGTCAAGGCCTATGGCCAAATGTCTGTGTGACATGGCAACTGAGCAAAGTACTTACCATACAATTCTATTTTGTTCATTGTATAATTCACTGAGAAAGATATTTCTGCTGCCATTATTGAGATCCATGAACTTGATACAATGTTGACCAGCTTATGTTTTCTTACAATCTTTGCCAACCATATGCATTTGTAACATTGTGTCTAAATTTTATGGGCTATTCTTAGACAAAAGAAATTAATACATTTTACTAATGACTGAAAAGTAAATTCTATAGCTATAGCGTATGTGACCTGTTGGGTGATTTTATTCATTTTATTACTAGCATATTTTTGTGTTTTTATGATTTCATTCTGAACAGAATATATCTTTTTAAATATTTTTAGAATAGCTTTTAACTACAAAACCCTGTATTTCACAGTTTTATATGGTCCTATCACTGTGTATATTACCTGAGTCTTAATGTTTTTTTCTTAATGTTCGGTTTGTGGTTAATGTATTGCTTTTGTTTTATGTGCATATGATTTTATGGCAACTTCTGTCGAATAAAGCTCATTTGATTTAGTGACTAACAAGGGGATGTGGTAAAAGCTCATGCACCAAGCAAAGCAGTAAGAGGTGCTAAGCATTGTATTCGTACAACCTGTGTCTCAATGTTGTGGTCCAGAAGTCCCAAAAATATATACACACAGTTCCCAAACACCAAAAAAGTGGGGGTTCTCTAGACCAAAGGTTTCCAAAAGGGGAAAGCAATATGCTTGAAGCAAGAGCCCTCACTCACCTTTTGGTGACATGCTTCATCATAGGGCCATGCTCCTCGTCAGGCCGGCACTGCAATGCCAGACGGGCCCCACAGGGGGGCTCTTTGCCAGAGATCTTTTGACAAGTGATGTGAAACCGGCCAAGACGTGAAAAAGGATTGGTATAGAAAAAGTTAAAAATGACTAGAGGTAAAAATGTACCTTTTTATTCTGATATTAATACCCCTTACATGATTAAATACAATACATAGGGATATGGTAAATTAAAGTAAACACTCCCTAAACAAAAATATAAACAGTTTACTAAGACTCGTAGTAAGAATGGTACAAGAGGAGAGCACACAGAGTCACTGTGTTACTCAATCAAAGGGTCAACATGTTTCTCGCTATTTTGAGTCAATAATGATCTCATGCGATTCTTCAGGACCTTAGTACGTACCTAATCCTTATGAAAAAAAAATTGTGAAAAGATTAATGCAAGTCCCCTGCTAGGGAAGTCAGAAACCTAAAAGGTAAAAAGGAAACCATTGTCAAAGAGTTACTTATTCATCAACAATTGTATTTATCACTATCCCAAATGGTTACCCTATACCCTCGTGGAGGATCCCAAAAAGGTGCCAAGTGACCAAAGTGCCATGGTGATAGACTAGAAAGAAAGAATTAGTGAAGGTAAAATAATGCTTACCCTCCAAATATTACTGGTGGGCCCCATCGGGGAAACATCAGGCTCAGAAATTCACTATGAACTAAACATATACATATATAAAAAAGACTTAAAATGACATGGAAACTGGTAAGATTATTATCTCATCACAACCCATGGCAGGCATGACTTAGAGCAAAACCAACCTCCTATACAAAATGAAAAATAGCAATACCCCTATGATGATGCAAAAGAAGACATAAGAATAGTTGTTAGAATTCCCAGAGCGAAGAATAAAGCCCAAGTTGTGGGACACTTTCATGTTGAAATCCAAACCGTAAAGAAAACACAGGGGCAGTTACATACATTGTATCTTTTTTACAAAGTAATCGGTCACCACACTAAGCCCTCCTAAACACAGTGTAAATGCAGCATGCTGAGCAAGCCGAATTCACCCTTTCGATAGTAGAAAAATAGAGGAAGCAAGCGCGCGAGAGTTCTAGCGCGTTTGCTTCCCGGCGTTTACTAGAAAGTGACCGGGTGTTTTTCTGTCTCACAAACAAGGAAAGAAAGTAAGTGCGCGCGTTCCGTCAATTACGGCCCACAGATCACATAACTAAGACGGACTCTAAAAAAGACTCTAAAAAAGGGGGCGAGAAAGGTGAGAGCGTGTATCATCTGTAGCGCATCTCACCACGCCACAATATTTAAACAATGCAGCCATATTCAACCCGGCCAAGCGATCACGCGCCAACTGGCCCGTGTCTCTAGCAAAATGCAACGGCTCGGTTAAAAATTAAGAAACAAGGAAGGGGGGAGGGAAGGGAAACCGGCAAGCAGAGCATTCAGAGCATCGCCGGAGAAACCGGCAAGCAGAGCATTCAGAGCATCGCCGGAGAGGCACTTACTTGGTGTAAAACCACGAGTGTTGGTTCACCTACGAGCGCTATTGGACCCCGGAACTCAGGATGATGTTCACATGGGGTCCATTTAAATGCCATTGGAAAGAGAAAAAGGACTCATGAATTCAAGAGTGTGTGGAACACAGAAGAAGGACTAAAACTGAGTCGGCCATTTATAAAGAGGTGACCTACCAAATTGCCATATAGGAGTGAAGGGGATGCATACCTAGTTATGTTAAATGACGAAAAGGGGGCCTGTATTAGGAGATCAGAAAGTCAAAAGCTGTCAATATCCACTGTAAAAAAGACCAATATAAAAATCAGAGTAAGATTTATAATGACCTAAAGGTCCTGGATGGTCAGTGGATAAAACTAGTCCATGGGATCTCATCGTTTAGTCCAGTCACATGGGTCCTTAACCTAAAAACCCATTGTTGTTCTTTTTCAAAAAGTCTGTTTGTACAATCTTTGTTGTCTCTAATAGTTTCTAATATGAGCCATGTGATGTTGTCTGGAGTGTGCTGTTTTTCCATATAGTGATTAGTCAGTTTTGTAGCGGACCTCTTGCAACTGATGGTACTTCGGTGTTCGTTAATTCATATTTTCACCATACTCGTTGTCATACCTATGTACTGTAAATCACATGGACAAGTAATCATGTAAATACAGTTCTTAGTACGACAGTTGGTATGTGATCTCAGTTGCCATTTCTTAGATTCACGAGGTCCACTTCATAGGTACTGCTAGTCATCGGGCAGACGTTACAACCACCACACGGGTGGTGGCCTTTAACTTTTAACCACTGGCTACGACTGGAGTTGTCAGTAAGTTGATGATGTACGGGTCTAGTATGGCCTACCAGATCTTTAATGTTGTGAGTTCTTTTAAAGGCGAATAAGGGGCATTCTAATGTCTCCCCTGCACTATTAAGAATAGGCCACAATCTCCGGACAATGCCCTTAATCCGGTTGCTCAGAGGAGTGTACGTCGTTACACATGTAAGTCGCGATTGTTGTGTACGAGTATTGCTAGCCAATACAGTCTCCCTCAGGATATTGCTGGCTCTTGTCTTTGCTTGCCTCACATACCTTGCCGGGTAATTGCGTTCGCCAAGTTTCTGACATAGGGTATTGGCTTGGAGATGAAAGTCATTTGTATCCGAACAGTTACATTGTATCCTGAGGAACTGTCCAAACGGAAGGTTATCTTGCAATGCTTTAGGATGGTGGCTATTGTAGAGTAAAAGACTATTCCTATCTGTGGGTTTATGATACACAGAGGAATGTAGGTACCCATCTCTAAGAGTTATTCGTAGATCAAGAAAGGACACCTCTTGGTCAGAAATATTCAAACTGAAACAAAGGTGGGTATCCAAAGTATTTACCCATTGTGTGAAGGCTACTGCCAGTTCACTGCTGCCCTTCCAAATCACTAAAACGTCGTCAATATAACAACGCCATAGTCTGATGTTGGCAAAGAATGGTTGCTCAGGAGTGAGTATGTAGCGCTGCTCGAAGGCAAGGAAGTATAGACAGGCCAGGCTAGGCGCAAAAGTACTCCCCATGGAAGTACCCTTTATCTGATGGAAGAGACATGTTTCGAACTGGAAGAAATTCTCCTTAAGTGCCACACTTGCACATTGCATAATTAAACTTACTGGGGTATTGTAGGTCATAGTCTCGGCCAGAAGTAATTCCTCTACTGCAGCTAAAGTTGCTTCTTGTGGGATATTAGTGTACAGGGCTTCCACGTCAAGACATATCAATATGTCTGTGGGGCCTGCATCGTTGACATTATTGAGTAAAACAAAGGTGTCCTTAGTATCTTTAGGAAACGTGGAAGTCTTGTGAACAATAGGTTGCAGGAAAAAATCGCAGAATTTGGACAAAGGTTCCAAAAGAGAGCCAATCCCGGACACTATCGGCGACCTGGCGGTGGGATATTTTTATGAATTTTAGGAAGACAGTAGAAGTACGGAATCCTGGGACTCTTAGTGTCCAAGAACTCTGCTTCCTGCTGTGTGATCCATACTGCTAACTCTTCTTCAATTATCATTTGGCGGATCATACGCTGTAGATGGGGAGTTGGATCTGTCGGGATATGTCGATAGTAAGTTTCATCACTCAGTAGTCTGAGGCATTCCTGTCTATAGTAAGTTGTATCCATAACCACGATTGCACCTCCTTTATCTGCAGGTTTTAAAGTGATATCAGGATTGTGTGATAGAGAATTTATGGCTGCACGTTCCAAACTAGACACATTTTGAAAAGTTCGAGGGGATTCTAGTCGTTGAATCTCATGACGGACCGCCTTCTCAAAAGTAAGTACCTCTATTGGAATCGAGGTCACGTGAGGCGTGAAAGTAGCGGGGTTCCTTAAGTTAGTGTCACCCCTGGAGTCCTTCGGTGGTTGGCCTTTGAAGAAGAAATGTAATCTAATCTTGCGAAATAGAGCTGCCATCTCGCAATTCAGTCTAAACTGGTCTTCCTTTGGAGTAGGTACAAAACCCAGACCCTTCTCTAAGACCGCCATCTCTGGGGGGGTAAGAGTAGAGCTGGAAAGGTTAACAACTAGGTTTTCTTTTGTGCTGTCACACTGCGGCTCCTGGTCACCATCTGTGGTTCTTCCTGTGCCCAGTGTACATTTTTTCCTCTCCTTCTGTTTCTGCCTCTGCCTCTGCCCCGGCCTCTTCCTAAAAAAGGATTGAAATTATATTGAGGCTGGGGCTGAAAAAAAGGCATAAGCATAGGTTGCCAAGGTGGAATCTGCTGGTATGGAAAGGGGGAGTTATAGTGAGGAGGTGCAATATACCAATTCCGATTTGTCCTCTGTCCTTTATCGCTACTCCAATCATCAGAGCTCGAACTGTAATGTGGTACATGAGTCTTGCGTTGTGGGACATCAGAATCCTCTGAAGTCTCAGAAGTTCCCTCACAATGATAATCGTCTTTCGTGTAGGGGTAAATGTTCTCCCTGCTGAAACGTTTAATATCTTTCTGCAGTTTATTGATCTTCTGTCTTGTGAGGTATTCCTTAGTCTCATTCAGTTCCAGGTTGATTTCTGCCAAGCGAGACTTAAACTGGGAAAGCTGGACTGCGGTCTTCATGGCCGCCTCAGTGATGGAGACCTGTTTAGAGATAGAGTCTGCCAAACGCTTAGATGTGTTAATGATCAAGATCAGCCAATCACAAGTACATTTCCATGAAATCTGTGACCAATCAACTCGGAATTGTAAGTCTTGTAGGAAAATCCTTGGAACATTAGTGACAATTAGACCATTCGTCAAGGCATATCAATATGTCTGTGGGGCCTGCATCGTTGACATTATTGAGTAAAACCAAGGTGTCCTTAGTATCTTTAAGAAAAGTGGAAGTCTTGTGAACAATAGGTTGCCGGAAAAAATTGCAGAATTTGAACAAAGGTTCCAAAAGAGAGCCAATCCCGGACACTATCTGGCGACCTGGCGGTGGGATGTTTTTATGAATTTTAGGAAGACAGTAGAAGTACGGAATCCTGGAACTCTTAGTGTCCAAGAACTCTGCTTCCTGCTGTGTGATCCATCCTGCTGACTCTGCTTCAATGCGTGATCGCTTGGACGGGTTGAATATGGCTGCATTGTTCAAATATTGTGGCGTGGTGAGACGCGCTACAGATTATACGCGCTCTCACCTTTCTCGCCCCCTTTTTTAGAGTCCGTCTTAGTTATGTGATCTGCGGGCCGTAATTGACGGAACGCGCGCACTTACTTTTCTCTCCTTGTTTGAGAGACAGAAAAACACCCGGTCACTTTCTAGTAACGGCCGGGAAGCAAACGCGCTAGAACTCTTGCGCGCTTGCTTCCTCTATTTTTCTACTATCGAAAGGGTGAGTTTGGCTTGCTCAGCATGCCGCATTTACACTGTGTTTAGGAGGGCTTAGTGTGGTGACAGATTACTTTGTAAAAAAGATACAATGTATGTAACTGCCCCTGTGTTTTCTTTACGGTTTGGATTTCAACATGAAAGTGTCCCACAATTTGGGCTTTATTCTTCGCTCTGAGAATTCTAACAACTATTCTTATGTCTTCTTTTGCATCATCATAGGAGTATTACTATTTTTCATTTTGTATAGGAGGTTGGTTTTGCTCTATGTCATGCCTGCCATGGGTTGTGATGAGATAATAATCTTACCAGTTTCCATGTCCTTTTAAGTCTTTTTTATATATGTATATGTTTAGTTCATAGTGGATTTCTGAGCCTGATGTTTCCCCGATGGGGCCCACCAGTAATATTTGGAGGGTAAGCATTATTTTACCTTCACTAATTGTTTCTTTTTAGTCTATCACCATGGCACTTTGGTCACCTGGCACCTTGTTGGGATCCTCCACGAGGGTATAGGGTAACCATTTGGGATAGTGATAAATACAATTGTTGATGAATAAGTAACTCTTTGACAATGGTTTCCTTTTTACCTTTTAGGTTTCTGACTTCCCTAGCAGGGGACTTGAATTAATCTTTTCACAAACATTTTTTCATAAGGATTAGGTACGTACTAAGGTCCTGAAGAATCGTATGAGATCATTATTGACTCAAAATAGCGAGAAACATGTTGACCCTTTGATTGAGTAACACAGTGACTCTGTGTGCTCTCCTCTTGTACCATTCTTACTACGAGACTTAGTAAACTGTTTATATTTTTGTCTAGGGAGTGTATACATTCATTTTCCATATCCCTATGTATTGTTTTTAATCATGTGTAGGGGTATTAATATCAGAATAAAAGGTCAATTTTTACCTCTAGTCATTTTTAACTTTTTCTATACCAATCCTTTTTCACGTCTTGACCGGTTTCACATCACTTGTCAAAAGATCTCCGGCAAAGAGCCCCCCTGTAGGGTCCGTCAGGCATTGCAGTGCCGGCCTGACAAGGAGCATGGCCCTATGATAAAGCATGTCACCGAAAGGTGAGTGAGTGCTCTTGCTTCAAGCATAATGCTTTCCCCTTTTGGAAACCTTTGGTCTAGAGAACCCCCCCCTTTTTTGGTGTTTTGGAACTGTGTGTATATATTTTTTGGATCTATTATTGGGAGGCATACACACTGGACCAGGAGTTGTTTTCTCCAAATCTCCCACATTGCCCCTCCTTTGCTGTTGTTTGATGATTTAGTGGTCCAGAAGTCTACAGGATGAATACCAGGTGTATGGCCCATCTCAAGTGAGGCAGGAGCTAAATGCTAATGCAAATGGGTTGGAGGCCTTTGGAAATTCACTGACTTCTGGAACAGGGCTCAGCGAATCCAGCTCAATATCGGACTCTTTGTTGGACATGATTATCATCGATGGACTAAAGAAGCTAAGGGTGTGTGGAGGGCAATTTCAGCAAATCCTTCCACTGTACCACTACATCTAACCCAAACCTAGAACAATAACCTTCTTCAGTTATAGGATCTCCGTGCCTGATAAGCTCCTCCAGGTCACCATCCTTGGACACTATTCCCAGGCTCAAAAACCTGCCAATCTATCCTTTGTTATCCACATTAGGCTTCAAGGGGTCATTAAAGGAGGAGGCCAATTTTGGAGAAGGTCAAGCTACACCCCAGGCTGTACATAAGCTCACAGTGAACCCCACTGAGCCAGATCTAGAATCACCTTCAGCTTCATCCAAAAACCTCATAGCGTGCTTGGCCAGTCTGGGGCAGCCCATAATCTTAGTAGAGAAAGAGACAAACCAGCCTTAGCATCTTTCTTCCCACTAAAGAAGCTCTCCCCTATGGGTCTTATATCTCAGCCTCAGGTGCCCGAATCTCCACTAATCAAGGGTATTCTACAAATACTTGGGGAGATTCGGGAGATGAAGATTTCACACGATAATGCACATAAAGAGACGCAAGGTCAGCTAGTGTTGTAGATACACTAGCACATCTTAGAGCTCGATCACAGTAAGGTGCTGGTACTTGCAACATTCAGACTTATTTGGGTATATTCATTACATCCTTGAATATCAAGTTCACAATTACCAATGCATGTTAAATGTCTCATTTATTATAACCAATGCTTGTTGATTATTCACATTGTATTCCACCTGATAAACTTGATCCAACTGTAACTGCCAAAACATGTGCTCTTCACAATGTGATCTGTAATGAACACGTGCCACAATCAGGAGGATAATTGCTAATTTCCTTAACAAGCAACCAACTGTCTTTTGAGCTGCTCCAACTGTAACTGCCAAAATATGTGCTCTTTACAATGTGATCTGTATAGAACATGTGCCACAATCAGGAGGATAATTGCTAATTTCTTTAACAAGCAATCAACTGCCAAAAAGCACATGTGCACATTAGCATATTTAGGGATGCTTGTGAGCCTGAGGCCTTGCTTGGCTTTGTAATTATTGCTGTGCACACCTTTTTCCGGTCAAGTCAAGTTCCTTGCCCTCCAGCCTGCTTCCAGTGGAAATCCACTGCAAGTCACATTTTTTGTCCTACAGCCTGTCTCCAGTTGAATTCCAGTGTTCCTTGTTCTCCAACAAGCTTCCAGCCAAGTTCCAGCATTTCTTGTCCTCTGGACAGCCTCCAGTTGAGTTCCAGCGATCCTCGCCCTCCGGTTGGCTTCCTGCGGAGTCCCGGCTCTCCTCTTCCGTCTTCTGCATATGATCCTGAATTTCCTGTAAAAGAGAGAAAATAAGAAAGGTGAAATTTTCAAACAAGTAACTTCATATCAAGGTAAAGAAAGATTATTCACGAAATGAAAAAAAACAGAAATGATTTATGATGATAAGAACTATCGTGATTGATCGTTTGGATGGGAATCCGAGATACGGCTTAACAGACATTAAGGAAAGACATATTTCCTGTAACAAGCTCTCCCCTGAGAATTAGGAGATCGGGCAAGTTGATCGGGAAGTAAAGCAAGTTTATTAAAACTCTTATTGGCAAGAAATTACGCCAGAACACAAAGAAGTCCTTTAGTCAAGTTGATTGCTTTTGAGTTTGGATATTGCTCAATAGACTCTGAAGATGAAAGAAAAAGAGACTTGTTCAGACTTATAGAAACATTTGCACAATGCATGGACAATAACTGATATTTTGCAATTGTTTTTGCAAATTCAATGTAATAATGAAGCAATTATTTTGCAGCCCAGAATCCTAAAAACCAAGAACCCAGTATTTTGAGAAATCAGAAGTCCTGACGGCCATGGTCCAGCAGTCCGATTCTGCAATCCACGAAGCAGAAGCTGATATTTTCTCTTTTTCTCTCCCTTCCCCTTGAGTACTTGCGAGAAAGCGATGTACTCTTCATCGCGGTCACGTTAGTCCTCACCGGGGCTGGGGAATTGTCATCGCCCCAACGGAATGCCTGGAATTCAGGTGAGTGTCTCGCGCAGAACAGCTAGGGCAGATCAATGCCAATTTACAATTACCTCAGATGTTTTGCAGCTCGAGCAAAGAGTGTTGAATTTTGAGGATTTTAGGAATACCCAAGATCCTCTTACATCAAGACTCCAATCATAACTTGGTGAGTTATAGTTGAAGCTAGAAGATGTTGAGAACAGATCACAGCGCACCAACTTGCGCTTTGTCAGGATTCTTGAAGGCCAGGAGAGTGGTGGTCCACTACCAACTTAATTTCAGAACTAGTAGTTAAGCATTTGATACCTGAAGAAGCTTCCAAGGAGCTCAATCTCACCATCATACGTGCTCATCGTGTAGCAGCATACCAGCCTCCTAACTCTAAATATCCAAAAACCATCTTAGTGAACTTTGGTGACTTTCGGGTGAAGGAGCGGGTCCTGACTAATGCCATTTGGGACACAGTTTATTGAACCACGGAGAACTATTCTTTTAGACTTTTCTCCAATATGTACATATGTACATCTCTACAGCTCAGCGGCGCAAATAATTCAAATTAATGATTGACATCTTCAGGAGTTTTGGTGCATCAGCTGGGATTGTGTAACAGTCTAATTTCAAAGTTCTCTACAAGGGACAATCCTGGGTTTTTCACACTATGGAACAGGCTACACAATTCTTACAAGACATTCAAAAACCAGATGCTGGAGGAGGAGGGGGCAGGTGGGGGGGATGTGTCTAAAAGATGAGTGAGAAAGTTTTCTTGAATGTTCTATTTTTTATTTCTTTTTGTTCATTTTTTTCACAATATTTTTCAGAGATTTTTCATATTTACTCCAGCATATGAGCTAGTTGAATAATTCTTCAGGTACTCTGCTTCTGATCATTGGTTGTTAGTAGTCACTTGAGTGCCATGCCAAAGCATTCCTATAAGGGGAGGGAAGATGGACACATTTTGGGGCAGTCACCTCTGCAGGGGGCCCATGACGGGTGGGGCTCTGCGGTTTGGGGGGATTGGGAAGAGGGGTAGGGTCACTTCAGAGCAGACAAATACAGGTAGAAAGGTCAAGAAGGACTCTTTTTTCATGGTGTTTTAGCTTGAGTGTGTTGGGGTAGTCAGCTTCTTGTCTATTAAGAGCCATCAAGCAAAGGGTGGAAGGAGTAAGCCTGTGATGAGTCATGAGACTTTGGACTCACTTCACCTGAGGGTTGTATCCTGTAATGTGAATGGCATAAACAAACGTAAAAATTGTAGGTCCATTTTGGCATGGTTTAAGTATCCAAAAGCACAGATTGTCCTCCTCCAGGAGACTCATCTCAAAGCCTTAACCAAACAATCTAATAACCCAGGATTCATCTCACATGCCTAATACACATCAGCCAGCGCTGCAGTAACGGGGTGACAATATTATTATCACGTGACCTTGCACGTGAAGCCAACAGATCTCTAGAGACCCCAGAGCTAGGTGGATTTTTGTAAGGAGAAGGGTCCATTCCCAAACTATGCATATTATTAGTTACTATTAGTAACTATGGTCCTGTGGAAGATGATGGTTCCTCTCTTAGAGAAATATACAACATTCAGATGACATGAACCTATATCTGGCTGCTGAGGAGCAAAATATCATCGACACACTGGCCAAGATTCAGGCATTCACTGACATAAGAGGTTATAAAAAACCATGCTAAATCAGAAGCTCTTCTTGACAGCTCACCTTTGGTTTTGCCTCCCATTATGTGTATACAGTACCCTTGTGGTCGCCCAATTAGATATCTAGCCATTTATGTTGCACAGAATTTCGCAGATTACTATCAGTTAAGTTACTCCGCTACCCTTAAAAAGGTACAGGGTTTGCTCCAGCAGTGGCATTCTTTGTCTCTTTCTATAATAGGTTGTGTAGCCCTAATCAAAATGGCACTAGTCCCACTTTTTGTCTTTATTTTTACCAATATTAGGATCAAAATTCCTCATTCGTTTTTTAATCAAATCGGTTCTACGCTTCATCATTTTTTATGGCAGGGGAAGAAAGCCTGTACTAAGTTGACAACTTTATAGTTGAAGTGTGAAGAGGGAGGATTTGTCCTCTGAAGTGTTACTAAGTGTCATTTTTAGGCTAGTTGGTGTGTGCAGTTAATACAACCAATTCATCAGATTATTTCTACTTCCAACAGATAGTAAGGGTGGTTGATTACTGACTTCCCCTCTCTTTCAAAATACCAAAAAAGTACCTAAACGTACTAGTATTTTCTTATTTGCAAATCAGCTACTTTTTAACAGGTTGTAAACAACCCCAAAACTCTCTGATGGGGGATATCATTCCTGCCTATTTTGAGACTGGCCTTACTGGAACAGGGAATTGATATTGTTTATTATCCCAGGAGCTAGGTGAGGTTGTGCTTCCCATTTTTTTGGTAAATGTCCAGGCTCTCCAGGGGTGTAAATTCGATAGGGGTGCATTATCCGCTATAATCAAATGGTGCATAAAACCATCTAAGGGGCAAGTTTCAAAATAATGGCTTTTTATTCTAAATGGATGCTTTATTTTACCCCCCTCGAGGCTGCAAAACATATTTCCCTCTATCTTGCCAGCATGCTTTTGATGTGGCTATGAGAAGGGCGATTGGCCACACGTTTGTTTAACATGCCCTGCTCTTCAGCAGTTTTGGCAGGAGATATTCTGCTCCATCAGCGACAAACTTCAAATTAATATCAACCCAAATTTGTATGCTGCTCTATTCGGTACAGCTCAGCTGTCAATCCAACTAACGGTGCGCCAGCAAAAAATTTTTTTCCCTATGCTGATAGCCAAATCTCTGATACTGCAAAAATTGAGGTCTTCTGAAGTACCTACTTTGAACGTATAATGAGGGTATATAAATTATAGAAGTATAAACAATATTTTAATTAACACTATGAACTTTTTCTACTTGTTGATACACAAACATTTTAAAAAGGAACTTGCTATCCACAAATCATTCTTCTAAAGTTACTACTACTGCCCTAAACGTCTTCAAACAGGCTCAAATGTACTCTAGCTTTGGAGTAAGTGGAGAAAGTCAAGCACCACACTTGGATGCATGACCAACCACTGGTACGGCAACATATATATGGGGTATAAGCAGTTCATGGCAAGGGCATGAGTTATAGTTACTTTAGAACGCAAGTTATGGTTACTTGATGTAACTATAACTGATGAATTTCAGTGGTTTTGTTTGTTCAATGTTGTAACTGACATTTACTCCGAACTATAACGTTGCTTTAAACTTCGGTTTTTCAATGAATTTCTGAGTTTTATTTTAATGAAAGTAAGATATCATTACAATTCCTAACTATAATATCACTTTAACCTTGTTTTTTCAGTGAATTTCAAGAGGCTTTTTTAATGTTAAAATGTCCATCGTCCAGCTCCCAAAATCCTTGGGCATGCCCAGTATGGTACTGGTGTTGAGGCACCATCGACCCCACAGTTACAGATTGTTAGATAAATATTCAGAATCTATGATCACAACGTTTGACAGTTTTTTAATAATGTTAGGTTTATACTTTTGTTTTCCTTTTCAATATATATATATATATGTATGTATGATGTGTGAATGTTTATGCTTAGCGAAAAGGCAGCATAGTGCTGTACATGGTCTAAGGCAAGCATAAAGCAAATGAGGAAGAGGAGATCGAGATGGGTTGAGGATCGTCTTCAACGTTTTCCTACATTAGAGCAGCATTTGGGCAGTGCTAATGGATAAGGGGATGTTGTTCCAGACCCTGGGTGCATATATGGACAAGGCATGCTGCCTTATTTTTTTTTCTTTTTTACACTTCTGAGTCTGCAGTCTTATAGTGTCCTGGCTGTGGTTATGCAGAGAACCACCAGAAATAGTGAGTTTGTCTGAAAGACAAGCAGGGTAGCTGGTCGTGGTGGCTTTGTATATGATGCAGCTGTTTCTAAAGATTGTGTGGGCGGCAAGGGTTGCCAATGGAGTTCCATCGGAATAGAGGTGACATGATCATATTTCTTCAGGCACTGGATGAGACATGCTGCAATGTGTAGGATGTCACTAAATGTGCCAGTGTGGAGGCTGCGATGCCATGGAGCAGGGCATTATCAGTATCCAGATGCAACAATAGGAGGGCTGAATAGCACTTCTGAAGTTGCTTTCTGGAAGAAATGGGTTGAATTCCTTTAGAAATAGTTGTGAATGCTTTGGGAAGAAAAACAGTATTTCTTCCCTTTCTCTACGGGGGGAGGATATATAAAGCATTATAAATGGTGCACTTTCTGCAGATTGAGAGAGGCTGTTGTTCAGCCGAAACGCATCTCTGTTCTGTTTGAGGTTGCCTGGTGCAAAACATTTGCAGATTTCTCGCCAGTCGTCGAGTGCAGAGTCTCTTTTGATTTAAAGAGATGCAGTGGATATATATATGTGTATATATATATATATATTTTTAGAATTGACTGAATTTACTCTATTTATTTGTCATCATTTGTCATCTATTTATAGCCTGTATATGAAGTGGATGTATTGCAATCAATTGGCAGTACATATATTTATATATTTATATATTTATATTATTAATTAATTACATTTATATATCAGGCTTTTAAAATTAAAACTAAAATCAAAATCAAAATTAAAATTATTAGGTATAAGTGGGCAATATGTGGACATCAAGAGTAAAAGGAAAAAGGAAAAATGAAAATTGAAAAAGAGAAAGAGAGAAAAAAATAGCATACATGGGATTTGTTTTGTATTCAAGAATTGTAGACTGTGATTACAATTAATTAATTTTTTAGTGTTCACAGGTGACCAGACTATATTTGTGATAATGTATTATAATATGAGAGAAATATATAATGTCACATTTTTAGTTCATAGTTTATTTCAAAACATGCACAGGATTAGGAGTTTCTCATTTTTAAGTTAAAATTGTGACGTTATAAAATGGCCGCTCCATTTGCACTTCTCTTGAGCTATGCAATGAACATCAAAGAAGGACTATATGGTTTAAATAGTTGAGTGTAAAATGTCTGCCAATGTCCTGTTGAAGGCTTCGGCCGAAACGCGTAGACATTTGGTTGGGACAGCGTGTGTGTCTTTTGAATGGTGGGCACATTGTCGATCTTTTTTTGTGCTTTTTGTACCAACTTTTGCTGGTGTGATTTACCTGCAATCTAATCTTTTTTCAATAAATAGCAGCCGATGAATTTATCGATAATAAGTGGTTTTTTGAGTATTTTACCAGCTGGTATTGAATGATGTGCAGCCCTTGGTGTGCGATTTAAATACACCATTTTTCTGGATATTTTTGTTCCGCGTTATGTCTGGTT
Organism: Pleurodeles waltl; assembly: GCF_031143425.1. Lineage (NCBI taxonomy): Eukaryota > Metazoa > Chordata > Amphibia > Caudata > Salamandridae > Pleurodeles > Pleurodeles waltl. Next base: position 284,148,674 of record NC_090444.1, on the reverse strand, counting down.
CGCGGTAGGGCTAGCACGCCGCTTGGAGTGCGCGTGATACAACGTTACCAGACTTGCTTTCAAAGGAGGATTCTTCACGCTGCACCGCGTCGTTTGGATACATTGTAGCTCCCCCATAGAGATTGCTGTTGCCATCGTAGCAAATCTTTCCCCCTTGGAGGTAAGGAGGATTGGTGCCGGGGGTAGCCGAGATTCATTCATTGGATGTATTACGACGCTCGACTCGGATAGACTAGTATAGTCGTACATCCGAATCATTCATTTGAACTGTGTCATATTGCACAGATTTTTTCTGTGTAACCAGCGCTGCGAAATACGAACCACTAACGTACATCGGCGTGCTTTGTGTTTCTTTGAATTTTTCACACACGCTGTCCGTATAGTAACGGTCCGGCATTTGAGTTTGGTTGAACTATTTATTTTTGTTTTGGATTCTAATTTTTGAATGAAGCGTTTGATTTTTTCTTTTTTCTTCGTTTTTCTATCTGGAACTCTGTATTGGGACTGATTCTGAATAGACGACGGTTTTTTCACATATTTTCACACTGGTAACCTGGTACAATTTTTTGGACTCATTTTATCAGTTTTTGAATTGTTTAATGCATCATGGCGAATCGGAAAGCCCTGTGGGAACAAGCTGCCACTACTCTATTTGATAATGTTTCTGGAACCTCAATGCCTTCGGACTTATCTACACGCACAGCAACCACCATTATTTCTGAACTAGAAAAGGCAAGAATCTTAGAATTAAAAAAATGGTGGGACATGACCTCATTGACCAAATATATACAAAATGGTCGTGTGCCACGAGGTCTCAGAATTCTAATATTGCCTACCCTGGGTGATATAGATCCTGATCTTCTAGAACAATGGAGAGCGCATACATCTGAATGCTCAGTTAAATTGATGGACACTTTGATTATTCAATCAAAACGTCGTATGGAAGAACAAACCCATAAAATTGAACTTCTTACTAAAGAACTAGAAAAAATGGGTACCTCCTCAGAAATACAACAATTGTTAATGAAGATGGAAGAACGTATAACTAAAAAAGAGGATGAAATCAAGCTCCGCAAGGCCTCTAAATTCAATAGAGACAAGAAAGATTATGAAATAGGTAGAATTTATACATTTGCTCGTAAATATAATACACTTAGAGCACAAGACAAAGTTATGATGATGGACAGTCCTAATATAACAACTAATACAGCAGAAGACAGCTCGGATTTGAGCTCATCAGCTGACGAAGCTTCTGCTAATAAACTGGATTTTCACGGGGAAATGAGCCTACTACGATCAATCACGCCACAATCAAACAGAAGTCGAGGACGAAGTCGAGGAGGTTCAAGACGCGGAGGGGGAAGAGGCAGAAATCACAAATATCAAGACTAGAGAGGACCTTTCGATCTGACAATTCCAATATCATTGTAAATATCTCTAAAGTACAGCTCACCTCTAATCAGGAGCGAATTCTAAATTTAGGATTACGTTTTTGTCCTGATAATCATTGGGATTATGTTGACACCAGAATAGAATTGTATAAATATACACGTAAGTTGCGGCTGTTGAAATATTTTTCCAAGACAACACAGGCCACTACATCTTGTTCCAACATTAATGTAGACACTTTATCTGGTTTTCATGTCAATGAAGCGCCTGATTTAGTAGAAATTGGCAGGTTGGGTTGTTTGGATGATGTTAGCAATGATATAGGTGAAGACAATAACACTTTGACTGATATGGGATTTGTTACTAATAAGACCGTTGCCAGTAGGCTTAAGCCCTCCAGCAGATTTAATCCCCAATTACCGATTGGTAATATGATTGATTTGTTCTATGAATTGGTAGTTGATGACGTTGATCGGTTTCGGAATGATTGGAAAAGGGTTAAAATGAAAAAAGCCCAAAGAGTGAATTTCTGAGCCTCAGATTGGAAAGATCTAAATGAGCTTAAATCCAATAACACAATTATCATCAAACCCTCCGATAAAGGAGGGAATATTGTTATTATGGATATAAATAGCTATATGAAGGAGGCTAATCATCAACTTTCCAATAAACAACATTATCAAAAACTAACTACTAATCCCACTAATGAATATCAAACCATCTACTGGGAGATGCTTGATAGCTGGCACACTAAAGGGCTAATTGACCAAAATGAATATCTTTATCTCAAAGTTTTGTTTCCTAGAATCCCTTGTATTTACTTTCTACCAAAGATTCATAAAAATACAAAACATCCTCCTGGTCGACCTATAGTGAGTATGAACTCATCCCTATTAGAAAATACCTCCCGTTTCTTGGACCTTTTCTTATGTCCTTTTGTCACCGAATTGCCGTCTTATCTTCGAGACACCAATGACTTTCTTGCTAAGATTCACAATGTTCCATGGCAACCCAACTATCTATTGGTAACCATGGATGTGACTGCATTATACACTTCCATCAAGCATGAATTTGGCATTCAAGCATGTTGTCACTTCTTGGGCACTCGTAAAATTGAATTTCTTCAACATACTAACATGCTAATTAGCATGTTAAGATTTTGCCTCACCCACAACGCCTTTCTATTTGACAATCAACATTACTTGCAGAAACAAGGGACTGCAATGGGAGCTTCATTTGCTCCCACTTACGCCAACCTTTACATGGGCTGGTGGGAAAAGGAGATAGCTTGGTCTGACTCTAATGGTAAATACATGGAACAAGTGATACTATGGGTCAGATATATTGATGATCTCTTTCTTATCTGGGATGGTGACGAGATTTCTCTCAAACAATATGTTGATATCTTGAACAACAATGAGCTGAACATTCACTTAGACTTGAAATATAGTGCACAAACTATAGAATTTCTTGATGTCCAGATCTCTATTGAAAAAGATGTCTTACAGACAACCATTTTTCGTAAACCAACAGCCTGTAATTCAATCTTGCATGGCAATAGTGGTCATCCAAAAGCTTTGAAATGGAGTATTCCATATAGTCAATTTTTACGGGCTCGTAGAATCTGTTCTAATGATGATTGCTTCAAGACTGAAATCATGACGATGACACAGAGATTTTTAGAGAGAGGATATCCTTTGAAGATCCTTAAAGATGCACACTTGAGGGTCTTGAATATGTCTCGAGAAAAATTGCTTTTCAAGCCTGATAATATTCATAATCAAGATCACAATAAGGTATCATCACCTAGACTGTTCTTAGAGTTTAATTCTCAACATTCGCATTTAAATAATATCATACAGAAAAATTGGCATGTTTTGAGACATGATTCTGCCATCAAGGACAGTAGAGGTCCACATCCATGTATCACATATCGCAAAACTCAATCTTTGGGTAACCATCTTACCAGAAGCCTATTTCAGAGTCCCAAAACTAATATGTCATGGTTGGCTAAAAAAAGCTTGGGCTTTTGGAAATGTGGACATTGTAAATCATGTTTGTATGCACAGAATACTCAGACATACACCACGTTCGAAGGAAAAATTTGTGACATAACTGAACGTATCACATGCGAAACTGAATACTTTGTATATGTCATTGAATGTGGGTGTCGCAAAAAATATGTGGGCAGTACCATTCATAAACTGAAAGTCAGGTTCCTGCAACATCTCAGAGCCATTAAGAATCATGATCCATCTTATCCTTTAGCTAAACACTTTTGGGATGTACATGAAGGTAACTGTAGTTCCCTAGCATTTTATGGTGTTAAAACCATTGCGGCCCATCCCCGAGGAGGCAATAGAATTGCACATTTGAGACAAATGGAGTCCAAAACTATTTTACTTTTAGGTACAGAACACCCTTGGGGTCACAACTTGGACGCAGAGCTTCATGTACATCTGTAAGTTTTTAGATTTTCCCATACAGATATATACACATTTTTTTACATTTTCTCACACATAGATTTTGTCCAATAGAAAACATGAAATGAAATTGATGATTTTTTTAGAATATTGTGTTTTGTTAGGATCCTTACTGATTGATTTCATCATTATTGTTATTATTATTATTATTATTAGCATGTTGCCGGATTGAAACTTAGTGTATTTTGGTAATAATTTTCTATTAATAATTTATTCACTTTTAGGGTGTTATACTCATCTATTTTATTCCTATACTGTTGCATAGGTCCTTGGGGAGGATAGCGGCGCACATATACATTCTCCTGTTGCTGAATTTGTGGGGTTTATTTACAATTTCCTAATCGATAACAATTTGACCTATGATATGGATCTATTAATTAATCTCTTCAGATTCCTTTTAGAATATATTAATTTATAGGACTATGACTAATTTAATGAATTATGATGATGAATATCCATTTATTTATTTATTCCACGTTGAAATCGCTTTTACCTGTATTTTATTTTGTATTTTTAGAATTGACTGAATTTACTCTATTTATTTGTCATCATTTGTCATCTATTTATAGCCTGTATATGAAGTGGATGTATTGCAATCAATTGGCAGTACATATATTTATATATTTATATATTTATATTATTAATTAATTACATTTATATATCAGGCTTTTAAAATTAAAACTAAAATCAAAATCAAAATTAAAATTATTAGGTATAAGTGGGCAATATGTGGACATCAAGAGTAAAAGGAAAAAGGAAAAATGAAAATTGAAAAAGAGAAAGAGAGAAAAAAATAGCATACATGGGATTTGTTTTGTATTCAAGAATTGTAGACTGTGATTACAATTAATTAATTTTTTAGTGTTCACAGGTGACCAGACTATATTTGTGATAATGTATTATAATATGAGAGAAATATATAATGTCACATTTTTAGTTCATAGTTTATTTCAAAACATGCACAGGATTAGGAGTTTCTCATTTTTAAGTTAAAATTGTGACGTTATAAAATGGCCGCTCCATTTGCACTTCTCTTGAGCTATGCAATGAACATCAAAGAAGGACTATATGGTTTAAATAGTTGAGTGTAAAATGTCTGCCAATGTCCTGTTGAAGGCTTCGGCCGAAACGCGTAGACATTTGGTTGGGACAGCGTGTGTGTCTTTTGAATGGTGGGCACATTGTCGATCTTTTTTTGTGCTTTTTGTACCAACTTTTGCTGGTGTGATTTACCTGCAATCTAATCTTTTTTCAATAAATAGCAGCCGATGAATTTATCGATAATAAGTGGTTTTTTGAGTATTTTACCAGCTGGTATTGAATGATGTGCAGCCCTTGGTGTGCGATTTAAATACACAATTTTTCTGGATATATATATATATATATATATATATATATATACACATATATATATATAAACAAAAGTTACAGGGATGTTATAGTTAGGTTCTGAATTTACACGTACAAAACCCTAGAAATTCAGCAATGATAGATAGAGTTCTTTCAAGTAACTATAACTTGCGCCCTAAGGTAACTATAACTCACACCCTTGCCATGCACAGTTTTCTGATCAATAATTTTATTGCAAATGTTGCAGTGATAATATCAAATTTGCCATACAAGATCACATCAGTGATAAAATACGTGGAGTAATTAGCTGAGCATGGCAAAGGCTCAAGTTATAGTTACCTTAGGGACCGCGGGGAGGGGACGGAGGACCTTGAGGGCTCCCTTGCAGTCCCACATAACTCGCAAAGGGCTTTAGATTATAATATATATATATATATATATATATATATATATATATATATATTTAAATAAGAAAATATATAGGGACCTTGGGCAGCCCTTAAAGTCTCCCCTGTTATCCCAGAAATCCCTTAAAGGACTAAAAAACCAAAACAAAAAAAAAACATTTCACAATGAGCTATGGGGGTTTCGAATCCAGCTAGGCTCATTACCTTTTTCTTTTAATTAAAAAAATGTATACTTTAAAAAAAATGTTAAATAATGTTTTTGTTAATTCCAACAAAAATATCTAATTCTAAATATATGAGATATTAAAGCCTAAAAAAACTCTTTCTCTCCCACTTTCTTTCTCACTCTTTCAATCAGTTTCTCCCACTCACACACTGACTTAGACACTTACGCACACACTCACAGACCCACTCAGACATTCATGTACCCACTCACAGACCCACTGACACCCTCATGTAGCCCCTCACAGAGCCATGCACAGAATGACACACCCACTAAAACATTGATGTACGTACTCTCACACACAGACAATCTGACAGCCACTTTCACCCCCAGATACACCCTCTCATACCCATTCTCACACACAGAGAATCTGTGGCTAACTATCGCAGCGCAAGGCGAAATGGTTGTGCACAATGTGGGTGTAGGTGGTTGAGGGTGTTGGCCGCAGGGTCCAGCTGCAGGCTAGGTCTCACGGGCAACCTACCCTGCACATGGGTGAAGGAGATGCACAATTGGGTGCATTTGTCCAACATCCACAATGCACGACAGAAGGCTGCGCGCTGTGGTGGCTGGATTAACGTTAGTAGTTAAAATTGCTATAAGTTTAAAAAAACATAGAAATTCACTGAAAAAAACAAAGGTTACAGGGCCTTTATTGTTAGGAAATAGAATTAAAAAAATCTTAGAAAATCACTGAAAAAAACTAAGGTTACAAGGACGTTGTAGCTAGAAAATAGAATAAAAAAACCTTGGAAGTTCCCTGAAAAAAACAAAGGTTACATGAAGTTAGAGTTAGGTTCTGAATTTACTCCTAAACTGTAGAAATTCAGCAGTTATAGGTACCTCAGCTAACTATAACTGGCGCTCCTGTAATGCACTGCTTATGACCTCACATATTACCTCACTCACGACATGGTCAGTGACATCACTGATAACAACTATCAATTCGGAATTTGTTGCCCTTGAAGGTTTGGTTTTCCCTTTTATTTTATTTGTGCTCAAAAAAAGCTCAGCTTGCATTCACGCATTCGTCCATCTATGAATCCATTTATCCATCCAGCTATTAAGGATGGCAAGGGCTAAAGAGTGGGAAAAGGGGCTAATTTGATGTCGCCGGGGCAAAGGCTGCATATCACACATGCTACCCCACCCCTGGCTTGTGCGTCAATTGACATCTATATGTTTAATTCATATTTTGACAGGAAGATACATTTGTAATGTAGGTTTTTTTGTTCTTCACAAAAAGGGAGTGCGGGGAGATTATGGGTTTGATATACAATGTTTTTTCTATAGCAATTTGTGTCTTACTCCTGCTCATAATTATGAAGTACAACTGAATATCTGGGCCTGCATCTCAAAGCATTTTCTGTGAGTATTTTCTTGGAGCACAACATGCGGAGACTTCGAGTAAGTAGGTTTCACACCTGAAGTAAGACATACTCATTTAAAAGTATTTGTGAATCAGGAACTATAATTCATCAACATATGATTAGGCCAGTAGATCATTAGATCGCTATTCAGAAGAGAAAAGGGTCATAATGTAAAGTAATGAGCATTAGATGCAGACAATGTCCGCCTGATCGATAGCGCTATCAAGCAGTGCCTGATGCGCTGGTCTGACAGGTCAGCAGGGCCGGACAAGCTGGGAACCCGAAGCAGCCCTGGCAAACTTTGTCAGACCAGCCCCCATAGGGTTCATAGCAACTGAGCATGATCATGCAATGGGACTTGGGGGTTCTCCCCCCAAAAAACATTTGGGAAAAAATAGCAAAGACGGTGATTCTACAACACATTTTTAGGGTCGAGCGCAAAAGCGCTCTGGCCCCTGTTCTAATCTCTCTGTGGGCTTTTAACCACGCCCATGTCACACCCAAAAGCTTGTTGGTTCTTGGGCTCGCCTTTTAAAATTCGCTTGATTTCATTTCTGAAAGGCATGCATACGTCATGCCTTCTGGTGTTTAGCCCTCCTAAACAGCACTGGTAAACTACTGAAAACATACGAGGCTCCATGTTTTCCACATGGTTTTTGGACTACTTTTTCTTTTTATGTCCTACGCAGCGCGATCTTGCTGGACAGTAGTCGAGCGCTTTGCATGACATTGACCCTGTTACAGAGATAATTGCATAACTGCCAATACGTTTGACTGGGAGTGAACTTCTGTTTCCTTTTGTGTGCACTTTCACGCTCATGTTCATCCGTGGCACTTTAAATCGGTTCGCTTATGTAAAACTGCATTACTTTTGATTTTAAATTTATGTGGCAAGAAAAGTCCAGTGAGGACTGTACAACGCTAATAGCTCTAAGTCGGACAAATGCGAGACCCATTGCATTGCAAATGCTTGTTCATTATGCATTCAATTGTATGTTTTGAAGCATTGTAAATGATGATCTTACAGTGTATCAGGACACAGCAATCTTTATTGCGGTCTTTCAATGATTCCCTCACTATCAGCTTCTAACAGTGTCTCTCATCTCTCCATAGCCCCATTCTCACATGTATTTCATTTGTTTCAAAGCACCTCTCTTACCAGCGTAGGGTGTTGGAGCACTTTACATCACACACATACAGAGACATTGAATCATACGTGTGCAAATCAGCGTATAGAAAATGTTATATAAGACAAAGGGGACTACAAGGTGTAGGATTCACGTCATCCATACTGGTAGGCATTTTGTAAGAGTGCTTGGTCTGGGGAAGTATAAACTCAGGGTTCGGAACCTAACACAGTGGTTATGGTTGACGTTACTATTAACCATTTATTTCTACCCAAGCAAACCCATTTTAGCAAAGTTAGGATAATGAAAAAACATACCTTTCTAGCCTGTACCATGCAGTTTGTATGACAGTTCATAGCTCGCTGTGCTAGATTATGATTGCAACTTATGAACTGCACAGTAACAAAAGGATCTCTGTGACAAAAGCAGTATCCCACTGAGCTACACACATAAAACCCTATTCTGTGATGTGCATAGTACAAGTTCTTTGTAGCAGGCATATTAACTCTCTGTAGAACCTCAGATGAGTCAAAACTGTCACAGATCTCTCTTCAGCAGGTTCATTAATCACTAGAGTTATCTTGGCACTTTTATTGTTGCCTGAAAACGGTTGGATAGACAAGGAACGCTACAGAATGAATAATAATAAAGCAAACTGTAGTTACACCTACCAGAGCCTCGATAAGAAGTGTTCTACGACATCAGCAGTGGGTAAGAAGACCTAAGAAGAAGCACAGGTGTTGTGCTTACTGAACTGTTCAATACCTGAAGTGGCACACCACCAAAGCAGCCGGGTGGCAGCTCAACATGGCTCCAGAAGTCTTCCAAAAAGTGAAGGGCTCCAATGGAGACCAAGAAAGAGGTCAGAGTTCCACAGACTGTCCAAGACAACCCAGAGGCCAGCACATCACAGGACCTTAGTGATGGAACAGAAGAAGCAGGTCCTAGTGGACAGCAGACAGTATCAGAGAGAACTTCATTTTCAGTGTCAGCCAATCCTGTAAACAGTTATTATGGTCCCACCTTCATGAAACCACCACCACCATGCAATACCTCCAAAAAGCAGAATATTGGTGATAGATGGACTGCTTGGCTAAAGACATTTGATGGTTTCACTGATGCCTTTGTAGAAATAGATAACAACAACATTATCAAATACTTCAAGAATCTTGCTGGTGAAGGTGTAAAAGAAGTCAAAAAGTAAATGCTGCGAGTTGATGAAGTTACATACTGTCAAATTAAATAAAGCCTTGAATCTCAAGTTCAATTCAAGGCCAAACGTAGATTACAAAAGGTACATTGTCAGTCAGAAATGACAAAGAGTTGATGAAACCATAGACACATTTGTTGAGAGACTGGATACGCTCATGAAACACTGTAAGCTTAATGAATTTAATGATGAGGAAGCAATATGTCTCAGAGTTATTGACGTATACTTGTCAGATTAATTCAGATCTTGGTTTGGAGTGAGTTGCTATGACTGCCAGAGCTGGAGAGTGTGCCAATCAACAAGCTGCTAACATGGAGGCCAGAGGTGCCCAAAGTAAATCAGTCATTAACATGAAAAGCAGGCAGAAACACAAAGCCGAAGGACACAAGGTGATGTCTCCAAGGAAAAAGAAATTGTGTTTCAAGTGTGGATTGTAGTTGCCAAACTAGGGTAAATGTCCCTCCATTGGACAAATTTGCAATGGACATGGGAAGGAGAACCATTTTGTAATGGTTTGCAAGGCAAAGGGAAAAGTAAGTGTGTCACGATGAAGACAAAATGGCCCCCCGAATGTTCCAGTAGCAATGTTGTATGCGCGCCCACAAGGCCAAACGACAACACCAACTGAGACAAATCGACACCAAACAAAGTTGATTGTCATCTAAATCATCGTCAAAAAGTTCTTCAGTGCCAATATCAAGTGAAAGTGAAGATGATTGTGCAATGTCCCTGTTTACCTCAGAAAATGTGCACATGTTGGACTGGCTCCATGTGAAGAAAAATACCAGTCAAAGAAAAGTTGACATGAAAATGCTCCAAAGTCATTCAAACATTGGCTGAAAATTACATTGAAAGTAAATGGTTGTTCAATACCTTTCATTATGGACAGTGGTGCGTCAATAAACATCATGCCTTAAGAGAAATATAATGAACTATCTCCATTACCTTGACTGATGTCACCAAAAATAAAAGTATACATGTTAGACTTGACAGCCCCAACTTTTTGCCTTCCTCCCTCCACTTTTCTTACACAGTTTTTGGTGGTTTTAGGACTCTGCGCACTTTACCGCTGCTATCCAGTGTGAAAGTGCATATGCTCCTTCCCTTAAACATGGTAACATTGGTTCATTCCCAATTGGCATATTTGATTTACTAGTAAGTCCCTAGTAAAGTGCACTACATGTGCCCAGGGCATGTAAATTAAACGCTACTAGTGGGCCTGCAGCACTGATTGTGCCACCCACATAAGTCGCCCCTTAACTACGTCTCAGGCCTGCCATTGCAAGGCCTGTGTGTGCAGTTTCACTGCCGCTTTGAATTGGCATTTAGAAGTACTTGCCAAGCCTTACACTTACCTGTTTCTACATATAAATCACCCCTAAGTTAGGCCCTAGGTAACCCATAGGACAGGGTGCTACGTAGGTAAAAGGCAGGACACGTACCTATGTGTTTTCTATGTCCTGGTACTGAAAAACTCCTAAACTCGTTTTCCATTACTGTGAGGCCTGCTCCTTTCATAGACTAGCATTAGGACAGCCCTCATATACTTTTTGAGTGGTAGATTCTGAACTGAAAGAGGCAACCAGGTCATATTTGGTATGGCCAGAATGGTAATAGAAAATCCTGCTTATTGGTGAGGTCGGATTTAATATTACTATTTTAGACATGCCACTTTTGGGAAGTGAGCATTTCCCTGCACTTACTCCAATCAACATCTGGTCTGTGCTGGTTGACAGCATTTCACGCAGACAACCACAAACACAGGCATTCATCTGCATACTCAATGGGTCTTCCTGGGATGGAAGGGTGAAGGGACTGACACATTTCACAGGCTAGTGGCCTGCCCTCACACAATGGACTGATAACCACCCACTGGGACCCTGGCAGACATGACTGGGCTGAAAGGGGAACTTGTGCACTTCAAAACCACTGTTTGAAGTCTCCCCCATTTTAAAGGCATTTCTGGGTATATAAATGGGGTCTCTGACCCCACCAACTCAGACACTTTCTGGACCTGCACATGAACTCTGCCAGAAGATCTGCCTGGCTCCCCAAATGTCTCAGTGGACTGCTTTGCTGCAAAGGACTGCTGTCCTGCTGGCCTCTAGCTGTGCTGGAAGGACTCTACCTTCCCCCCAAAAGTGCTCTTCAAGGGCATGGATTGAGCTTGCCTCCTGTTTTAGAGTCTCAGGGACTACAAAGACCTACACTGCTAGCTTTTTGCTAGCACACCGACTTCAGCAACTTTGGAACTACTCAGCGATGCCAGCAAAGCAGCAGCCTGCTCCCGCTCCGTGAAACTTGCTGCACGCAATGACCGCGCCCTGCAACACAAGTCTGACGTTGCAGCAAGTCAGCTGACGTCACACAGGGCCATCGTGACCCTGCGAAGTCGACACATCACGTCCTGATGCACCGGAACCAGTGACCTCGCCGGATCACAAAGGATCAACACATCTCTGATGCCACCACCTCATCTCCCCCTGCATCCGGACTGGACTGATGCTTCACCTCCACCTGCTTCACAGTGCAGAACCGACGCCTCTTTCCCCGAATGCTATGAGGGACTGACACCGCACCACTCCAGTGACTCCTCTCTCTGATTCCGCGCTGCCCACTTGTTCTTTGTTTGCTTCAATTTCACAAGGTACCGTACCTGGGGATCCATGCGAGTCTGTGACCGGCACCAGTGGTGTTAGATTGTTGAGAATGACTTAGTTAGCAACTCCATGATAGCCCCAGTTTGAGCTATTGTGTCTTCTCAGTACTGTAGTTGGATTTAAACCTCAAAGATCTCATAATTTAATGACTGTACATTGACTTTGCATTGTTTCATCAATAATTCAACTAGATAAATATCATATTTTTCTCAACCTGTGTGGTGTAATTTTGTAGTGTTTCACTGTGTTAGTGTACAACGCTCCGCACAAATACTTTACACATTGCCTTCTAGGTTAAGCCTGACTGCTCAGTGCCAAGCTACCGAGGGAGAGGAAAGGATCATTTGGATTGTGTTGTGACTTACCCTGACTAGGATTGTGATCCTTACTTGGACAAGGGTACATACCCCTGCCAACTGGAAACCCCAATTCTAATAATACACATGGACTGCACTGATGCCTTTAAAAAGTCAAGGTTCATTCATAGCAGTGATGAAACACAAGAAGACAAAGCTGCAAGTGTCCATTCATATGCTTCAAGGTATGGCGTTAAGTGCCCGTTTTCTCAGTTTCAGTACAGCTGCTGATATGGGACCGATCTCAGTGAACTCCAACATGAATGCTCATCACAAAATAATAATTCAGTCCCCTTCTTTGTTTCATCGGTTAGGAAAACTTAAGACTATGAAAGTACAATTGCATGTTAATAAGGATGTCCGTCCTGTTGCACAAAAACACAGAAGAATTGCATTTCATTTGTAAAAAGCTGTTCAAAAGGAACTTAAGTCATTACTTAAACATGATATTATTGAGTATTCTACTGGTCTAGTGCCATGGGTTTCTACCATAGTGGTAGTACCCAAAATGGACAGTGAAGAAGCTGCACGTATCTGTGTGGATAAACATCAAGCGAACAAGGCAATTGAAAGAGAACGGCATTGAGGTCCATACCTTGCTGACATGATGACACAATTGAATGGCGCAAAAGTCTTCACCTTGATTCCAATAAAGGATATCATTAGTTGGAACTTGAGAAGAATTGCAGGTACATTACATCCTTTTCTATATATGTTGGTCTATTTTGATATAAAAAAAACTACTTTTTAGTGTGTCATCAGCTGCAGAGATTTTTCAAGGTGTAATTTGATGTACCATACAGCCTCTCATGAGTGTTTTTAACTATAGTGATGACATATTAGTCTTCGGTGCTACACAGAAGGGGCATGATAAAGCTTGCAAGCAGGTGTGTTGTTAACTTGTTGAAGCAGATTTAACTTTGAATGCTGTGAAATGTGAATTCAATAAAACAAAGCAAAGCTTTAGGAGAATCAAACATAGTACCTAGAATGCTACTGAAATGGCAAATTGTGATCCAAAGCTCCATATAGAATTTGTTTATGCTAGGCCCGTCTGGTTTGGCACAATCCTTGCATAGCACATCGGACACCCAAATGCTCCAAGACATATTGTGGCTTATGCAAGCAAAAGTTTGTCCCAAACTGAATGTGCTTATTCACAACCTGAGAAAGAAAGTTTAGCTGTGGTGTAGGCTTTGTGAGCATTTCCATGTGTTCATATGTGGAAAGCTTTTTACGCTTGTAACAGATCATCAAGCATTGCTGTCTATTTTTGTCAATCCAAAGGCCAAGTTGCCTCCTTGCATTGAACGTTGGGATCTACGATTACAAGAGTACAACTATATAATTGTGCATCGTCCGGGGAAAGATCAAAACCCTGCCAACTACTTCTCCAGGGTGCCTATACAATGTTAAGGTACCCCTTTCAAGACAGCTGAAGCCTAAATAAACTTCATTGTGAAATCAAACACACCAGCTGCCATATCATTGGAGCAAATTATTACAGCCATGAGCCAAGATAGTAACATGTTAAAATTTAAATACATTATTACACATCAGTTTTAGTACCAGCACACTCGACCTCTTGCCAGTAACAGTGAATACTAGGAGTTCAAGAATGTCGAGGATGAACTTTCTGTAACTCAAGGTGGCATTATCCTAAGACGTTTGAGAATTGTTATTCCAGAGAGTCTGCAACAACAGATAATGGAAGTGGCCCTAAAGGACATCTTGGAATCCTTGCCACAAAATGAGCACTACAAGACCAAGTTTGGTTTCCGCATCTTGATGAAAGAGTTGAAAGAGATTTGAAGGCCTGTCATCTATGCAACTGCCTGCCATTGAAAACCATTCAACACCCCTTAAGCATGTCAGAGTTTGATTTTTTTCGGTCCTCTTGACAATGGACATCACCTGATGGTGATTGTTGATGAATACTCCCATTTTTCATTTATAGAAGATCTCTCATCTATCAAGCTGTTCAGAGTGACGTATTGGAAAAGCTCAACCTTAAAACAGTTTTGAATTCTATCCTATGAACATAACGTTCAACTCCTCATCGACCAAAGGTGAAAGCCCTGAAACCTTGATTTTCAGAAGAGCAATGACTGTCAAAGTTACCTCAATGGAGCAACACAAGATCAAGTACTGAGGAAGAAACCTGTACCAAAGACTTGGGGGCAGATTTAAGAGCCCCTAGCGTCACCTTAGCGCCACCACAGCACCATTTTTTTACACTAAGGTAGTACTAAAGTGGCATTTTCCCCACACCATATTAAAAAGTGGTGCAATGCATGTATTGCGCCACTTTGTAAACCATTGCACCACATTATGAGCTGCCAGACACTAGGTGCAGCGCCACTTTTCCTAAACCTGCCCCTTGGATTGTAAAAAGAAAATGAAGACCTATGCAGACAAGAAACAACATGCAGAACAAATTGTTTTCATGAGAGGAGATGAAGGGCTTGTCTGTCACCCGAGAAAACGTAAGCCTGATTTTTCCTTTGATGCTGAGCCATTCAATGTCGAAACAAGCAAAGGACACATGGTGACTGCCCAACGTCATGGGAAATACATGTGGCTCACCACGCATGAAAAACTGATGTTGATGTAGAGACTGGTTTGGAAAGGATATTTGGAAGATCCCAGACTGCTGTTGCTCCTGCATCGCCAATGCGGACCATGGAGACTCCTATTGCCGGTTCCCAGTTTCCAAAGACATGATCGGGATGAGTAATGAGAGCATGATGAAAGCTCAATGAAGAGCTATAATTGTATATCAATTTGTAAAAGAATTATAGTTTTTTATTTAACAGAGGGGGAGATTTAGGCCCACATTTATACTTTTTAGCGCCGCTTTTGCGTCATTTTTTGATGCAAAAGCGGCGCAAATTTACAAAATACAATTGTATTTTCTAAGTTTGCGCCACTTTTGCATCAAAAAGCGGCGCAAATGCAGCGCTAAAAAATATAAATAGGGGCCTTAGTGTTGTGTGAGTCATGTATGACGGAACCCTCTTGGCTCCTGAAGGACTCTGTAGAACTGTGATGGAAGTGTTGGAACATGATGAAGTAAATTCAGGTTTAGAATGTTGGGTTTGTGGTTACAGGCAAATGAATGTGTAACATCCAGCTCTGTGGGTGGCATAGTTAGTGGAAGGTACCCTGGCTGTGAAAAACGCTACAAGTCCGACCCTCGATGCAGAGCCTTAAAGAAAGGTGACATGGGTATATAAGCAACATGTGTCAGGACCTAATAGACAATCTTTTAGCACCTCAAATGCAAAATTGAAACATTTTGATTGCCTCTGCAGTAGCAAAGCTAATTTATTTAGCATTTGAGCGTGATAAATATTCACCATTGATTGCTAAACTTTAAAAGAAAAATAGTTTTGCAGTTTCACAAAGGGCCGCTGGATGGCAGCATGTACCGTCCACGAACTATGAGTAACACAAATAAATAGACATGCTTACACGAATTACGGTAATGCCTATTTTGACTGAATTGTTTTATTACATAACTCTTTTTTAACGTCACAATAATGAAAGGAACTTCTTTATACCTTATAACGTTTATTGAAATAAGAATGTTTTGTATGATAAACTATATTAACATTTTCTCCCTTAAAAGTGGACACGCACTAAATGAGCAGTATGAACACTACATCGAAATGTGTAATGCCAACGTAATGCATGCGTAATACCAACTGTGTCAATCAATACAGTTTAAACGCCGATTGGTGTCGAAAAACATTCACAGAATATTCGCAAAATTGTTTTAAGCTGACATTTCAGGAGATTTGCATGTGTTTCCGTAAATACATTAGAAATAAAAACTCTCTGGCTATTGAAATTTGTCACCTCTTAATTTTCTGCAATTATTTGTGTTGATCGCTGCTACTGTTGACGAGCAACATCCAGTAAAAGATGGAATTTGTAGCCAGACTGCTATAGATTCCTAGGGGTTTAGCGTTGTGGGGGCCGGGTACGAGGGGCAAGGTGGGATTGAAAAATCGGGCATTCGGCTGGTGCCAGAGGCCCAATACCCGAGACCACCTAAGGGCCGTTTTTTCCCTGTAGTTTTGTCAGGGTTGGGACCAGCTCGTGATGAGCCACTGGCAGTCATGGCTCGCAGGAATTCCTGGGGATTGGGGTGGTGCACAGCTCTAAGCAGCGTCAGGATTGGTTGGGAGCCTGTGCAGGCTCTCTCAGTTGCTGGGCTGGAGAGAGCCCTGTGTGCATGCATGTTTGGCCGGCCTGAGATGGCCAAACACACATGCGCTCTAAGGGAAGTCCACAGTGGACTGTGGACTTCACTCTGCTCGCCACCCCCAATCCCCTGCCCCTTTCAGAAGGAAAGGATAATAAACAAAGTTTATTATCCTTTCCTTGTGAAAGGATTTGCAGCGGTTGATGCTGGTGGGGGGGGGGTGGGGAGGGGGCGCTCCTCTGCCCTTATGGAGGAGCCGCCACTGGACTTGAGAGGCTGGACAGTCCCTCCTCAACCTAGCACCCAGTGATGGCTGGGCCACTGTCACATACTGAATGACAATTTCCCATCCCGATCAGCAGTGGCATTACAAACGACCCTGCAGCACCTGCACTGCGTGAGGGGAGAGGGGTATTGTGGGACTCCAGGTGGCCCCCTCGGCACAGCACACTGGCCTGAGAGCTCCTGAGTGAGTACGAAGGGGTGGCCCTCCATGTTCTTTGCAGGGTGGAGGGAGGCCTCAAGTTTCATTACGCCACTGCCGAGCAGCACAGCATGTGGTACACCTCCTCTGCCCCGTCATCAGGGCATGACAGAGACATGGGAGGTGGTGCTTCTGCAGGGGCGGCTCCTTCGCCCCCCTGGATAAGCCAGCAGCTGAAAAATTAAATGATAGTTTACTATTATTTTATTTTTCAGCTGCTGGCTCAGCCAGCAGCATGTGCAGGGAGGGGCGGGCTGGGCCATGGGAAGGGGGAGATGGGAAGGGGAGTGGAGGGCACTTAATTGCACATGTGTGTTTGGCCCGCTGTCTTAAGTCAGCCAAACACACATGCACACTTAGGTTTCTATAACCTAGCTGTGTTACACAGCCATGTTGGAGAAACTGCACAGAATCCTATGCAGTGTCTGAGCGGCAGACGAAGCCCCTCAGACCAATACTGGTGCTGCTCTGCTATGCTTAGCATAATAGCAGCACTAGAATTGCATGTGGAGCCTGTGCTGGTGTCCCAGGGACTGCTAGGACACCAAAAGAGCAGAGGATCAAAGCGGCAGGTGTCGGGAACGGTAAGTTAAAAAAAATAAATGTATTTCACACCCTACTGTGGTCCCCATAAACCTGCCCGCCTGCCCCTCCCTTTGAGATTTGCAGCTGCCGCCGCTGTGCTTCTGCATAACAGAGTGCACACTCCCTTACAAGGGGAGTGGCAGAGGCTATCAACTGAGTTTTGTTTTGTCCCAGCAGCGGGTGGAGACATCACAGTTCATGGTAGCCAAGCGAGGTATCCTTTCTACACGACCAATCTCAAATCCAGAAATAATGGACAAACCAACAAATACTCTTCCTGTAATTTGCTGTTTTGCCACTCTTTGGCCAGGCTTTGTCAGTAGGTGTCATCAGAAATGTATGTGCTCTCTGCTGCTTTTCAGTTTGCTATTTATTCTTTTTTTCCGAGTACAGCAATCATGACAATAATAATACAGCAGCATGCGTGTTGTTGGTGATCATTGGCCTTGCATGATTCATTCTCAATTGGGCAGACTCATCTACTCATTTTTCTGAAATCGGCAATTAAAACACATTTTTCAGTATTACAAGATGACAGAAAATCATGTGGAATCATGTTATAGCAACTCAAATTTTACACACCATTCCTTTCAGCCTCTTCCAGCAATCCTCTGCCTTTTGGCGTTTGACTCAGTTACACCTGTGTAAGGAAATGCCTCCTTGCCATGGTTACCCCCTGACTTTTTGCCTTTGATGATGCCAAGTTATGATTTGAAAGTGTGCTGGGACCCTGCTAACCAGGCCCCAGCACCAGTGTTCTTTCCCTAAACTGTACCTTTGTCTCCACAATTGGCACAACCCTGGCACCCAGATAAGTCCCTTGTAACTGGTACCCCTGGTACCAAGGGCCCTGATGCCAGAGAAGGTCTCCAAGGGCTGCAGCATGTCTTATGCCACCCTAGGGACCCCTCACTCAGCACATCCACACTGCTTACCAACTTGTGTGTGCTGGTGGGGAGACATTGACTAAGTTGACATGACACTCCCCTCAGAATGCCATGCCAACCTCACACTGCCTGTGGCATAGGTAAGTCACCCCTCTAGCAGGCCTTACAGCCCTAAGGCAGGGTGCACTATACCACAGGTGAGGGCATATGTGCATGAGCACTATGCCTCTAAAGGAACTAAGCAAAACCTTAGATATTGGAAGTGCAGGGTAGCTAAAAGGGTATATGGTCTGGGAGTCTGTCAAACATGAACTCCACAGCACCATAATGGCTACACTGAAAACTGGGAAGTTTGGTATCAAACTTCTCAGCACAATAAATGCACACTGATGCCAGTGTACACTTTATTGTGAAATACACCCAGAGGGCATCTTAGAGATGCTCCCTGAAAACATACCCGACTTCCAGTGTGGGCTGACTAGTTTTTGCCAACACTTTGCAACAAAGAAGCAACTTTTAAAGACCACACGTTTCCCGCCGGAAGCGTGAGACTTTCCACTCTGCACCCGACGCCCCTGCCTCGACCTGCGGAAAACTAATACTACAGGGAGGACTCCCCGGCGACTGCGAGCCCATGAGTAGCCAGAGTTGACCCCCCTGACCCCCCACAGCGACGCCTGCAGAGGAAATCCAAAGGCACCCCCTGACCGCGGCTGCCTGCTTCAAGGAACCCGACGCCTGGAAAACACACTGCACCCGCAGCCCCCAGGACCTGAAGGAACCGAACTCAGTGCAGGAGCGACCCCCAGTCAACCCTCTTCCTAGCCCAGGTGGTGGCTACCCCGAGGAGCCCCACCCTGTGCCTGCCCGCATCGCTGAAGAGACCCCTGGTTCTCCCCATTGATTCCTATTGAAAACCCGACACCTGTTGCACTCTGCACCCGGCCGCCCCTATGCCGCTGAGGGTGTACTTTCTGTGCCTGCTTGTGTCCCCCCCAGTGCCCTACAAAACCCCCCTGGTCTGCCCTCCGAAGTCACTGGTACTTACCTGCTAGCAGACTGGAACCGGGGCACCCCTATTTCCATTTAAGCCTCTGTGTTTTGGGCACCACTTTGACCTCTGCAACTGACCGGCCCTGAGCTGCTGGTGTGCCAACTTTGGGGTTGCCTTGAACCCCCAACGGTGGGCTACCTTGGACCCAACTTTGAACCCTGTAAGTCTTTTACTTACCTGTGAACTTAACAATTACTTACCTCCCCCAGGAACTGTTGATTTCTGCACTGTGTCCACTTTTAAAATAGCTTATTGCCATTTTTGACAAAACTGTACATGCTATTGTGATAATTCAAAGTTCCCAAGATACCTGAGTGAAATACCTTTCATTTAAAGTATTGTTTGTAAATCTTGAACCCGTGGTTCTTAAAAATAAACTACGAAAATATATTTTTCTATATAAAAACCTATTGGCCTGGAATTTGTCTTTGAGTGTGTGTTCCTCATTTATTGCCTGTGTAATGCTTAACACTACCCTCTGATAAGCCTACTGCTCGACCACACTACCACAATATAGAGCATTAGAATTATCTCTTTTTGCCACTATCTTACCTCTAAGGGGAACCCTTGGACTCTGTGCACACTATTTCTTACTTTGAAATAGTATATACAGAGCCAACTTCCTACAACCTGTGTCTGCAGTTCAAATTATTCTTCATCACCAAACACATTACTATCCTTTTTTATCAAAACACCAACATGTAGGTCATAATTTATTCATTTGGTTGCCAATGGCTGGCACCAGCACTAATTTGCAGTACTAAGGTTTATTTTTCATATTTAGGTTTTGGCCAGAGCAAGAGAGAGGGTTGGTAGAACACAAGGACAGAAGGAAGCACTGAAAGATAGATAAGCAGTGACAGTGGTAGAAAGGAGAGATGAAAAGGACTTGGATGAGTGATATATTGAGACAGGAGGTGTAGAGTGGTAGAAGGATGAGGCATGAGGTGTAGCCAAGACAAGGGTGCCTTGTTATTGTTATTGAGCAGCCCTGCATTCTACAAAGCTGACCAAAAGCTCCTAAAAGAAAATGTGTGTCCCTGCACATGTATGTATGTATGTATATGTGTGTGTGTATATATATATTTATATAAATATATATAAATATGCATATACATATATATATACTGACATATATATATAAATACATATATACTTACATATATATCTAAATAAATATATACTTACATATATATATAAATAGATATATCTATGACAACAGTCAAACACAGCACTCACAGGACTCCTTAAGGTTCTTCTTTATTCAATGATCGATTTACCCAACACCAATGCGTTTCAACCAACAAGGTCTTGATCAAGGTCTTGGCCCTCATTACGACCCTGGCGGTCGGTGATAAAGTGGCGGTAATACTGCCAACAGGCTGGCAGTAACTACTGCCAAATTATGACTATGGCGGTGACATCTCCGATAGACAGCCAATGTACCACATCAACCGCCACAGCGGAAACAACAGGTACCACGGCGGTAGCTGCCTACAGTCAGGCGGAAGACAAAGTACCACAGATCATATTTTGACCCCTCAATCCGCCACCTTTTCCGGGGCTGTACCAACCCCATCAAGAGCCTGGCAGAAGCAAAGCACAAAAGTCAAAAGACTCACCATTGGAGACAGAGGGAAGAACCACACCGCCATGGAACCAGAACTGCAAGTTTTCCCAATGATCTTCTACGTCATGCTCCACCTGGAACACCAACGCCAGCGAAAACGACGACGGTGAGTACAGACGCCTAGCACACAAGGGAGGGTGGGAGGAAAACAAGAGTGACACGCACGTGCACAACACACACCCCACACACACACACACCATACACACAGCCAGCTGCACAAGAAAAACTATTTTCACCCGATAATCGGCAGAATAATGCAAGGACAACATGAACTGACTAAAGTGATTGTAATAAGATCAACATCAAAATTAATAAGTCGATGTGGCAGTGCAAGAGACTCGAAACCTGCCCCAATATTGAGAGAACTCTGCAAGGGCATCAGTTGGCAAATCAGCAGGCACCTCAGGGGGAGGGCACCTCAGTCGGATGTGGAAACAAGGTTCTGGAGGGGGCAACATGCCCTGTGCTTGGTCCTGGGGAGTACAAGGCCACAGTCTCTCGAGTAGGTGTCTTCCCCACTGGCTCTGGAGGGGGCAACATGCCCTGTGCTTGGTCCTGGAGAGTGTAAGGCCACAGTCTCTCGAGTGGGTGAATACCCCACTGGTTCTGGAGGGGGCAACATGCCCTGTGTTTGGTCCAGGGGAGTGCAAGGCCACAGTCTCTCAAGTGGGTGTCTTCCCCACTGGTTCTGGAGGAGACAACATGCTACACTTCCTATGCCCATATGGGCAATGCACCTGTGATACTAATAGACTGGACTCTGCCATGGACATTCCTCCGCCATCACCCCTCACCATTTTACAACCCCCACCAATATTGAGCACTTAAATAAACACCCTTAATGCACAAAACAATCTGGAGTCTGTCTGTGATTTCGGAATACTGTATTAGCAATAACTGTGGCAAAAAGCTTTTTCATTGGTAATGTCAACATACCTATGTCACACAGCTCTAGTCCATGAGGAACCAAAGCAGATGTCACACAGTGGGACCCACATCTGTGAAATCGTAAGGGAAAGTGACAACTCAGTGACCATACACTGGGTGAAAACGACAAACAGTAGAGAGGCAGTAGTGTTTAAGTACATGTAGTAGGCAGGTCTGTATTCTTGCCTGTGTGTCACTGGAAATATTGCTAGATCACTGAGTCCCTGTTGTCCATGTCTTCTTCTTCTGCTTCCTCATCTTCACTGTCCACAGGCTCCACAGCTGCCACAACACCGCCATCTGGACCATCCTCCTGCAGAAAAGGCACCTGTCGTCGCAAAGCCAAGTTGTGAAGCATACAGTAGGCCATGATGATCTGGCACAACCTCTTTGGTGAGTAGAATAGGGATCCCCCTGTCATATGGAGGCACCTGAACCTGGCCTCAGGAGGCCGAAGGTCCGCTCGATCACCCTCCTAGTTCGCCCATGGGCCTCATTGTAGCGTTCCTCTGCCCTTGTCCTGGGATTCCTCACTGGGGTCAGTAGCCATGACAGGTTGGGGTAACCAGAGTCACCTGCAAATGGCGAGGGACAACTGTTAGACACACACTAACCTGGAGGGATATCCCCAGACCCAGACAACCATTCCCACTGACTAGCTTCCAGGTGCTCACCTAATAGCCACACACGGTGCCTCTGGAGTTGACCCATCACATAAGGGATGCTGCTATTCCGCATGATGTAGGCGTCATGCACTGAGCCAGGGAACATGGCATTCACATGGGAGATGTACTGGTCTGCCAAACATATCATCTGTACATTCATCGAATGATAACTCTTCTGGTTTCTGTACACCTGTTCACTCCTGTGGGTGGGTACCAAAACCACATGTGTGCCATCAATGGCACCTATGATGTTGGGAATATGTCCCAGGGCATAGAAATCACCTTTCACTGTAGGCAAATCCTCCACCTGAGGGAAAACGATGTAGCTCCGCATGTGTTTCAGCAGGGCAGACAACACTCTGGACAACATGTTGGAAAACATAGGCTGGGACATCCCTGATGCTATGGGCACTGTTGTTTGAAATTATCCACTTGCGAAGAAATGGAGCACTGACAGCACCTGCACTTGAGTGGGGATTCCTGTGGGATGGCGGATAGCTGACATCAGGTCTGGCTCCAACTGGGTACACAGTTCCTGGATTGTGGCACGGTCAAGCCTGTATGTGATTATCACATGTCTTTCCTCCATTGCTGACAGGTCCACCAACGGTCGGTACACCAGAGGATGCCACCATCTCCTCACATGGCCCAGCGGACGGTGCCTATGAAGGACAACAGCGAGCACAGAGTCAAACAACTCAGAGGTATGTACACACAGCATACACAGAACACCTTTCATAATCTAAAAAGTGGCCTGTATGTGTGTTGAGTCTAGGCCTAGGTATGTGTGACGCAGTAAAAAATTAAGCCATGTGGGCCCCTGAAATGGCAGCTGCCTGACCACTAAAGTGAGACAATGGGATGTGAGGTAACTGCGCTGGCATTGTACACCGTCGCGGTAGGCGGTTGAAGACTGCGGCGCAATGCTGCATTTGTTAACATTGGACCCTATGGATCCCAGGAGCCAATGACGATGTACGCCGGCGGTGACGGTACGCACCGCCGCGGACGTGACCGCCATTTTCTATCTGTTCAATCACTCGATACCTGATCTTCGACAGGAGAGGACCTACACTGCAAGTGCTGCTGTGACCTCGGTCTGGAAGAGACAATGGCTCGAGTGTCTGGGGAAAGGGCCCCTGCCTTCACATCGGAGGAGTTGGAGAAACTCGTGGATGGGGTTCTCCCCCAGTACACGCTACTCTACGATCCTCCAGACAAACAGGTAAGTACACTGGGAGCATGCTGTATGGGCTATGCCTGTGTGGAGAGGGGCGGATGTAAGAAGGAAGGGGGTATAGTGCGGCGTGCATGAAACAACTGTGAGTGCATGTGCCACATGGCAAGGGTAGGGATGGGGGCCAATCACTTTGACGGTGCAGTTGGTAATAACTTTCTCTTCTCCTTGTACAACTCATGTAGGTCAGTGACCACCAGAAAAAACATATTTGGCGTGCCATCGCCAAGGACGTCCGGACCCTGGGGGTCTGCCACAGACGGAGCACCCACTGCCGGAAAAGATGGGAGGACATTCGCCGCTGGAGCAAGAAGACGGCGGAGGCCCAGCTGGGGATGGCCTCCCAAAGTGGGAGGGGTGCCCGTCGCATCATGACCCCCCTGATGTTTAGGATCCTGGCGGTGGTATACCCGGAGTTGGATGGGCGCTTGAGGGCATCACAGCAGCCACAAGGGGGTGAGTACACTTGCATTCTGCTGATTTTGCGCGCAGTGGAGGTGTCTGGGTGGGGGAGGTGGGCTGTGGGTTCCCCTAGGCCAGGGCGAGTTCCGTAGGCAATGTCCCTTCATAAGGCAGGCCATGTGGCACCCCACTGCACCTCTGTAGAGTGCCAAGTACACCTAGTCATGCCCCTGTGTCATCCATGTGTGCAGATGTCGTCCATAGCCTAGTAGGCCATTTCCCAGAAATTGAACAGTGCAGCCCAAGAGCGTGGCGTAGTGCAGGGGGCTTCTGTGTCTGTTGTGTCCGCCAACGGTAGCGGTAATGCATGCACTCAACATGTCTTTCTTCTGTCGTCGTCCCCTTTTTGTGGTCTCCCTGTTCTTGTGTGCATTAGCATCATCAGGCGGAGGAGCAGTGGCACCGGAGCACAAGGGGGCTGCATCCCACATGGCCATGGAGGGCCACACTACGGAATTGGACTGCACCAGTGGGACGGAGGACGAGGGGAGCTCACACGGCGGGGACAGGAGCTGAGACCAGCGACACAGACTCGTCCTCTGATGGGAGCTCCCTTGTGGTGGCGGCATCATCTGTGCCCCCCCCCATCTACAGGTACAGCCGCGAACCCCCCTTCCAGCACCGCCCTCCCAGCAGCCCCTCAGCCTTCACCCGTGCCCGCTCACCCGGGAGGGTGGGCATTACCTTCGCCCCAGGCACCTCAGGCCCTGCCCCAGTCACCCCTTCTGCCCTCAGTGAGGAGGTCATTGACCTCCTCAGGTCCCTCACTGTTGGGCAGTCTACCATTCTGAATGCCATCCAGGGTAAAGAAAGGCAGATGCAACAAACCAATGCATTCCTGGAGGGCATTCATTCTGGTCAGGCCCTTCAGCAAGCTTTTCAGACTCTGGCCTCAGCACTGATGGCAGCCCTTGTCCCTGTGTCTAGCCTCCCCCCTCCAACTTCCTCCACCCAGACCCAATCCCCTGTACCTCAGCCTATCCCAAGCACACCTACAGACCAGCATGCACACACGTCAACACACAAGGGAAGCTCTGGCAAACATAAGCAGTACACATCCCACAGGCACTCACGCAAGCATCACACACATGCAGACACACCAACATCCACTGCCTCCACTGTGTCCCCCTCCTCCTCGTCTCCCTCCTCCCTCCCTGTCTCGTCTACACTCACACCTGCATGCACTACCTCTACAGCCACTACTACCATCACCAGCACACCCACCACCACACCCCGCTCACATGCATTCACCACCCCCACTACCATTCACACGTCCCCTGTGTCCTCTCCCAGTGTGTCTGTGACGCCCCCTCCAAAGATAAACAAACGCAGGCACAAACCCACCCAACAGCCATCCACCTCACGACAGCCTCCAGTGCATGCACCTTCACCCAAAGTCACGAAACGAACAACTCCTACAACCACAACCTCTTCCTCCACTCCCAAACCCCCTCCAGCTACCCGTCCCAGTGTGTCAAAAAAACTTTTCCTGTCCAACCTTGACCTCTTTCCCACACCTCCCCCACCCCGTCCGTCTCATAGGTCCTGACCTAGCACCTCAGCCACAACATCTCCGGGACCAGTGGTGCCTGTAGTCACCGGAATCTGGAGTGCACCGGCCACCAGGGCAGCCAGTGTGGCACAGAGCCACAACACAGACAGTCCCCCACCTGTGGAGCATCAGAAGTTGGCCAGTGCCCGGCAGGAGAGGGGGAAGACTCCAGTCACCAAAGCCACTCCTAGGGGTACAGGTGGGAGTGTGAAATCAGCTGCGACACCTTCGAAGGTGGGGAAGGGGCACAAGAAAGTCAGCAAGTCTGGGAAGAGCAGCACGGCAGAGAAGACCGCCATCATCCCAGCTGCCCTGGAGGCCACCGCCGGCACAAGCCCAGCAGCCCAGGAGGCCACCGCCAGCACAAGCCCAGCTGCCCAGGAGGCCACTGCCAGCAGAAGCCCAGCTGCCCATGAGGCCAGCACAAGCCCAGCTGCCCAGGAGGCCACCGCCAGCACAAGCCAAGCTGCCCAGGAGGCCACCGCCAGCACAAGCCCAGCTGCCCAGGAGGCCACCGCCAGCACAAGCCCAGCTGCCCATGAGGCCACTGCCAGCACAAGCCCAGCTGCCCAGGAGGACACCGCCAGCACAAGCCCCGCTGGCCCATGAAGGACCGCCAGCAGCTGAGTCACTGCAATGGAGACCGCCGCTCCAAGCACTGCTAAACAGGGCACCGCCGTCTCAAGCACCACTGAACAGGGCACCGCCGCCTCAAGCACCGATGAACAGGGCACCGCCGCCTCAAGAACCGATGAACAGGCCACCGCCGCCTCAAGAACCGCTGAACAGGGCACCGCCGTCTCATGCACCGCTCAACAGGGCACCGCTGTCTCAAGCACCGCTGAACAGGGCACCGCCGCCTCAAGAATCGCTGAACAGGGCACCGCCGTCTCATGCACCGATGAACAGGGCACCGCCGCCTCAAGCACCGCTGGCCCATGAGCGCCAAGGGCACTGATGCTACTGAGTCCGTCACGGGCAGAATGAAGCACTCTGGGCACCATGCCCCCTCCAGAACCAGTGGAGACTGTCATCCACCACCTCTGTCCTTGGCAGGATGAAGCACTCTGGGCACAAAGCCCCCTCCAGAACCAGTGGAGATTTACATCCACTACCTCAGTCCTTGGCAAGATGAAGCACTCTGGGCACCAAGCACCCACCAGAACCTGTGGAGATTTACATCCACTACCACAGTCCTTGGCAGGATGAAGCACTCTGGGCACAAAGCCCCCTCCAGAACCAGTGGAGACTGTTATCCACTTGCAAGACTGTGGCTTTGCACTCCCCAGGATGGAACAGTGGGCAACCCACCCACTGTAGAGACTTGAGAGACTGTGGCTTTGCACTCCCTAGGATGGAACAATGGGCAACCCACCCACTGTAGAGACTTGTGAGACTGTGGCTTTGCACTCCCCAGGATTGAACAGTGGGCATGTGGCCCTCTCGTGGATTTGGCATTGTGCACTCAACCGGCTTAGGTGCCCCCCCTTTCCCTCCCCCTGAGGTGCCTGTTTTCTTGCTCTCTGATGCCCCTGCAGTGTTCTCTCCGTCATGGTCAGGGATCTTGTGTGGGCCTCGCCTATACTGGGTAGGCCCAGTGTTCCACGGACTTAATTGGAGCACTACCTGGACTACTATGCTTGGCATATATTTTGTACATGGTGTATATATATATATTTTTGCCTACTTGCTTTTAATATAATACAATGGTTACACTAATTTTCTGTTGTCTTTGCATTCTTCCGGGGGGGGGGGTAACTTTGATGTATCAAGATGCATTAGTGTGTGTGTTGTGGTGGGTGAGGGTGGGGATGGGGGTGTAACGTGCTGCGTGTGTGTGTCCCTGTTTTTTCCCTCCCCTGTGTAGTAGGTGCAGTACTCACTGTGGTCTTCGCCGCCGGCGTTTGTGCTCCTGGTAGAGGAGCAGGAAGACTATCGCAGGGAGAATTTGGAGTTCCGGGTCCATGGTGTCCTCGTGGGGTGTGTAGAGGTGAGCGTTTTCCCTTCGAAGTCCTGTTTCCGCCGTGATTTTATCCGCGGTGAATCCGCCCCGGAAAAGGTGGCAGATTGGTGGGTTGTAATAGTGTGGGCGGTACATTGTCTCCCGCCTGTCTGTTGGCGGTGACCGCCATGCTGTTTGTTTGTACCACCGTGGCGGTCGGAGTGTTAAAGTGGCTGTCTTTGTTGGCGGTTTCCGCCATGGTCGTAATTGCACATTTTTTACCGCCGGCCTGTTGGCGGTCTTACTGCCACTTTAACACCGTCCGCCAGGATTGTAATGACCACCTATGTTCTGCTTTGCATCAAAACATAACTCTAACATTCGAACCACACATCTTGCTAGTCTTACACCTTCAAGTCATTGAATAGAGAGAACTTTGCAATAGTAATCTTTCTCCCTCTCTTTCGTCCCACTATGGACTGGGAGAGAGAGAGAGTGACAGGACCACAAAGGAGCCTCAAGGCTCTGCGGTCAGAGCCGGCTCCCCATATCCTATGTGAGCCGGCATTGTCCCACCAAGCAGGGAACTGCTTTTAATAGCAGCTCCCTGCTTGTTGAAGAAATGTTTTTAGCTGTCTTCCCTGCACGAATATTAGTGTGCAGGCTAGACAGATCAAAACTCTGCTTTCTGACAGCGGGAGCTGTTTGACATCTCCCACTGTCAGAAAGCAGACTTTGTTTGTCTGCTCCCACCAAGCAAAAGCAAACAGCGATGTCCTGGGGGTGGGTACCCCCGGACATAGCAGGAGCCAGCCCTAGGGGGTGGAAATACCCAGGGCCATCAGTTGCTCCTCGAGGGGGGCCACGCAGCCCCCCTCCAACAAGTATAACCCTGGGGGGGTGGTGGTCCCTAGGGCTGTGGGGGTCCAGAATGGACCCCCTTCACTTTTTTTATTGTAGCCCCAGGGGCTGGTTGTCCCTGGGCCTGCATGGGGCTGCACATTCCCCACTGTTTGTATGTAGTGCCCCAGGGAGGAGTGGTCCCTGCGGCTGCAGTGGGGCTGGCCAGCCATCACACTGTTTATAATTACTGCACCAGGGAGGTGGTGATCCTTGGGCTGTGTGTAGGCCACACGGGATCCAGTACTGTTTATAAATAGTGCCCTGGGGTGGTGGTGGTCCCCGGAGCTGCAGGCTGCATGCCCCCCGCATTGAATTACATTTAAGGCTCGGGGTGGTCATGGTGCGTGGGGCTGCAAGGGGGCGCACGGCCCCTCTGCACTGAATTTAATAATAGCCCTGGGGAGGTGGTGGTGGTCCCTGGGGCTGCAGAGGGCCACACGGCCCCTACAATAAATTACATTTAAGCCCCAGGGAAGTGGTGGTCCCCAGGGTTGCGGGGGCCAGGTGGCCCCTCTCACACATAATGTTTTTAGCCCTAGGGAGGTGGCACTCCCCAGGCCTACAGGGAGGCCGGGCGGCTCCCCTGCATTAAAATTAACAATGCTCACCGAACGTGGCTCATGCAGGGATTTCAGAATTATAAAGCACTGGAGTCTGCACTTCATTTTTTAAAACTTTTTGCTGGATCCGCTGCAAATCGTAGCAAAAATGCTTATTTGTTCTGGTGGGGTCCCTCTGGGACACTAGCACCAGAACTAAAGGGTCAGGGTGACTCTACCCTGGCCCCTTTTGTTTTTCTTATACTTTTTTTTCTGGGAGTCAGCTGAACAAATTTACACCAAATAACAGAAAGGCCTCTTTCTGGACCAAGAGTTATCCTTCTGCCAAATTTGAAGTAATTCCGTCCTGTGGTTTTGGTGCTATCACTATTCAAAATCCCTCTGGAAAAATGAATGAGGAAAACATGTTTTGTGACCCCCCCATTTTTCTCGGCCTCGCTTGATAGATTATTCCAAAACTTTCCAGACAGCAGCTGAAGTGAGCGTAATCATTTTTTTGAAAATTTCATGAAGATGTGTCAACCAGCACCAAAGATATAGGCAAGTCAAAATATTTTTTTTTCTATTGAAACTAGGTCCTAACTATAACTGCCTAGTGGTGACTGCCACTAGACATATTTACACACACACATATATCTATTTCTATATCTATATCTATAGCTATATACATATATATTTTTGTCACTGAAAAAAACAAAAGTTGAAGTAACGTATAACTTATGCCCCCGCCATGCACTGCTTATGACCTCACATATTACATCACTCATGAAATTTAATTTGAGATGTCATCAGTGATGTCATAAATTGTGTCATACAACTTGTCATTAGTGATGTAATATGTGAGGTCATAAGCAGTGCATGGCAGGGGGCAAGTTATTGGTGGCTCTGCTAAATATAACTGGTAGATTTCTGAATTTTTTTTAAGTTCAAAACTGATATAATCTCCTAACTATAACGTAAAGTTACCCTTTGTTGTTTTCAGTGAATTTCTAAGGTTTATTTTCAACAAAAACAGATCTTTTTTATCACACCTATTTACAACGATAGTTTAACCATTGTCTTTTTCAGTGAATTTCTAGAGTCTTTTTTAAGTAAAGCCATAGTTTATTACCATGAGTAAAGCCAACACCCCGCTTACAGCCAGGCCCTGCATCCAAAACCCCGCAGGCATTCCGGAGGCAGCCATCCGGAGGCAGCCAGCCCCAAGCTGAGCATGTTCTTTGCTCGTACATGATGTGGGGTTAGCCTCAGGTAGTACTGCAGTAATACAAACACTACCTAAAAAAATATTTTCAATTCTACATTTGTTAAAAATTAAAAATGCACTGTGCTACACTATATTTCACTTATATAGTGTACAACAGTGCATTTTAAACATTTTCTATATACTACGTTCCTGTACATTCTATCGTGGCTTACTGGAAACTATTTTTTTTTTTTTTATAGAAAATGTAATTTCTTATTGCCACTTTAATTAAGTAAAAATAGGTAAGTAACAATATTAAAACCTACAACTTATTTATATTTAAGGTAATAACCCAGAACACAGAAAAGGTGTGCAGAAAACTACATGGCTGTCTTTTCCATTTTGTAAAGATAGCAATTAGCAAATCATATACTGCCTTGTTATCTCTATACCACTCCACTACACAACACTCCACTGTACGATTTTCCACTATACGCCACTCCACTCTATGTCATTCCATTCTATGCAAATCCACTTTATGCCCACTCCACTCTACACCATTCCACTTTACACTATTACACTCTACACCATTGCATTCTGCAACACTGCCACTCCACTGTATGTCCCTCCACTTTATGCTTCTCCACTCTAGGCTATTCCACTGTACTCAGTTCGACTCTACACCACTACACTCCATGCCACTCGTCTATGCCACTCCACTGTAGGCTATTCCACTCTATACTACTCCAATCTATGCCACTCAACTCTATGCTACTCCACTGCATGCCACTTCACTCTACGTCACTCCACTGAATGCTATTACACTGTACACCACTCCATTCTATGCCACTTTAGTCTCTGCCACTCCAATGTAAGCCACTCCAATCTACGCCACTCCAATCTAAGCTATTCCACTATATGCCGCTCTACTGTCTACCACTATGCTCAATGCTACTCCAATCAACTGCACTCCACTCTACACTACTCCACTGTATGTCACTATACTGTTACTCCACTCTATGCCACACTCCTGTATGCCACACCACTATACACCACTCCACTCTCCACTCTCCACTGTTCCACTGTACACAACTACACAGTACCTCACTTCATTCTATGGTACTCCAGTATAAGGCACTCCACTGTACACAGTTCCACTCTACACCACTCCACTGTATGCTATTCCACTCTTCTCCACTCCATTCTACCACACTCAACTCTGCGCCACTCCACTTTATCCCACTGCACTCTACACCACCCCACTGTACACTGTCACCAAATCAATCTATGCCACTCCAATCTACACCACTCCTCTGTGAGCCACTACATTCTACACCACTCCACTCTATGCTATTCAACTGTAATCCACTCTCTCTCAACTCTACCCCACTCCACTATACACAACTTAACTCCATGCCATTCCACTCTATGGCACTCCACTCTACGGCATTCCACTCTATGCCACACCACTTTACTCTATATCACTGTAGACCACTCAACTTTATGCCACTCATGTCTCTGCAACTCCACTATTCGCCACACCACTCTATGCCATTCAAGTGTGCACTATTCCACTTTATACCACTCCACTCTATTGTATTCCAATCTACACCACTCCACTACAAGCCACTACACTCCAGGAACTCCAGTGTATGTTATCACACTCTACACCACTCCACGCTACACCACTTCTGTCTATGCCACTCCAATGTACGCTACTCCACTCTAAGCTACTCCCCTCTACACTATTCCACTGTACACCACTCCACTCTACAACATTCCACTGAATGCTATTCCACTTTATATCACAACGCTGTTCCATTCCAAACCACTCTACTCTATACTACTGTACTGTGTGCCTCTACAAACTACAGCACTCCACTCTTCACCACTATGCCATACCACTGTACACCATTCCACTGTACCCTACTCCACTGTATGTAACTTCACTCTATCCTACTCCACTGTACACCACTACACTACCTCACTCCACTCTACACCACTACACTCTATGCAACTCAACTGTATGCCACTCTACTATTACACTATTCTACTCTATGCCACTCTACTCTACACCACTGCATTGAATGCTATTTCACTGTACTTCACTCCACTCTACCATACTCCACTCTACACCACCTCACTGTACGCTATTCCACTCTATGCCACTACACTCTACATCACTCCACTGTATGCAACTTCACTCTGTGCCACTCCACTCTAAAACACACCACCCTACACTATTCCACTGTATGTTTCCCCACTGTACCCCGCTCCATATTCCACCAGTCCACACTACTCCACTCCCCTCTACCCCACTCTACTGTACGTCATTCCACTGTACATCACTCCACTCTATGCCTTGCTAGTCTAGGCTACTCCACTTTATGCCACTCCACTGTACCCCACTCAAGTCTAAGCCACTGTACTGTACACCACTCCTCTGTACACTATTCTACTGTCTGCAACTCCACAGTACACCACTCCACTATACGCTATTCCACTATTCACTATTCCACTGTATGCCACTCTACTCCAGTCCACTCCGCTCTATGCCATTCTACTCTATGCCTCTCTACTCTGCGCTATTCCACTGTAGGCCAAATTACATAATGCCACGGTAGTCCATGCCCCTTCAAACAATCAAACAATCAAACAATTTATAAAGCGCGCTACTCAGCCGTTAGGATCACAAGGCGCTGGGAGGGTAATTAATGGTCAAAGAGCCATGTCTTGAGGCGTTTTCTGAAGGCCAGTGGGTCTTGGGTCTGGCGTAGTTGGAGCGGTAGGGAGTTCCAGGTCTTGGCGGCGAGGTAAGAGAAGGATCTTCCTCCTGTGGTGGAGTGGTGAATACGGGGGACGGAGGCGAGGGCGAGGCTGGCGGAGCGGAGCTGGTGGGGGGGGGTGTGGAAGGTAAGTCTGTCATTGAGATAGGCTGGACCTGTGTTGTGGAGGGCTTTGTGTGCGTGGGTGAGTAGTTTGAAGGTGATCCTCTTCGATACGGGTAGCCAGTGTAGTTCTCTGAGATGGGCTGAGATGTGGTTGCGGCGTGGGACGTCAAGTATGAGTCGGGCGGAGGCGTTGTGGATGCGTTGCATTTTCTTTAGTAGTTTGGCTGTGGTTCCTGCATAGAGTGCATTGCCGAAGTCCAGTCGGCTGCTGACTAGGGCGTGGGTGACTGTTTTTCTGGTTTTGATGGAAATCCACTTGAAGATCTTGCGGAGCATGGGGAGGGTGTTGTAGCAGGAAGAGGAGGCTGCGTTGACCTGCTGAGTCATGCTGAGTGCTGAGTCAAGGATGATGCCCAGGTTCCGTACTTGGGTGGTAGGGGTTGGGGAGGATCCGAGGGAGGTAGGCCACCAGGAGTCTTTCCAGGCGGAGAGGTTGCTGCAGAGTAAGAGAACCTCTGTTTTGTCTGTGTTTAGCTTGAGGCGGCTTGATTCCATCCAGTCGGCGATAGCGTGAAGTCCCTTGTGTGGGTTGTTTCTTGCTGTTGTGGGGTCTTTCGTGAGGGAGATGATCAGCTGGGTGTTGTCTGCGTAGAATACTATATTGATGTTGTGGGATCGTGCGATGTTGGCGAGGGGAGCCATGTAAACATTGAAAAGTGTTGGACTGAGGGAGGATCCTTGAGGGACGCCACAGACGGTTTCAGAGGATTCGGACAGGTAGGGCGGAAGGTGGACTCTCTGGGTACTCCCGGAGAGGAAAGAGGAGATCCAGTTGAGGGCCTTGCCATGGATCCGGGTGTTGTGGAGGCGTGTTCAAAGGGTGTGATGACAGACAGTGTTGAAAGCTGCGGAAAGGTCCAAGAGGATGAGAGCTGCGGTTTTGCCTTTGTCGAGCATGGTCCTGATGTCATCTGTGGCAGCAATGAGTGCGGTCTCCGTACTGTGGTTTTTGCGAAATCCGGTTTGGGAGGCATTGAGTGCTTTGCTGTCTTCTAGGTAGCGGGAAAGTTGGCTGTTCACTATTTTTTCAATGACCTTCGCTGGGAAGGGGAGGAGGGAGATAGGTCGGTAGTTAATGGGGTTATCTGGATCTGTTTTGGGTTTCTTAAACAGGGTGTTTACGTTGGCGTGTTTCCATTTCTCTGGAAAGGTGGCTGTCTCGAAGGAGCTGTTGATGATTGCGCAGAGGTAGGGTGCGATGATGTTGCTGGCTTTGTTGAAGATATGGTGCGGGCAGGGGTCCGAGGGGGAGCCGGAGTGGATGGAGGCCATGGTGTTGATGGTGTCTTCATTGTTGACATGGGTCCAGGAGCATAGAGGGTTGGTGTCGTTTGATGCATCGGGTTCTTGGTTGTCTGGGGTTGGCTGATGGGTCTGGGGTTCGAAGCTGTTGTGGATGTCTTCGATCTTTCGACGGAAGTGAGTGGCGAGGGAGTTGCAGAGTTCCTGTGATGGCGAGGGTTCGTGGGAGCAGGTCCTGGGGTTCGAGAGTTCTTTAATGATGCTGAAGAGCTCTTTGTTGTTGTGGGCATTGGTGTCTATTCGGCTTTTGTAGTTGGTTCTTTTGGTCGTGTGGATCAGCTGGTGATGTTTGCGGATGGCAGTTTTGAGGGCGGTGTAGTTGGATTCGGTGGGTGCAAGGCGCCAGGTCTTCTCCATTCTTTGGCATTCCCGTTTGGAGGCCTGCAGGTCGGGGGTGAACCAGCTGGCCTTGGGTCTGTGGTGGGGGTCAGAGGGTTGTTTGAGTGGTGCGAGGGTGTTGGCGCAGTCTTCTAACCATTTGTGCAGGTGGGTGGCAGCTGTGCTGGGGTCCCACGTCCTGGGGTGGGTGCATGGGTGAGGGTGGAGATAAGCTGTTCTGTTGAGATTCTAGTCCAGTAGCAGTGGGGGGTTTAGTGATGAGGTGGTGAGTGACCGGCTTCTGAAAGGAGACATGAATGCAGCGATTGTCGGTCCATAGGAGTTCGGTGGTGTGGCTGAAGGAGACGTGGTTACTGGCTGAAAAGATGGGATCGAGTGTGTGTCCTGCGGTGTGGGTGGGTGACGTGACTTCACTGTATGCCACTCCACTGTATGCCACTCAAGTCTATGCCACTCTACTTTACCCTACTCCACTCTATACTATTGCACTATACTCAACTGCACTGTATGCTACACCACTCTATGCTGTTCCACTCTGTGCCATTTCAGTGTACGCCACTCCACTCTAGGCTATTCCACTGTATGTCACTACACTCTCCCTCACTCCACTGTATCTCTCTCTTCACTATACGTCACTCCACTCTGCCCCACTCCACCAGAAGGTATCACACTCTATGCCACTCCACTCTACTTCACTCCACTCTACACCTCTCTACTGTGTGCATTTCCACTGTACACCATTCCACTACACACCACTCCACACTACACCACCCACTGTAAATTATTCCGCTCTTCACCACTTCACTGTCTGCCACTCCAGTCTATTCCACTCCACTCTATGCCACGCCATTCCACGCCATTCCACGCCACGCCATGCCACTCCACTCTACACAACTCTTCTCTACCCCATTCCAGTCTACGATATTCCAGTCTACACCAATCCACTCTACCCAACTCAACTCTACACCACCCCACCATACGCTATTCAACTGTATGCCACTCCACTGTATGCCACTCCACTGTATGCCACTCCACTGTAAGCTATTCCACTCTGTGCCACTCCACTGTATGCCACTTCAGTCTCTGCCATTGCACGTCATTCCACTCTCTGCTTCTCCACTGTGTGCTATCTCACTGTACCTGACTCTGCTGCGTGCTATTCCATTGTATGACATTACACTTTATGCCACTCTCCTGTACACCACTCCACTGTATGCTGTTCCATTCTACAGCAGTTCTCCCCAGTAAATCACTCCACAGTACGCTATTCCACTCTACAGCACTCCACTCTATGCCACTCCAGTCAACACAACTCCACTCTATACCAATCCAGTCTATGATATTCCCTGTTATGTAACTACAGTTTACACCACTCCACTTTACGCTTTTCCATTTTATGCCACTCCACTGTATGTCACTCCAGTGTATGGCCTTCCATGGTTTGCTATTCCGCTGTATGCCTCTCCACTCTATGCCACTCCACTCTATGCTTTTCCACACTACTCCACTCTATCCTATTCCAATGTATGCCACTCTACTCTACTCTAACCAACAGCCAGATTGGAAAAAGAGCACAGACTCCTATGCACTGTCTAAGCAGCAGATCAAGCCGCTCAGCCCATTCCTGGTGCCGCACTCATGCTAGGTATGCTGATTTGCATATGGCTGGGTCCAAACTGGGGTGGCATGGAGAGCAAAAGAACGATGGATTAAACCCAGATCTATGACTGGGGGTGAGTGTTTGACAATGTTCAGCATTCCGTCCATCACTTGTTGTTTTTGCTTTGTCGCCCTAAGTGGGAAGGGTATGCCCAGACGTGGGTCCCGTGCTTCCCATGCCACTGGATTCAAGCTAGCCTGGCTGATGAGGGGTGAAACCCCGAAACCGGTCCAAGGATACTTGTTTCTGGTTCCGGGGAGGACCTGGCTTGGCAGTTCGGTCTGGACTGTTCCCATGAGGAACAGGGTCAAGACTGATTTGCATATGGCTGGGTCCAAACTGGGGTGGCATGGTGAGCAAAAGAACGATGGATTAAACCCAGATCTATGACTGGGGGTGAGTGTTTGACAATGTTCAGCATTCCGTCCATCACTTGTTGTTTTTGCTTTGTCGCCCTAAGTGGGAAGGGTATGCCCAGACGTGGGTCCCGTGCTTCCCATGCCACTGGATTCAAGCTAGCCTGGCTGATGAGGGGTGAAACCCCAAAACCGGTCCCAGGATGCTTGTTTCCGGTCCAGTGAGGACCTGGCTTGGCAGTTCGGTCTGGACTGTTCCCATGAGGAACAGGGTCAAGACTGATTTGCATATGGCTGGGTCCAAACTGGGGTGGCATGGTGAGCAAAAGAACGATGGATTAAACCCAGATCTATGACTGGGGGTGAGTGTTTGACAATGTTCAGCATTCCGTCCATCACTTGTTGTTTTTGCTTTGTCGCCCTAAGTGGGAAGGGTATGCCCAGACGTGGGTCCCGTGCTTCCCATGCCACTGGATTCAAGCTAGTCTGGCTGATGAGGGGTGAAACCCCGAAACCGGTCCCAGGATGCTTGTTTCCGGTCCAGTGAGGACCTGGCTTGGCAGTTCGGTCTGGACTGTTCCCATGAGGAACAGGGTCAAGACTGATTTGCATATGGCTGGGTCCAAACTGGGGTGGCATGGTGAGCAAAAGAACGATGGATTAAACCCAGATCTATGACTGGGGGTGAGTGTTTGACAATGTTCAGCATTCCGTCCATCACTTGTTGTTTTTGCTTTGTCGCCCTAAGTGGGAAGGGTATGCCCAGACGTGGGTCCCGTGCTTCCCATGCCACTGGATTCAAGCTAGCCTGGCTGATGAGGGGTGAAACCCCGAAACCGGTCCCAGGATGCTTGTTTCCGGTCCAGTGAGGACCTGGCTTGGCAGTTCGGTCTGGACTGTTCCTATGAGGAACAGGGTCAAGACTGATTTGCATATGGCTGGGTCCAAACTGGGGTGGCATGGTGAGCAAAAGAACGATGGATTAAACCCAGATCTATGACTGGGGGTGAGTGTTTGACAATGTTCAGCATTCCGTCCATCACTTGTTGTTTTTGCTTTATAGCATGAGAGCAGTGCCAGGATTGCATGGGGGAGCCTGTGCTGGTGTCCAAGAGACAACTGGAGAAGAGGGGCGAGGCAGGCGACACCGTCAGTGGCAGGACAGGTAAAGTTTTTTTAAAATTATTTCCCCCCCATGTTAGATTTGCGGCGGTAGCCATTGATATATGTCAATATTTGTAGGAAGTTGTCTCTGTATGCACTATTTCAAAGTAAGGAATAGTATGCACAGAGTCCAAGGGTTCCCCTTAGAGGTAAGATAGTGGCAAAAAGAGATAATACTAATGCTCTATTTTGTGGTAGTGTGGTTGAGCAGTAGGCTAATCAAAGGAGTAGTGTTAAGCATTTGTTGTACACACACAGGCACTAAATGAGGAACACACACTCAGAGACAATTCCAGGCCAATAGGTTTTTGTATAGAAAAATATATTTTCTTAGTTTATTTTAAGAACCACAGGTTAAAATTTTACATGTAATACTTCAAATGAAAGGTATTGCAGGTAAGTACTTTAGGAACTTTGAATAATCACAATAGCATATATACTTTTCAAATAAATCACATATAGCTATTTTAAAACTAGACACAGTGCAATTTTCAACAGTTCCTAGGGGAGGTAAGTATTTGTTAGTTTTTGTAGGTAAGTAAACCACCTACGGGGTTCAAGTTTGGGTCCAAGGTAGCCCACCGTTGGGGGTTCAGAGCAACCCCAAAGTTACCACACCTGCAGCTCAGGGCCGGTCAGGTGCAGAGTTCAAAGTGGTGCCCAAAACTCATAGGCTTCAACGGAGAAGGGGGTGCCCCGGTTCCAGTCTGCCAGCAGGTAAGTACCCACGTCTTCGGAGGGCAGACTAGGGGGTTTTGTAGGGCACCGGGGGGGACACAAGTTAGCACAGGAAGTACACCCTCAGCAGCACGGGGGCGGCCGGGTGCAGTGTGCAAACACACGTGGGGTTTCCAATGTAAATCAATGGGAGGCCAAGGGGTCTCTTCAGCAATGCAGGCAGGCAAGGGGGGGCTCCTCGGGGTAGCCACCACCTGGGCAAGGGAGAGGGCCTCCTGGGGGTCACTCCTGTACTGGAGTTCCGATCTTTCAGGTCCTGGGGGCTGCGGGTGCAGAGTCTGTTCCAGGCATCGGGATCTGGGAGTCAGGCAGTCGCGGTCAGGGGGAGCCTCGGGATTCCCTCTGCAGGCGTCGCTGTGGGGGTTCAGGGGGGGCAAATCTGGCTACTCACAGTCTCGTAGTCACCGGGGAGTCCTCCCTGAAGTGTTGTTTCTCCACAAGTCGAGCCGGGGGCGTCGGGTGCAGAGTAGCAATTCTCATGCTTCCGGCGGGAAACGCAGTTGTTTTAAAGTTGCTCCTTTGGAAACAAAGTTGCAGTCTTGGGTGAACAGAGCCGCTGTCCTCTGGAGTTCTTGGTCCTTCTAGAGCAGGGCAGTCCTCTGAGGATTCAGAGGTCGCTGGTCCCTGGAGAAAGCGTCGCTGGAGCAGTGTCTTTAGAAGGGAGGGAGACAGGCCGGTAGAGCTGGGGCCAAAGCAGTTGGTGTCTCCGTCTTCTCTGCAGGGTTTTTCACTTTGCAGTCCTCTTCTTCTTAGGTTGCAGGAATCTGAGTTCCTAGGTTCAGGGGAGCCCCTAAATACAGAATTTAGGGGTATGTTTAGGTCAGGGAGGGCAGTAGCCAATGGCTACTAGCCCTGAGGGTGGCTACACCCTCTTTGTGCCTCCTCCCAAGTGGAAGAGGTCACATTCCTATGCCTATTGGGGGGATCCTCCATCTGCAAGATGGAGGATTCCTAAAAGTCAGAGTCACTTCAGCTCAGGTTGCCTTAGGGGCTGTCCTGACTGGCCAGTGACTCCTCCTTGTTTTTCTCATTATCTCCTCCGGCCTTGCCGTCAAAAGTGGGGCCGTGGCCGGAGGGGGTGGGCAACTCCACTAGCTGGAATGCCCTGTGGTGCTGTAACAAAGGGGGTGAGCCTTTGAGGCTCACCGCCAGGTGTTACAGCTCCTGCAAGGGGCAGGTGATAAGCATCTCCACCCAGTGCAGGCTTTGTTACTAGCCACAGAGTGACAAAGGCACTCTCCCCATGTGGCCAGCAACATGTCTCGAGTGTGGCAGGCTGCTAGAACCAGTCAGCCTACACAGGTAGTTGGTTAAGGTTTCAGGGGGCACCTCTAAGGTGCCCTCTGGGGTGTATGTTACAATAAAATGTACACTGGCATCAGTGTGCCTTTATTGTGCTGAGAAGTTTGATACCAAACTTCCCAGTTTTCAGTGTAGCCATTATGGTGCTGTGGAGTTCGTGTAAAAGAGACTCCCAGACCATATACTCTTATGGCTACCCTGCACTTACAATGCCTAAGGTTTTGCTTAGACACTGTAGGGGCACAGTGCTCATGCATTGGTGCCCTCACCTATGGTATAGTGCACCCTGCCTTAGGGCTGTAAGGCCTGCTAGAGGGGTGACTTATCTATACTGCATAGGCAGTGTGAGGTTGGCATGGCACCCTGAGGGGAGTGCCATGTCGACTTACTCGTTTTGTCCTCACCAGCACACTGCTGGCAAGCAGTCTGTGCTGAGTGAGGGGTCCCCAGGGTGGCATAAGACATGCTGCAGCCCTTAGAGACCTTCCCTGGCATCAGGGCCCTTGGTACCAGGTGTACCAGTTACAAGGGACTTACCTGGATGCCAGGGTGTGCCAATTGTGAAAACAAAAGTACAGGTTAGGGAAAGAACACTGGTGCTGGGGCCTGGTTAGCAGGCCTCAGCACACTTTCAAATCAAAACTTAGCATCAGCAAAGGCAAAAAGTCAGGGGGTAACCATGCCAAGGAGGCATTTCCTTACACAACCCCCCCCCCCCAAACGAAAGAGGATGAGACTAACCTTTCCCAAGAGAGTCTTCATTTTCTAAGTGGAAGAACCTGGAAAGGCCATCTGCATTGGCATGGGCAGTCCCAGGTCTGTGTTCCACTATAAAGTCCATTCCCTGTAGGGAGATGGACCACCTCATCAGTTTTGGATTTTCACCTTTCATTTGCATCAGCCATCTGAGAGGTCTGTGGTCAGTTTGAACTACAAAGTGAGTACCAAAGAGGTATGGTCTGAGCTTCTTCAGGGACCAAACCACAGCAAAGGCCTCCCTCTCAATGGCAACCCCAACGCTGCTCCCTGGGGAGTAACCTCCTGCTAATGAAAGCAACAGGCTGGTCAAGGCCATCATCATTTGTTTGGGACAAAACTGCCCCTATCCCATGTTCAGAGGCATCTTTCTGCACAATGAACTGCTTGGAGTTATCTGGAGCTTTTAGAACTGGGGCTGTGCACATTGCTTGTTTCAGGGTGTCAAAGGCCTGTTGGCATTCTACAGTCCAGTTTACCTTCTTGGGCATTTTCTTGGAGGTAGGTTCTGTGAGGGCTGTCACTATGGATCCATATCCCTTCACAAACCTCCTGTAATACCCAGTCAAGCCAAGGAATGCCCTGACTTGAGTCTGGGTTTTTGGAGCTGCCCAGTCCAGAATAGTCTGGATCTTAGGCTGGAGTGGCTGCACTTGGCCTCCACCTACAAGGTGTCCCAAGTAAACCACAGTTCCCTGCCCTATCTGGCATTTGGATGCCTTGATAGAGAGGCCTGCTGACTGCAGAGCCTTCAAAACCTTCTTCAGGTGGACCAGGTGATCCTGCCAGTTGGAGCTAAAGACAGCAATATCGTCAAGATAAGCTGCACTAAAGGACTCCAAGCCAGCAAGGACTTGATTCACCAACCTTTGGAAGGTGGCAGGGGAATTCTTTAAACCAAAGGGCATAACAGTAAACTGATAATGCCCATCAGGTGTGGAGAATGCTGTCTTTTCTTTTGCTCCAGGTGCCATTTTGATTTGCCAGTACCCTGCTGTTAAGTCAAAGGTACTTAAGAATTTGGCAGCACCTAATTTGTCAATCAGTTCATCAGCCCTTGGAATGGGATGGGCATCTGTCTTGGTGACAGAATTAAGTCCTGTGTAGTCCACACAAAACCTCATCTCTCTCTTTCCATCTTTGGTGTGAGGTTTGGGGACTAAGACCACTGGGCTAGCCCAGGGGCTGTCAGAGTGCTCAATGACTCCCAATTCCAGCATCTTGTGGACTTCCACCTTGATGCTTTCCTTAACTTGGTCAGACTGTCTGAATATTTTGTTTTTGACAGGCATGCTGTCTCCTGTGTCCACATCATGGGTACACAGGTGTGTCTGACCAGGGGTTAGGAAAAAGAGCTCAGCAAACTGTTGCAGGACCTTCCTACAATCAGATTGCTGTTGGCTAGAGAGGGTGTCTGAATAGATCACTCCATCTACTGAACCATCTTTAGGGTTTGATGAGAGGAGATCAGGGAGAGGTTCACTCTCAGCTTCCTGGTCCTCATCTGCTACCATTAACAGATTCACATCAGCCCTATCATGGAAGAGCTTAAGGCGGTTCACATGGATCACCCTCTTGGGGCTCCTGCTAGTGCCTAGGTCCACTAGGTAGGTGACCTGACTCTTCTTCTCTAGCACTGGGTAAGGGCCACTCCATTTGTCCTGAAGTGCCCTGGGAGCCACAGGCTCCAAAACCCAGACTTTCTGCCCTGGTTGAAATTCAACCATTGCAGCCTTTTGGTCATACCAAAACTTCTGGAGCTGTTGGCTGGCCTCAAGGTTTTTACTTGCCTTTTCCATGTACTCTGCCATCCTTGAACGTAGGCCAAGTACATAGTCCACTATGTCTTGTTTAGGCTCTTGAAGAGGTCTCTCCCAGCCTTCCTTCACAAGAGCTAGTGGTCCCCTTACAGGATGGCCAAACAGAAGTTCAAAGGGTGAGAACCCTACTCCCTTCTGAGGCACCTCTCTGTAAGCGAAAAGCAGACATGGCAAGAGGACATCCCATCTCCTTTTGAGTTTTTCAGGGAGCCCCATGATCATGCCTTTTAATGTCTTGTTGAATCTCTCAACAAGGCCATTAGTTTGTGGATGGTAGGGTGTAATGAATTTATAAGTCACTCCACACTCATTCCACATGTGTTTCAGGTATGCTGACATGAAGTTGGTACCTCTGTCAGACACCACCTCCTTAGGGAACCCCACTCTGGTAAAAATACCAATGAGGGCCTTGGCTACTGCAGGGGCAGTAGTCAACCTAAGGGGAATAGCTTCAGGGTATCTAGTAGCATGATCCACTACTACTAGTATGTACATATTCCCTGAGGCTGTGTAAGGTTCAAGTGGACCCACTATGTCCACACCCACTCTTTCAAAGGGGACCCCACCACTGGAAGTGGAATGAGGGGGGCCTTTGGGTGTCCACCTGTCTTACCACTGGCTTGACAGGTGGGACAGGAGACACAAAACTCCTTGACTTTCTGGGACATGTTGGGCCAGTAGAAGTGGTTGACTAGTCTCTCCCACGTCTTGGTTTGTCCCAAATGCCCAGCAAGAGGAATATCATGGGCTAAGGTCAGTATGAACTCCCTAAACTCCTGAGGCACTACCACTCTCCTAGTGGCACCAGGTTTGGGATCTCTTGCCTCAGTGTAAAGGAGTCCATCTTCCCAATAGACCCTGGGGGTCATTCTGACCTCGGCGGTAAAAGCCGCTTACCACCGGTCAGAAGACCGCCACAATACCGCCGTGGCCGCGGTCAGCCGCCACGGTCAGCCGCCACGGTCATTCTGACCCACAACTGCCAAACCTCCAAAAATCCGACCTCCATTGCAGTCCGCCACATCAGCGGCCAGCGATAAACTGGAGATGACTAAACCTCCACCGCCACGGCAACAGAAATACGCCCATGCCATTACGATCCACAAATCCACGCGGCGGTCTTTCAAACGCGGTAGTCTATTGGCGGTACACACCGCCGCGGTCAAAATACACACACCTTTACAAAACACTACCACATTGGACAATTTGAAATACACACACCTGATACACATACAAACAACACTCCCACACATCCAATCAACTATAAAACACACACCCACATCACCCACAAACCCCTACAACCAAAAATCAGAGATGAAGGAGAGAGAGACACATCAGAGAATAGAGAGCCAGACACACAGAGGCACACTACAACATCACACACACCACATAGTAGCACAAAGCACCA
The DNA here is from genome assembly GCF_031143425.1 of Pleurodeles waltl. Lineage (NCBI taxonomy): Eukaryota > Metazoa > Chordata > Amphibia > Caudata > Salamandridae > Pleurodeles > Pleurodeles waltl. The sequence goes on along the minus strand of NC_090444.1, from coordinate 284,104,019 downwards.
CACACCAACACACTCATCACCACATACACCACCCCACACCTCATCCACACCACCCCATGGCACCACAAAGACACCCACGCTTTACGGACCAAGAACTCAGGGTGATGGTGGAGGAAATCATCAGAGTGGAACCCCAGCTCTTCGGCTCACAGGTTCAGCACACCACCATAGCAAGGAAGGCAGAGCTATGGCAGCGGATCGTGGACAGGGTCAACGCGGTGGGACAGCACCCCAGAAATAGGGACGACATCCGCAAACGATGGAACGACCTACGGGGGAAGGTGCGCTCGATGGTGTCGCGACACAACATCGCGGTGCAGAAGACTGGCGGAGGACCCCCACCCACCCCACCAGAATTCACAGCATGGGAGCAAGAAGTATTAAACATCCTGCATCCTGAGGGCCTCGCTGGAGTACCCGGAGGAATGGACTCAGGTAAGTCCTATCTCATATACTTCAGCCCCCCCACCCCACCAGCATGCCAACCCACACCCCCACCCTCACCCCCAACCCACCATCACACATCATCCCTGAGAATGTTTCCCTAGCACAACCCACCCAACCCCTCACCAACCCTTGCATGCCACCACAAACATTGGACACCCATTACCTAAGCATGACCACTGCACATACCCATCCCCCCCCCACAAACCACCCTCACAACACCACCCACAAGGGAATGCCTGCACTGGGGGACAAGGGCACCCATAAATCGCACGCTATTTCACACACAGAAACAATAACCATACTCTCTCACCCCATGCAGGACCCGAACGCCAACACACCGGTCAGGAGGGTCCTCAAATGTCCATCCCACCCCCGGAACAGGCCCCCAGTGAGGACAGCAGCTCGGTCGACCTGGAACCTGATGACCAGCCCGGACCATCGAGGACCTCTGGGCAGTGGGTTCCCCAAACACAGACACAGGCCACAGCAGACCCGAACCCCCCTGGGAACAACAGCACAGCTCCCACCCAGCGGGCCCATGCCTCTGTCTCTAGGACAGGTCAAGCAGCGGTGTGTCTGCCACTACAGGGCACCCAGGCCAACCCAACACCCCAACAACAACAGGGACCTGGGGGCAGTGGGAGTGGGCACACCGTCCAGGGGACAGAGGCCCAGGCAAACAGGGCAACTCGGAGGGCTGCCGTGCGACAGGGGGGGGAGGAGAGGCCCAGGGAACCCACTCTCCAAGAGGTCCTCACTACCATCATGGGAGCATACCACCACTCCCAAGAGACGATGGCGACGGTACTGGCCAGGTTCACCGAGATACAGGCACAGCAGGAAGAACGCTACATGGGGTTCAGCAACCAACTCACCACCATCGCTACCGCCATGGGGAGCATGGTCCAGGCCCCCAACAGGATAGAAGACACGTTGCGGGACCATGTGGCACCACACAGGGCCCCTGTCACTAGCCAGGAACAGCCTACCACCTCCGCCGGCGCTAGTGGACAGGAGGCCCACACACAACGACAGGCCACAAGAACCCCACCTCCTGCTGAAGAACAACCACCCCGCAAGAGGAGCCTAAGACCCAAAAAAAACCCAGAGTAGCATGCCAAGACCACCGCCAGCATGAGATACCCCCAGAAGTCATCCCACTGTCCCACCTTGCCACCCTGTCCAAACTCAAACAGCCCCTGCTCCATCCTTCCACAGGCATATGGACAATAGACCTGTCAGACTGAGAACTGGACTCTGCCATGGACATCACTCCACCCCCACCCATCACCGTTTTCATATAATGTACCATTATCTAAGCACACAAAATAAAACAATTATTGCACCGAAAACCGTTTTGAGTCATGCTGTATTCTCAAAAAATCGTACAACCCATAACAGTTCACAATATGTGATGTCAGTTAGTGATGACAACATACCAATGTCAATACGCTGTAGTACATGGCCAAACCAAGCAGAAGTCGGGCTATGAGTCATTAAGCACTGAGAAGGGAAGGGAAAAAGAAATGTTATTTAAAAGAGCTGGGGGGAAATACATAAAGTTGAGATGCATGAGGCTCTAAGTAAATGGGAAATGGCGTGGCTGAACCTTACCTGTGTGCTACTGAAAATACTGTTGTATGACAGCTTCCCTGTTGTCTGTTTCCTCACCGTCGTCTTCCTCCTCTTCACTCTCCACAGGCTCCACGGCTTCTACGACACCACCATCTGGACCATCCTCCTGCAGGAAAGGCACCTGGCGTCGCAAAGCCAGGTTGTGAAGCATACAGCAGGCCACGATGATGTGGCACACCTTCTTTGATGAGTACATTAGGGATCCACCTGTCATATGCAGGCACCTAAACCTGGCCTTCAGGAGGCCGAAGGTCCTTTCTATGACCCTCCTAGTACGCCCATGGGCCTCATTGTACCGTTCCTCTGCCCTGGTCCTGGGATTCCTCACTGGGGTCAATAGCCACGGCAGGTTGGGGTAACCAGAGTCACCTATTAGCCACACACGCTGTCTCTGTAGCTGTTCCATCACATAGGGGACGCTGCTATTACGCATAACTTACGCGTCATGCACTGACCCAGGGAACATGGCATTCACATGGGAGATGTACTGGTCTGCCAAACAGACAACCTGCACATTCATAGAATGGTAATTTTTCCTATTTCTGTACACCTGTTCATCGTCATTTGGGGGTACTAATGCCACATGGGTCCCATCAATGGCACCAATGATGTTGGGGATATGTCCAAGGGCATAGAAATCACCCTTCACTGTGGCCAAATCAGCCTCTTCTGGGAATATGATGTAGCTCCTCATGAGTTTCATCAGGGCAGACAACACTCTGGACAGAATCTTTGAAAACATAGGCTGAGACATTCCAGATGACATGGCCACTGTTGTCTGGAATGAGCCACTTGCAAAAAAATGGAGGACTGATAGAACCTGCACTAGAGGGGGAATTCCTGTGGGTTGGCGGATGGGTGACATCAGGTCTGGCTCCAGCTGGGCACACAGTTCATGTATAGTGGCTCGGTCAAGTCGGTATCGGAGTATTATATGGCGTTCTTCCATTGTCGACAGGTCAACCAGCGGCAGGTACACGGGAGGATTCCTCCTTCTCCTCGCAAGTCCCTGCGGACGGTGCCTAGGAAGGACAACATGGAGCACTGAGTCAATCAACTCACAGGTACGTACAACACAGCTTGCACAGTACACGAAAATGTATTGACTGCTATGTTTGTATGTGTGCAAATGCAAGGCATAGGCCTGTGTGACGCAGTAGAATTTAAGCCATGTGGGCCCTTGAAATGGCGGCTGCCTGACCTCTAAACTGGGACAATGGGATGTGAGGTCAATGCGCTGGCGTGGCACACCGTGGCGGTAGGCGGTCGAAGACCGCTGTACGAAGTCGCATTGGTTAACATTGAACCCTATGGGATTCAGGAGCCAATGACGATGTGCGCCGGCGGTCGCGGGACGCACCGCCGCGGTACTCACCGCCGCGGGCGTGACCGCCATTTTCTATCTGCTTAATCACTCGAGACCTGATCATCCACAGGAGAGGACCTATACTGCAAGTGCTGCTGTGAACTCGGTCTGGAAGTGACAATGGCTGCTGCGACTGTGGAAAGGGCCCCTGCCTTCACGTCTGAAGAGTTGGAGAAACTTGTGGACGGGGTCCTCCCCCAGTATGCGCTACTCTACGGTCCTCCAGACCAACAGGTGAGTACACTGCGTGCACATTGAATGGGTAATGCCTGTGTGGAGTGGGGTGGCTGTCAGTTGGTGGGGTGGGGAGAAAATGAGGAATGCAACGCACGACTGATGAGAGTATGGGCCACATGGCAAGGGTGGAGAGGGGGGGCATGTACTCCAAACATGCAGAAATTTGACGTTTTCTCTTTCCCACCCTGTACATGTCAAACAGGTGAGCGCCCATCAGAAAATCGATATTTGGCGTGCCATCGCCAAGGAAGTCCGGGCCCTGGGGGTCTACACCAGACGGGGCACCCACTGTCGGAAGAGGTGGGAGGACATCCGCCGCGGAACCCGAAAGACCGCCGAGTCACTGCTGGGGATGGCCTCCCGACCTAGGAGGGGTGCCAGTCGTACCCTGACCCCCCTGATGTCCCGGATCCTGGCGGTGGCCTACCCTGATTTGGATGGGCGCTTGAGGACATCACAGCAGACACAAGGGGGTGAGTATCACCACATTCTCCTATCTATACGCGCAGTGGAGGCATCTGGGTGGGGGAGGAGGGCTGTGGGTGACAGTAGGCCAGGGCGCTTTCTGTAGTGTAGTCCCCTCCCTTAGACATGGCCCTGTGCCCCCGCCCACCACCTCTGTAGGGTGCCAAGTGCAGCTATCCATGGTCCAACATCACCCATGAGCGCGTCTGTTGTTCCTAGACCTGTTGGCCTAGTCAGAAGTACAGAGTAGTGTACACCAAGTTCGCGGCTTAGTGCATGAGGCACCTGTGTCTGTCCTCTCCGCCAAGGCTATTGACAAGGCATGCACTCAACTTTGTTTTATTTCTCCCCCCACCCTTATTCTTTGTTTCTTGTGCATTAGCATCATCAGGCGGAGGAGAATTGGCGTCGGAGCACGAGGGAGCTGCAGGTCACCAGGCCCCGGTGGGCACTGACACAGACACCGAGGGCACCAGTGATCCGGAGGGCGAGGGGAGCACCACAACGGGGGCCGGTGGAGACACCAGCGACACGGACACGTCCTCGTTTGGGAGCTCCCTAGCGGGGGCGGCAACATCTGTGCCCCCCGCAACAACAGGTACAGCCGCCACCCAGCGCACCAGCACCGCCCTCCCAGCAGCCCCTCAGTCTTCGCTCTGTGCCGTTCGCCCAGGAAGGCGCGCGTCTCCTTCGCCCCAGGCACCTCAGCCCCTGCCTCTGTTACCCCTGCTGCCCTCAGTGCGGAGCTCATTGACCTCGTGAGGACGCTCATTGTTGGGCAGACTACCCTTTTGAATGCCATCCAGGGGGTGCAAAGGGAGGTGCAACAGAGCAATGCCTACCTGGAGGGCATTCATTCGGGTCAGGCTGCCCATCAACGAGCGTTCACTTCTCTGGCCTCAGCACTGACGGCAGCCATTGTCCCTGTCTCCAGTCTCCCTCTTCTAACTGCCTCCAGCCTTTCTCTGTCTCCTGTTCCTCAGCCTATCCCATCCACACCATCTGACCAGCCTGCACACACCTCAACACCCAAGGCCAGCTCATCCAAACATAAGCACCACAGAACACACAAGCATTCACCCAAGCAACACCCAGTTGCAGACATACCAACAGTCACTACCACCTCTGTGTCCCCCTCCTCCTCGTCTCCCTCCTCCCTCCCTGTGACGTCTACACTCACACCTGCATGCACACCAACATCAGCCAGTTCTTCCATCACCAGCACACCCTCCACTACAGTCCTCACACGTGCAGTCACCACCCCCACTGCCATGTACACGTCCCCTGTGTCCTCTCCCACTGTGTCTGTCACCCCCTCTTCCAAGACACATAAACGCAGGCAGACACCCAAACAACAGCCAACCACCTCACGACAGCCTACGTCTCAGTCACCTGCACCCAAGGACAGCACACCTGACTCTCCTACAACCACATCCTCTTCCTCCACTTCTATCTCCAATACTCCTACCCTTTACCCTGGTCCAAAGAAATATTACCTCTCAAATGTTGACCCTCTTTCCCTCCCCTGACCCACCCCCTCCATCTGGGAAAAGTCCCAAAGGCACCTCAGCCACCACCAGCCCAGCTTCCAAGGTACAAGTGATGCATGGAATATGGAGTCCACCCTTTGGCGGCAGTGACACTTCACTGAGCAGCAAGGGGACTGGCAGCCCCCCCCACAGGCAAGAGGACCCGGAAAGTGAAGGGCCGCCGTGAGGGGACTGAGACGGATGCCCCCAAGGAGGTGACTCCGGCCACTTCACCTGCCACAACAGCCAGGGGAGGCAAGGGCCTGAGAGCCCCATCTAAGGAGCGGAAGGGCAGCAGGGCGGAGAGGCCAGCCAGCAGGAGCGCAGAGCAGGAGGGCCCCACACGCCCCATCCCGGCTCCAAGGGACGACACCAAAGGGCCCAGGACTCCGTCTCCGAAGGGGCCTGACACTGCACGTTCGGAGGGCGAGTGAGCAGGTTGTCCAGGCCAGGTCTGACTCCCTACACTGACTGGAAGAGCACCGCTGAAGAGGGCCCCGCCGTGAAGACAAGCACCGCTGAACAGGGCTCCGCCGTGAAGACAAGCACCGCTGAAGAGGGCCCCGCCGTGCAGAAGAGCACCACTGAACAGGGCCCCGCCGTGCAGAAGAGCACCGCTGAACAGGGCCCCGCCGTGCAGAAGTGCACTGCTGAACAGGCCCCCGCCGTGAAGACAAGCACCGCTGAACAGGGCCCCGCCGTGCAGAAGAGCACCGCTGAAGAGGGCCCCGCCGTGCAGAAGAGCACCGCTGAAGAGGGCCCCGCCGTGAAGACAAGCACCGCTGAAGGGGGCCCCGCCGTGAAGACAAGCACCGCTGAAGAGGGCCCCGCCGTGCAGAAGTGCACTGCTGAAGAGGGCCCCGCCGTGAAGACAAGCACCGCTGAAGAGGGCCCCGCCGTGAAGACAAGCACCGCTGAAGAGGGCCCCGCCGTGCAGAAGAGCACCGCTGAACAGGGCCCGCCATGCAGAAGAGCACCGCTGAACAGGGCCCCGCCGTGCAGAGGTGCACCGCTGAACAGGGCCCCGCCGTGAAGACAAGCACCGCTGAAGAGGGCCCCGCCGTGAAGACAAGCACCGCTGAAGAGGGCCCCGCCGTCTCAAGCACCGCTCCGCTGGGCCCTTCCTGTCAAGCACCGCTCCGCTGGGCACCGCCGTCTCAAGCACCGCTCCGCTGGGCCCTTCCTGTCAAGCACCGCTCCGCTGGGCCCCGCCGTCTCAAGCACCGCTCCGCTGGGCCCTTCCTGTCAAGCACCTCTCCGCTGGGCACCGCCGTCTCAAGCACCGCTCCGCTTGGCCCTTCCTGTCAAGCACCGCTCCGCTGGGCACCGCCGTCTCAAGCACCGCTCCGCTGGGCCCTTCCTGTCAGGCACTGTTCAGGGTTCACTGTGCCCACCAGGCATCCTCCTTGTCCAGTGGGGACATTTATCCACCTGATGGACTGTGGCTTTGCACACCCCAGGATGGCACAGTGGGCAATCCACCCACTGTAGAGACTTTGCGAGACTGTGCCTTTGCACTCCCTAGGATGGCACAGTGGGCAATCCACCCACTGTAGAGACTTGAGAGACTGTGGCTTTGCACTCCCCAGGATGGCACAGTGGGCAATCCACCCACTGTAGAGACTTGAGAGACTGTGGCTTTGCACTCCCCAGGATGGCACAGTGGGCAATCCACCCACTGTAGAGACTTTGCGAGACTGTGGCTTTGCACTCCCCAGGATGGCACAGTGGGCAACCCACCCACTGGAGAGACTTGAGAGACTGTGGCTTTGCACTCCCCAGGATGGCACAGTGGGCATGGTGGGCCCTTCGTGGATCTGGCGTCGTGGACTCATGTGGCTGTGGTGCCCCCCGCTTCCCTTCCCCCTGAGGTGCCTGTGGTTTTGTCACCAGATGCCCCTGCAGTGTTCTCTCCAAAGGACTCAGGTCTCCTGTGTGGGCTTTGCCCTTGTTTCGCTACACTTTGGCCCACGGACATGATGGATTCATAAGATGTGCAGGACTACTTGCTTCAGTTATCCACTGCTGTGTAAATAATTTGTTTATCAGAAGAAAGTTTTGATGGTTGATAAATACTTTTCTGAGACTATTTTGTTCATAAATATTTATTCTCAATTTGGTTATGTGATTGTATTTTTTACGGGTGTTTGGGTGGTGTCACTGTGACTTGTTGCTCTGCATTGGTGTGTACATCTTAGGGGGGTGGTGGGGGTCGCATATGTGTGTGCCCGTAACCTTTCCTCCTCCCCCCTCCCGTGTGTCGTAGGTGCAGTACTCACCGTTGACGTCTGCGGCGGAGTTCGTACTCGTGGTAGATGAGCAGGTAGACGAGTGCAGGTATGATGTTCAATTCGGGTTCCATGGTGTCCTCCGTCCTCGTGGAGTGCGTAGAGGTGAGCGTTTTCCCGTTCGTAGTCTGTTTCCGCCGTGTTTTTATCGGCGGTGCTCCCGCCCCGGAAAAGGTGGCGGATTGGTGAGTTGTGATAGGGTGGGCGGTACATTGTCTGCCGCCTGCCTGTTGGCGGTGACCGCTGCGCTGTTTGTTTGTCCCGCCGTGGCAGTCGGAGTGTTAAAGTGGTGGTCTCTGTTGGCGGTTCCCGCCAGGGTCAGAATTCCATTTTTCGGACCGCCAGCCTGTTGGCGGGTTGGCCGCCGCTTTATCACCGACGCCAGGGTCAGAATCACCCCTCCTATGTGTTCCAGTTTTCTTGCCATTGGACTCTTCAGCAGCTTGCTGCCTAAGGCCTTCAAGAGAGGGACAGGTTTCTTGCCCCTTACACAACTGCTCCCTTGAGGGTCCCCCTGGGCCTAAGAGCTCAACCTGATAAGGTTCTAACTCCATAGGCTCAGTTCCCTCAGAGGGCAGAACTTCTTCCTGAGAAGAGAGGTTCTCTTTTTGTTGTTGTGTTGCAGCTGGTTTCCCAGTTGTCTTTCCTTTTCTCTTGGTAGGCTGGGCCCTTTTTCCAGACTCCAGCTCTACTTTTTCACCCTGAGCCTTGCACTGTGCCCTTGTCTTGACACTCACCAGTTCAGGGATACCCAGCATGGCTGCATGGGATTTCAGTTCTACCTCAGCCCATGCTGAGGACTCCAGGTCATTTCCAAGCAAACAGTCTACTGGGATATTTGAGGAGACCACCACCTGTTTCAGGCCATTGACCCCTCCCCACTCTAAAGTTACCATAGCCATGGGATGTACTTTAGTCTGATTGTCAGCGTTGGTGACTGGATAAGTTTGTCCAGCCAGGTATTGACCAGGGGAAACCAGTTTCTCTGTCACCATGGTGACACTGGCACCTGTATCCCTCAGGCCTTCTACACTTGTCCCATTAATTAAGAGCTGCTGCCGGTATTTTTGTATGTTAGGAGGCCAGGCAGCCAGTGTGGCTAAATCCACCCCACCCTCAGAGACTAATGTAGCTTCAGTGTGACACCTGATTTGCTTTGGGCACACTGTTGATCCCACTTGGAGACTAGCCATTCCAGTGTTAGCTGGAGTGGAGTTAGAAGTGGTACTTTTCTTGGGACAGGCCTTGTCTCCAGGCTGATTACAGCTACGACCCCAGGCCTTTTTGGGATCAAAGTTTTTACCCTTGTACCCAAAATTGTTTTGTGAAGAGGCTCTGGGCCCACCCTCCTGTGCAGGTTTTTGGGGGCCTGAAGACGACTCTTTACCATTTTTGTTTTTGGATGTCTCAACACTCTTCCCCTGGGGAGGCTTTGTGACCCCTTTCTTTTGGTCACCCCCTGTGGAAGTCTTGGTCACCCTAGTCTTGACCCAATGGTCCGCCTTCTTTCCCAATTCTTGGGGAGAAATTGGTCCTAGGTCTACCAGATGCTGATGCAGTTTATCATTTGAACAATTACTCAATAGGTGTTCTTTCACAAAGAAATTGTACAGCCCATCATAATCATTTACACCACTGCCTTGAATCCAACCATCCAGTGTTTTCACTGAGTAGTCCACAAAATCAACCCAGGTCTGGCTCGAGGTTTTTTGAGCCCCCCTGAATCTAATTCTATACTCCTCAGTGGAGAATCCAAAGCCCTCAATCAGGGTTCCCTTCATGAGGTCATAAGATTCTGCATCTTTTCCAGAGAGTTTGAGGAGTCTATCCCTACACTTTCCAGTGAACATTTCCCAAAGGAGAGCACCCCAGTGAGATCTGTTTACTTTTCTGATTGCACAAGCCCTCTCAAAAGCTGTGAACCATTTGGTGATGTCATCACCATCTTCATATTTAGTCACAATCCCTTTAGGGATTTTCAACATGTCAGGAGAATCTCTGACCCTATTTAAGTTGCTGCCACCATTGATGGGACCTAGGCCCATCTCTTGTCTTTCCCTTTCTATGGCTAGGAGCTGTCTCTCCAAAGCCAATCTTTTGGCCATCCTGGCTAACAGGATGTCATCTTCACTGAGGCTATCCTCAGTGATTTCAGAGGTGCTGGCCCCTCATGTGACGGAAGCAGCATCTCTGACTAACACAGTTGGAATCAGGGATTGAGGGTCGCTGGGTTCCCTAGTTAGGATTGGAAGGTGGGAATTCTCCTCCAGTTCACTATCCTCATCCTCTGGGTTGTCATCCTCAGAGGGGTTGGCTTTTTCAAACTCTGCCAAAAGCTCCTGGAGCTGTTGTTTGGAGGGTCTTAAGCCAATTGGGATTTTCTTTATTTTGCAGAGAGACCTTAGCTCCCTCATTTTAAGATGGAGGTAAGTTGTGTGGTCGAGTTCCACCACATTCTCATCTGCACCAGGCATTATGTTTCTAAAAGTTGGAATACTTTTTAAGAATCTAAAACTAGTTCTAGAACCTAATTCAAACTTTCACAAAACTTTTAAACTCTAAAAGAAATGCTAACAGGGTCTAACACAAGGCCCTGGCAGGACTTTTAAAAAATTTCAAAAATAGCACAAATTGCAAAAATCCATTTCTAATGACAATTTTTGGAATTTGGTGTGTGATCAGGTATTTGCTGAGTAGTCCAGCAAATGCAAAGTCTTGTATCACACCGCTGCCACCAATGTAGGAAGTTGGCTCTGTATGCACTATTTCAAAGTAAGGAATAGTATGCACAGAGTACAAGGGTTCCCCTTAGAGGTAAGATAGTGGCAAAAAGAGATAATACTAATGCTCTATTTTGTGGTAGTGTGGTCGAGCAGTAGGCTTATCAAAGGAGTAGTGTTAAGCATTTGTTGTACACACACAGGCAATAAATGAGAAACACACACTCAGAGACAATTTCAGGCCAATAGGTTTTTGTATAGAAAAATATCTTTTCTTAGTTTATTTTAAAAACACTGGTTCAAATCTTACATGTAATACTTCAAATGAAAGGTATTGCAGGTAAGTACTTTAGGAACTTTGAATAATCACAATAGCATATATACTTTTCAAATAAATCACATATAGCTATTTTAAAACTATACACAGTGCAATTTTCAACAGTTCCTGGGGGAGGTAAGTATTTGTTAGTTTTTGTAGGTAAGTAAACCACCTACAGGGTTCAAGTTTGGGTCCAAGGTAGCCCACCGTTGGGGGTTCAGAGCAACCCCAAAGTTACCACACCAGCAGCTCAGGGCCGGTCAGGTGCAGAGTTCAAAGTGGTGCCCAAAACGCATAGGCTTCAATGGAGAAGGGGGTGCCCCGGTTCCAGTCTGCCAGCAGGTAAGTACCCTAGTCTTCGGAGGGCAGACCTGGGGGGTTTTGTAGGGCACTGGGGGGGACACAAGTTAGCACAGGAAGTACACCCTCAGCAGCACGGGGGCGGCCGGGTGCAGTGTGCAAACACACGTCGGGTTTCCAATGTAAATCAATGGGAGACCAAGGGGTCTCTTCAGTGATGCAGGCAGGCAAGGGGGAGGCTCCTCGGGGTAGCCACCACCTGGGCAAGGGAGAGGGCCTCCTGGGGGTCACTCCTGCACTGGAGTTCCGATCTTTCAGGTCCTGGGGGCTGCGGGTGCAGAGTCTGTTCCAGGCGTCGGGATCTGGGAGTCAGGCAGTCGTGGTCAGGGGGAGCCTCGGGATTCCCTCTGCAGGCGTCGCTGTGGGGGCTCAGGGGGGGCAACTCTGGCTACTCACAGTCTCGTAGTTGCCGGGGAGTCCTCCCTGAAGTGTTGTTTCTCCACAAGTCGAGCCGAGGGCGTCGGGTGCAGAGTAGCAAGTCTCACGCTTCCGGCGGGAAACGCAGTTGTTTTAAAGTTGCTCCTTTGGAAACAAAGTTGCAGTCTTGGGTGAACAGAGCCACTGTCCTCGGGAGTTCTTGGTCCTTCTAGAGCAGGGCAGTCCTCTGAGGATTCAGAGGTTGCTGGTCCCTGGGGAAAGCGTCGCTGGAGCAGTGTCTTTAGAAGGGAGGGAGACAGGCCGGTAGAGCTGGGGCCAAAGCAGTTGGTGTCTCCGTCTTCTCTGCAGGGTTTTTCAGCTTAGCAGTCCTCTTCTTCTTAGGTTGCAGGAATCTGAGTTCCTAGGTTCAGGGGAGCCCCTAAATACAGAATTTAGGGGCGTGTTTAGGTCAGGGAGGACAGTAGCCAATGGCTACTAGCCCTGAGGGTGGCTACACCCTCTTTTTGCCTCCTCCCAAGGGTAGGGGGTCACATTCCTATCCCTATTGGGGGATCCTCCATCTGCAAGATGGAGGATTCCTAAAAGTCAGAGTCACTTCAGCTCAGATTGCCTTAGGGGCTGTCCTGACTGGTTAGTGACTCCTCCTTGTTTTTTTCATTATCTCCTCCGGCCTTGCCGCCAAAAGTGGGGCCGTGGCCGGAGGGGGCGGGCAACTCCACTAGCTGGAATGCCCTGTGGTGCTGTAACAAAGGGGGTGAGCCTTTGAGGCTCACCGCCAAGTGTTACAGCTCCTGCAAGGGGGAGGTGATAAGCATCTCCACCCAGTGCAGGCTTTGTTACTAGCCACAGAGTGACAAAGGCACTCTCCCCATGTGGCCAGCAACATGTCTCGAGTGTGGCAGGCTGCTAGAACCAGTCAGCCTACACGGGTAGTTGGTTAAGGTTTCAGGGGGCACCTCTAAGGTGCCCTCTGGGGTGTATGTTACAATAAAATGTACACTGGCATAAGTGTGCATTTATTGTGCTGAGAAGTTTGATACCAAACTTCCCAGTTTTCAGTGTAGCCATTATGGTGCTGTGGAGTTCGTGCTTGACAGACTCCCAGACTATATACTGTTATGGCTACCCTGCACTTGCAATGTCTAAGGTTTTGCTTAGACACTGTAGGGGCACAGTGCTCATGCACTGGTGCCCTCACCTATGGTATAGTGCACCCTGCCTTAGGGCTGTAAGGCCTTCTAGAGGGGTGACCTATCTATACTGCATAGGCAGTGTGAGGTTGGCATGGCACCCTGAGGGGAGTGCCATGTTGACTTACTTGTTTTGTCCTCACCAGCACACACAAGCTGGCAAGCAGTGTGTCTGTGCTGAGTAAGGGGTCCCCAGGGTGGCATCAGACATGCTGCAGCCCTTAGAGACCTTCCCTGGCATCAGGGCCCTTGGTACCAGGTGTACCAGTTACAAGGGACTTACCTGGATGCCAGGGTGTGCCAATTGTTAAAACAAAAGTACAGGTTACGGAAAGAACACTGGTGCTGGGGCCTGGTTAGCAGGCCTCAGCACACTTTCAAATCAAAACTTAGCATCAGCAAAGGCAAAAAGTCAGGGGGTAACCATGCCAAGGAGGCATTTCCTTACAATATTACTGTTGGAAAATCTGAAGCTCAAATCCCCTGATCTTACTGACCAAGCTAAGCCCCTGAATAGGGCCACACCTCAAGGCTGGAAGGATAAGTAAAAAAAATACTTAAATAACCTTTCATAATTACCCTGTTAGTTAATTGGCAGGAAATTATAGAGCCTCTACTCAGGTAAAAGTCTTGCGTAAGAATGATGAACTGCGCCCCTTTCCTGAAGAGTGCAACAGAAACACGAAGACCTATACAAAACAGGGCCAGAGTCAGTGGGACCCTGGTAAGGGCCAACTCCGAAACGGAAATGCAGGCACAAAGCTAGAGTTCCCTCCTAGCACCAGGATGCGAAAGGCCTACATAGAGGAAACCAGAGTACTTCCTTTAGCAGGACTTCATCTCAGGTGACAAGAGGACGAGGATTTCTATGCTCAGTGCTTAATTTGTGCATCTTGTTTCCGTTGCGGAGCACCGGTACTTATTTTTGAGGGCTGGCACTTATTTTTCTGCCTCAAGCATTTACTGCGAGCAAAAGACAGATATGGGATGATGGAGGAAGAGAAAAATGAAAAAGCGTCACAATGGAAGAAAACAGAAAGCTGCAGGAGTGAGCTAAAGGGGCAGGGAGCGGCTTTAAATGGATTGAAGAGGGCCGAGATGGCTTCAGGATTAGGCTGTCTCAGTATTCTGTGTTTGCACATTTAATTGCAGTAGCTGTCTCAGAGAAGGGCTTTGAGCACGGCACGTTTTTATTTACAAATTAAGCACTGCCTATGCTAATGGTAAAAGGCCAATTGTAATGTAAGACATATCAAGTGCTGAGTAGGGCATTTCCCGGGAGAAGTTGAAATGTGTATATGATGGTTATATATAGTGAACCAAAGAAATGGTGCACACTCAAACCATGTGAGTGGACATTGTTTATTGAGAAAGTTCTGACTACGATGTATCCCCTTTCAGACTCAAATACGATGAGACAGAGGTAGACTTCCTCTCTTTCCGACTCAAGTAAAGCTGACAGCGAAATAGAATCACTTTAAAAGAGAACAAACGTAAGGAACTAGAATACCGAGGTCACCAGGTTGGCTGATCCATACAGAGGTAAGTCGAAAATGTGGCGCTAGGTATTTAGCTGCTCTGACAAGTAATTTGGGCATGCAGTGAGTGGGAGACCTCCCCTTCTTGTTTATTCATTTCCTAGTCAACACCTATGTCAGTGTGTAGGTCACAGGGGGAGGACTCTTACATGCACAGTGCAACCCCATAGTGTGAGGGAGGGGCTAAGTAGGAAATTCCACTGAAAGCAGGCATCGTGTGCATATTCATCTAGAATTAATCTACAGAATAGTAAAACACATGCTTCTGAGACAAAGACTGTAATAGGGCAGTCGCAAAAGATAATATTTATGATTATTGGAGGCAGGAATTACCTGCTGGCAACATTGATAGGTTTCATGGGGACAACACTTGTCCCGCAGGGGTCCTCAGAGATCCTTATGTGTCTATGGGCAAATTTGAAGAGAGGCAAGGATGACTGAGCAGAATGCAGCATTGTTTACTAGGTTGTCAGGAAGAACACATCTGTAAAGGATATTAAATCAAAAGGAAATCTCTGTAAGGAGCAATCCTTCTGAGGTAAAACAGCGCCAGCTGGGGTGAAGTGAGCAATTGAGCTGGGGGTCTGCTCATATGCAATGAATGTGACATGGTAAGGGTCACAAGGCTATAATGAAGCAACGAATGTCTATCCCTTCACCAATTTGGAAGTAAATGCCAACCTTAATTGAGATGCAGTAAACTCCTCATACTTCTGGGTTCCAGTGACACTACACCCCCTGAACTAATGATAGCGCCCCTGCACAACTCACCATGTCAGCGATAGTGTGTCCTGGCTAATAATGCTGCTATAGAAAACAAATTGCAAAACTGCAGTTGAGAATCTGGCATATCACCAGGACAGGTGAGCTAAAATGCAACTACAAAAATAAAGATGTAATTTAGAGCTAGGTGGAGTCAGAGCTGTGCCATTAAGTGGCAGGGCTCCTGCCACATCAAACCAGCAATCCCTTGGATTCAGTTAGAGGTCGGTGAGCCACTGAGATCTTCATGGCTGTTCCTCAGCTGGCCCTGCCAGCACAAGCGTTTGACATGGTGGGCTGTTCATCACAGAATCAGTAAGTCAAAGTGGTGTTCACCCTACCCTATATAGGGTGGGCAACTGTCACTAGTTTTCCCTTATGGTTTGATGGACTTGCCAGGGGACAAACAAAAGCTCTGACGTACAAGGAAAAAACGTCATACATGTCCGGACCATTTTTATGTTGCTTTTCAGAAATAGTCCTCCCAATTCGGGGGATTTGTTTCTGAAAATTAAGTTTGAATGCCTATCTGACAAAAAACACAAGATGCCCACACCGTTTGATTCACTGAAGACACAGAGACACCTGGTAGGTTGTTGGGCTGCCTCCCATACTCTAAATGCCCTCTGAGGAAAATAATTTCACCCCACATGTAAGAGGAACTCTAACATAAACGTCCACAGCCTTCTGTGGTGTAGTACAATAAATGCATATTCCAAACATCTACTTCCAGTGACACAAACGCTGTAAAACTACTGTAAACATAGAAAAGCGCGAACTTTCAAAAGCAATCTCTAGATTTTATTGCCAGAGTCATTTAGCAAATCTTTGTGACTGTGAGACGTGGACTATCAAGGCTTGTGACCTGAGGTGTGTGCATCTTTGTAACAACTAGATTAGCTGCAAATATGCACCATGATATCAGAGATTATTTTTCCATTTTCATTTAAGATGGTAGCTGGACTCGCCTTTTGTTTTTTTTTGTTTTTTTGAAATGGCAAAAAAATAATTAAAAGAAGCATAGAGAGAGGGGTTTGGCTGCGCCACTTCGTTGATCTGCTTTACAGACATGTGTTTGCCAGTATGTCATATGAATTAGTTTCATTGCTCATAACATCCGAAACATTGTTAACCTAGATCTCGTGACCATATAGTTGCAAGTAGCTTTGCATGGTTTAGCCCCTTGACAAATATAATAGGAAGTAGTTTGTACTCTCTGACAAACAAATAAGAATGAATTTTACATTGTGAAGTCCGTGACAAAGACAATAGGAATGAGTTTGACATTGTAAACTCCATGACAAATACATTGGGATGGGGTGTTACATTGCTTGATACTGGATGGACTTCTTTTGCAAAGCTCTAGATCATGAGAGGTTCGAGAGGTCTAGAATTCATTGTGTAGATTTCTAATTTCATATTTAGTTTTTAGTGCTGAGACAGCTTAAACACTCTTTTGGTCAGACCTAAAATACAGAGAAACAGGCAGGGCACAGGGAGCTGGAGCACTTCTTTCCTTAAAGACATGGAGCACGTGGTACTGCAGGGCAAGCCCGTGCTAGCTTCTTTCAAAGACATGGAACGAGTGTGGCAGTGGGCAGCAACATTTGACTCATCTCTTAGATATAAATAATAAGCAGAATTTCAGGTTTAGTATAATTGTAAAGAACATCACTGTGGTGTATGAGCACAAGCTTGACCCACATGCATATCAGGTACAGTGTCATGCAAGAGTACACACTTACCTCACACCCATAGAACAATACCAACCTGGTCAGAAACAATTCAAGCTTCCCTTGCATAAACCGAACATAGATCTGCAGCAGCAGTCTAAGATGGGTGTAAGCACACCAACACAATGTGCAATATTTAGCAGTAGTGTAAGTTCCTCTCACACACAGCACATGTACAAGATTTTCAGCAGCAACACAAGCTAAATTATCCTCACATATACAATTTCACATTGGTGGCAGCATCTAACCTTATTTCCAGCACAAAGTACCCTGAGTAAAGTATAGAGGTGGGTGTGCCGCTGAAGGCTTGAGCCACATGCCAGAGTCTGGTTCAGCTCGAGGTCCTCTTAAATCTTCTAGCCCAAATAGAGCTGAGCTTTCATGTGGCTTCTGCCTGTTACCCACACTCTAACCTCAGGCACCAACAATGAAACAAAGCATTCCTCTTCAATGATAAACAGGAGTCAGGCATGGAGACCAAACTTGAAATAAATCCTGGCTAGGTCACTTGAATATATTGTGTGATCATATTAATTATTGTATTTTCATTGTGCTTCTTATTTTTTCATTATTGCATTTCAGAAAACACTGAAATAGGCAAGGGTGTGTGTTGTACAAAGATCTCTCATGCACTACAATGCTGCTCTGTGTAAAATAAGAATATAGCCCATACATAGGGTGCACATGATAACTGCCTTGCCTCTTAGTTTACTAATGGTATAGTTGTCGAGGTCGGTGGGGTTATGAATTTTTCTAATTCCAAATTTAAAAACTATCACATTTAATAAATGCCTCTCAATGCAGTGATATATTTGGATGTACTATGTTGAAAGGCTTATCAAAGAAATATACTTTTCGGAACTTTGACGAAAGACACTTGATCATACTTTTGGCATAAAATTTGCTGCAAGATTTGTTCTTGAAACTATCCCATGGCCCAGCTTCTGTCTGGGCTCTGAGAGCCAGGGTATGCTCTTCTAGCCAAGACAGATCCTTCACTCGGCATTCCCTGTTAATTTGTTGGCTCACTAACCTCTACTACAGTACTGTGTATTCCAGTTACTCAAGTTCCCCTCGCTCTGTCTCTTCCTCTGGGGAGCAACATCTTGATTTATGAGATTCTGAATGGTTGCTATCGGTCATCTACTTCTGGTTTTATTCAGAAATAATTTTGCATTAGTGGCACCAAGACGTTGTTTTAAAGTCACATGTGCTTTTTTCTTTTAGCATAAAATGAAACAAAGAACACTCAAATAATTCATTTTTCCAGTTTCCAGCACTCTGTCCTAAGCAAGTTTAAGTTGTTTTACTAACCACCATTATATCCTCTCCTTCTGTCAGGCAGAACACAGTGATGACTATCACTATCTTGTCTTCAGCAGCAATGCAGCAGCATGGGCATAATTTCTTCTTAGACCTCTGATGGTGGTTTGCAGCTGGGGCTGAATGTCACACTCTGCAATTACACATGTGAGCATGCATCATGCTTGCCATTCAGTGCATGCACAATGAGGCATTTGCAGTGCCTCTGCAGGTACTTCAATAGATTCTGCTACTCGGGGTCTGTCTGACTCCTGCAGCTGAGGGAATCAAACAGAGCTAACAGAACGTTCCCAGGGCAGTAAAAGCCCCTGTGGCTCTAGTAGACAGTGGTGCAAGGACAATTTGTAGACTGGGATTGCTGCAATTAGTGTTACATCATAAAGTCATAGGAATTCTGAAAAATCGCAGCATCACACAAAGAACAAGTGTGGCAAATGAGCCACGACCATTCAGCAGGAGTGTGGTAAAGGTGTAACATGTATTTGGTGTTGCATTTAGGAGCACACTATCACAAATATATTACTAAGGCATGGTATGGTAGCACACTGTTGTTTACAGATAGCACATTTTCCATTGACATGACCATAAAATTTGAACAAGTATACAGTTTTATAGATTAAAAAACTAGATAGCGCGCAAATGACAATGTGTGGACATTGAGTTTCAGTGAATATCTGTCATTTGCACATCACCAAGTCAAGTCTTTTGATTGCTTTGATTCTATTACAATCTTGGCTTCCATCACACTAATAATTTTGTGTGTGTGTGTGTCTGTGCATATATATATATATATATATGTGTGTGTGTGTATATATATGTATATATATATATATACACACACACATATGTGGGTATATATATATATATATATATATATATATATATATATATATATATACACACACACACACAGACACACACATATTTACGCACACAATTATAGGAAAGATTAAAGTGAATTTCTCCCATTACATTTTAGGCCAATATCCTTCAACAGCCTATCACTGTTACAGTAATTGAGACGTTCTCTCGCCCACTGATCAGCCATCATATCCAAGTTAGGCCACCAAAAATCTTGTCGGAGTAACATCTTTAAGGAGGACATCTTAGGCTGATTCCATGTGCTAACCGAAGTATTTTTCTATATCCTCCAAAGGGTGGTATATTCTTTCCTGTTTTAACAAGAGCTCCCCATTAATCTCTTATTCATTGTATACATGCCAGAAAGACTCTTCATAAACCCACAGACTTAAGTAGATAATATTCAGTTTCAGCTTTTCCCAGTCTGTTTCAGAAACACCTTCAAACTGTCCAGACACCAAACTAACAATTGCCTTCTACCAAAACACAAGCACTATGCATGGAAGCCTGGATAAGCAGTCAGTTGTATTTTTTTATTTTTCCTGGTACTTACAACACCATCAAACTATTTTCTTGGAGGCATGATGTCATTCGTGCAACACATGCAGTAGAATTCGAACCCCTGCAAGACACAGGATACCAACAAGAGATTCCTAGTCTTTACCCATTTCACTGCCCAGACGCAGTTCAACAGCTCTTTCTCAATCACTGCATATCTCCTTTCAGCACAATTTAATGTTCTAGAAGTGAAAGCAATGTTCCATACTTCCTTACCAGCTTGTTGTGAAATAACATCACCCACACCGTACATAGTTGCATCCACACTAACAGCACATGTTTGTCTCCACACAAGTGGTTAAGCAAATGAACACTGGGAATTTATTTCTTGAACTCATCACATGCGATTTTTTGTGCCTCCTTCCAACTGAATGTAATACCTTTATGAGTCAACATACTGAGTTTTTCAGCAAAAGTATTGACAAATTTCCTGTAATAATCACACCTACCTTCAAAAGACAACAGCTAATTTCTGTTGTCTTGAGCCAGTACTTACTTCAACCAAAGATTTATTCACATTCTAAAAATAACACAATGGGAATGAATCAACATTTTTGACATATATGAAGCATGGCACTGTGAAAAAAGAGGCTGCCAAGGCCAGACTAAAAGGTGTTCCCTTGTGCTGGTATAGACCTTGGGTGTGAGAAATACAGTGAGAGGTCTGGAGTCTGAAAACAAAACTACCTGGTGGTAGCCTGAATGAACATCTAATAGATATAGTAGAGAACACCTTAGCAACTTCAAGTATGGCCACTAACTCATTAATATTCAGAAGAGAATGGCAATCAACCAAAATGCAGGCATTCAAGGCTCTTAAATCAACATCAACATTTTATCTGCTTTGTGTGCTAGCACAATAAGGGACTTAGGGCCAGATGTAGCAAAGGTTTGCGAGTCGCAAATGGCCCGAATCGCTATTTGCGACTGCGCAAAATCGGAAATGGGATGCAAAAACCCCATTTCCGACTCACAAAAAGCGATGCGAGCCGTTACCGACTTGCAAAATTTGCGACCCCATTTTGCGACCCGCAAATAGGAAGTCGCAATTTGCAAGTCGCAAACCATATGCAATTGCAACTCGCAAATTGCGACTAGTCGCAAAAAGCCCAGTTTGCATGTCCCATTTACCACTAACTCAGAGCAGGTGGTAATCATTACCAAAGTATAAAAGGAGACCCAGAAGGCATCTGGGTTACTCAAGATGGCGGAGATATACCTGATAGCAGTGAGGAGGAGAGTCCACGCAGCCCAGCAGAGGAGGAGGAGGAGCCAGAGACAGGAGAAGATTTACAGAACAAGGCAGACTCTTTTTCAACAAACTGAGGAAAAGATCTACAACAAATACCGACTTAGCAGCGCAGCTATACTTGAATTAATTGAATTACTCAAACCACAGCTAGAACTCCAGACTCTGCGTGGCTGCGCCATCCCTACGCATGTGCAAGTGCTATGCTCACTGCACCTCTTGGCCTCGGGGAGCTATCAGGGGGTCATTGCTGTGGCAGGTGGGGTATCTCAAAGTGCACTATCAAGGTTCCTCAGGGCATTCCTAGATGCCATACTCACACACATGTCTCACTTCATATACCTACCCAGGAATGAGGCAGAAATTAACAGCACCAAGCTGGACTTTTACCGGATTGCCAACTTTCCCCATGTCATTGGGTGTGTAGAAGGGACACATATTCAAATATGCCCCACTGCAAACCTGGAATATCTTTTCCGCAACAGAAAGTGTACCCACTCACTCAATATTCACGTTGTTTGTGACGCCCATTGTGTCATCACTGACATTGTCGCAAAATTTCCAGGCAGTACCTATGACTCCTACATTTTTAGGCACAGTGGGATACACCAAAGCCTGGAACGTGGGGAGTTTGGAGACGGATACCTCCTAGGTAGAGTTGCATACACCTCGTAGACGTACACACAGATCAATGTGCACACCAACCAGGACTTTCTAACAGTGTACTGTTTGTGCCCAACAGGTGACAGTGCATATGCACTACGGCCATGGATACTGTCTCCGTTCTTAACACCCAGCAATGAATGCGAGAGGCGATACAACAGTGCACATAAGAGGAACAGGAACCTGATTGAACGCACCTTCGGATTGCTGAAAGCACGGTTCAGATGCCTCCACCGCAGTGGAGGTGCTCTCCAGTATACCCCCATTACAGCATTCAAAATTGTTGTCGCATGCGCCATCCTGCACAATATTGCCACCCGACGTGGGCTACCTTTCACCCCTGCAGACCCAGATTCTGAGGATGAAGAGCAGGAGCAACCACATCGCCATCATGGGGATCGGAGCATCGCAAATCAAGGCAGACTGAGACGGCAACACATCGCAACCCAATACTTTGGAAGGTATGTGTCAACTTCAACCATTACTCACCTATTGACCAAAAACTCCATTTGTTAAGTGGAACAAAAAAACTATTTAATATGTGCAGAAATGGAACTATTTACAATGACAAACTGTTCAGGGACTTCAAAAAGCCAACCATGCATGGGGCACATTGCCGTCATGTGCCCCAACATCAGGGACAGGGTTTAGTCTATGACCTACGCGGCCTCTGCCAGCCTGGCTGGTCCCAGGTTGTTCTGCAGTGCTCTGCCTGGTACTCCCACTCCGGAGCACCCTGGTGTCACCAGCAGAGACACTGCTCACAGTAGAGCCCTCTTCGCTGTCCTGTGGGGTGTCCCCTGTACCCCGGGACACATGCCGTGCCTCCATTAGATCGATCACATGGGTGATCCGGCCCAGGCCTCTTGCCACATCCCCTGCAAAGTGGCCCATTTCCACTTGGAGGCCGACTGTCCTTCTTGACAGCCCAGTGGTGTTGACTGCCAGTCTGCCAATTGATGAGGCCATCCTGTCCAGCCTCTGGAGCAGCTAGCGGTCCCTGCGCCGCCCACCCTCGCTCTGTGACAGTAGTCCAGCCACCAGTTCCCGCATGGACAGGGCTAGGTCCCCAGTGTTGTTTCCTATGACGTCCAATTGTGCATGGAGCTGCTGCATGCTGGTCTCATTGCTCCTTACAAAGCAGTGCAGAACCCCACTAATTCTCCCTAACATTTGGTTCTGCAGGCGCTGACCACGTACAGTTGTGCCCCGGTCATGGTGGTGGATGGACGCCCGGACTCAGCCTGCAGCCCTGCTCTCCTCAACCTGCGTCGCCTGTGCAGCGGTGGATGCCCTATGAGCTGTACCGTGCCACGTCTGGCTGTTGCTGGCGCAGCCTCCGGAACCACTGTTGCAGCAGGTGTAGTCATCAAGGGGATGGTGTTGGTGGTGCAGGTGGGAGTGGTGGCAGCCCCTGTGTTTTCCTCATGGGGCTGGCTGAGTGTTGGCACCTGGCTACTGTGGCTGGTGGTAGTGTCTTGTGGGAGACCTGTGGGACATGGGGAACAGACTGTCAGTGTCTACTATCTGTTGCACACTTCCTAATAAACATTTGCCTATTGACTGCCTACTTGACTACATTGCCCATAATGCATCATTCTGGTGTTTGCTACCCTGAAATGGAGCTATCTTGGTTGTGCATGCCCCTGTGTACATGGTGGGTGGGGGTATGGCATTGATGGCGGTACAGGCATATCACATGGTACTCACTGGTTGATGTTGTGGGCTCAGAGGTGTCCAGATCTCCGAATCCTGTAACTGCCTCCTGCTCCAGGGTCTCCTCCACCCTTTCCTCCAGGGGTGTGGGTGGTAGTACGGATGATGGTCCCCCTCCTGTGCCTCTCATCTCCCGGAGCCTTTCTGCCACCCTCTCCTTGGTCCGGGAGCGGAGGTCATACCACCTCTTCTTGATCTCATCCACACTCCTGTGGCTGACCCCCAGGGAGTTAACCTTTTCCTGAATATCCAGCCAGAGTTGTTTTTTTGTTGAGTCTGGCACATTGAGGGCTGCCTTCCCAAAAAGATCATCATAGTGCTGACAGCATTCCTCTGTCAGCACCTCCAGCTCCTTCTCAGAAAATTTTAATTTCCTCTTTCTGGGTGTTTCTGCCATTGTAGCTGCTGTTCCTCCTGTTGGCTGTTCAGCAGTTTAAAATGGGTGAGGTCCTCCCTCCTCTCAGGTGTATTAGTAACCTTCCTGGCTGTGATGTCATTATCATGTGCCAGGAAGTGTTTCCAGAGTGTTCTGGAGTGGTTTCTGGAGTGTTCTGCAGCACCTGCAATCAATTTACATGGTACTCGCAATTTGCGACACCCACTCTGCGTTGCGACTCCGGGTGCGACTCGCAATTTGTCCACGGAAATTTTACCTGCATTCCTATTAGCGACACGCAATTTGCGAGTCGCATATGCTCTCAAATTGCGAGTCACTAATTTTTTTGTACCTACATCTGGCCCTTTGGGCCAGATGTAGGTACAGACAATTTTGCGAGTTTGCAATTTGCAACTCGCAAAATTGTATGCAGAAAGGTGTCTCAGACACCTTCTGCGACTCACTATGGGGTCGCAAAGACCCACCTCATGAATATTAATGAAGTGGGTCGCAAATTGCGACCCCATAGCAAGTCCCTGCACTCACAGGGATGGTGGCCTGCTGGAGACAGCAGACCACCATGTCTGTGACTGCTTTTTTAATAAAGCATTTTTTTTTTTTTTTAATTGCAGCCCGTTTTCCTTAAAGGAAAACGAGTTGCAATTCAAAAAAATAATGAAACCATTTGGTTTAATTTTTTCAGAGTAGGCAGTGATCCATTGGACCACTGCCTGCTCTGAAAGAATATTTTCAGCGACATTCACAAAGGGGAAGGTGTCCCATGGGGACCCCTTCCCATTTCCGAATGAGTTACCACCCACTTCAAGTGGGTGTTACCTGCGAATTGCTTTGCGACCGCTTTCGCGGTCACAAAGCAATTCTACATCGCGGTGCGAGTCTCAAATAGGAAGGGAACACCCCTTCCTATTTGTGAGTCAGATTCACATTTTCCGAGTCGCTCCCGACTCGCAAAATGTGAATCAGCATCGCGATGGCCGTTTTGCATGTCGCAAACTGCATTTTTCGCAGTTTGCGACATGCAAACCGGTTGCTACATCTGGCCCTTAGAGAGATTACATTTCCTCTATGACAGTGGTTCCCAGACTTCTCACTTCTGTGGACCCCCACTTAATCATTACTGGAACCCAGGGATCCCCACTGAATCATTAGTGGAATCCGGGGATCCCCACTGAGTCATTACTGGAAGCTGGGGACCCAGGCCTAAACATTGTTGATAATTTGAATGGCAAAACAATACACAGAAAATACAGAAACAAGCATTCCATCAAACATATACACAATTAATTTTAATAGGAAGGTTGGAGCTTTTCTAAATGCAACTGAAGCCACACATCGTCCACACTGTATTCTGTTTGATGCACCTGTACTGCTCCCGTGAGTCAATCTGAGGATACTAATTTTATTTTTAGCCTACAATTTCAAATTCCTTGGCATTTACAGTACGTTTTAACATTTTAAAATGTACATTTAGCCACTTTATTTATATGCACTTTATTAATGTGCTAATATTAGTTATTTTCCTAAGCAGTCAGGGACCCTCGGAGGAGGCTTCGTGGACTCCAAGAGGTCCCCAGCCCACAGGTTAGGAACCATCGCTCTATGATGTTATTGTTGTATAAAGCGTCCAAAATCGCTTACAATTATTTCTAAAATTCAATGGCACACCCTTCAGTTTCTTTCTTACAGGACAAAATTAATCTCCTAACTTGATTCTATGGGTGAACCCCTTATAGTCACTAAGATCCTCTGTAAGAACATCAGGAAAATGTTTCATGGTCCAATCACTACTATTGGCCTCTTTCACCAAATAGGACATGCTCCCTGCTACATGGATCTAGTATCATGCACAGTTTCCAATGGTCCTTCCAACCCACTACATTCACACCCCTTTGAGGGATATATAACTTAATTTCAGTTTTCCTGTCTTTGAAATGTATTGCCACCCTGTGGAAGCTCATGATGTAAATGCTGCAGCTGTCAAATTCTTTTGCAACAATATCTGAAGGCTCAAGATCATCCACGCACTTAATATCCCTCTTGAAACATCTCTTTGGTAACAGTTGTCCAGAGAAATAGCAAGAGTCAGCCATAAACTGGAAAGAGTTACCCAGAACAATCACTTGAAATGTAGGTGACACTCTTCCTTCCATCTCATTAAAAAACTTCACTTCCTTAGAAGCCAAAAGCATCCCAAAGGGGCGATCGAAATAAGCCCTGTTTATTCCCTTTTCACCTCATTTCACCCTATTTTGTCCTTAAACTTAAACCCCTTTGTGTTACTGTAGTTTTTCCTACATACTCTGGTAAAATGTCCACTTTTCCCACAATTTTAACATGTTTCCTATAGCTTAGTCTATAGCATGCACAATGCACACATTTGAACAATTGTGTTCCATCTTTCTATCATTAACAGTTTTCTTACACCTCTCAGATTGTTTGATGGCGTTTGTAGTAGCTATGGTATCCTTAACACTTGGGTCTCCTCGTACCCCCAATCATTCTTTAATAGTTTTACTCTTCACATTTCATCTTCTCTTTGACTCTATGTATAGCTAATTAGGCACCAGGTTTAAATCTGTCCTCCACACTAAATAAAATTTAATGAAATTCACTGTTGCCTGCTCTTACCTCTTGGGGAAGAATTTGTTGAAGCTTTCTGTAGACTCGATATTCCTCAGAACCCAAGCAGTGAAGAACAATATTCCTGGAAATCTGTACAGGGATTTTGTCTGCTTCCATGACCTCTATGTGTGCTAAAAATTATTTCTTCTCTACACTTTTAAGAAATCGCTATTACCGACTCGCAAAGGGCCATGTATCACATTTGCGAATCGGTAATAGCGATTTCTTAAAAATCGCAAATGCTCTTACCGAATCGCAAATTGCGATACCGGCCCCATTCGCAGCAATGGGCCTGTTGGCCCATAGCTGCGAATATTTTGCATTTCCAAAATTGCGATTTCTGAACCAGAAATCGCAATTTTGGAAATGCAAAAGGCCAGGGTGCTGGGCGCCTTAGGCCCCCTCTCCTGCACCCCAAAAACATTTTTTTTAAACATGTAAGGTACACACATGCCAAAAGGGCATGTGTGCTTTACATGTTTAATTTAAAAATGCAGTTTAACTGCATTTTTAAATTTTGCACCAGGTTACCACCTGGTTGCAAAGCATGGTATTTTGCAAGTGCAAAATCCCATTTTTGGAAAAATCGCAATTTGCGATTTTTTCCAGAATAGCCTTGCGACCTGGAAATTGTGAATCGCAAATTGCGACTCGCAATTTCCAGGTCGCAATGCAAGATTGCTATTTTAGCGATTTCTTATCTGTGGTCTGCGAATGCATTTCATGCATCGCAGACCACGTTTTGCACTCGCAAACGGCCGAATTTACTGTTTGCGAGTGCAAAACTTTTTAATACACCTGGCCCAAAATCTCAAATAACCATATCAATAGCACAAACAGGAAAACTGTTTACAATCTTACAAAAAAGCAGATAGTCTGACGAGCTCCAATAACCTGAAGACCAAAGGAGAGGGTTGCAGGTGAATCTCCCCGATGCGTATTACATCTTGGAACCAACAGCTGTTAATCGAGTATTGGAGCAGGAACAAAAAAAAAACACAGGAAGCTGTGAACTCCGTAAGCACAAAATTACCCCCTAATTCTATATTCATAAAGAAAGAAAACGCAAATGGACGATGACATGTTCTTAAACACCACTGGTCCAAAAAGTGAGTTGGTATGACCTGGGCCAGGTGAGGGCACAAGTCTTTTCAAACTCTTATATTCCAGGGAGTACACATTCAGCTCAATGCAATGAGGAAACTATAACCCGGGAAAAGTAAAACGCATTGGTATGTGCGGCGTTTAAGTGAAGCAAGTAGAGAAAGAAGAGTACAAAGACTACCACCAAGTGTTAAAACCCAAGGATAAGTTAAACCAGTTACTCTTTATCCCAGAATACAAAATAAATGTAGCATGTGATATTTGAGGTAAAAATCTTAAGCTTTTACAGAGTATAAAATCACTCAGGCCCATATTTATACTTCTTTAGCGCCGCATTTCTGTCATGTTTTGAGCAAAAACGGCGCAAACTTCCAAAATACAGTTGTATTTTGGAAGTTTGCGCCGCTTGTGCGTCAAAAATCGGTGCAAATGTGGTGCTAAAAAAGTATAAATATGGGCCTCAATCTCCTAAACTCTGATGTAAAGCCCCTCAGGTCTGACTCTATTTTATGTAGGTCCTGACTCCATCTTAGAAAATGGAGGTTGCCATCTTTCACGTTTTATGCAGAATCATTGTCATGTCTGCCATTTGCTGCAGATATTGTATGAACTTATCTTTCTAGGAACTGTGAAAATCCCTAGTCATTTGATTAATGGTATAGATGGAACACCTGATGCAACAATCGCTCGGGACAAATGTCTACTTTTCACCATGTCTTGGGTAAATAAAAATAGACATATAATGTAGTCTGAATTGATGTCCTTTTAACTTATATGTTCATAAGGAAACATCTGGGGCACAAAACTTGATGCACTTTATCTATGTCAAACATTCCTAAATGTATGTCAGAAATTCCAGTTTCTGATAAGATTTAGGCCCTCATTATGACCCTGGCGGTGTTGCACCGCCAGGGCCAACGGGGGCGGGAGCACCGCCGACAGGCCGGCGGTGCTCCCTTGGGCATTCTGACCGCAGCGCTTTGGCCGCGGTCAGAAATGGAAAACCGGCGGTCTCCCGCCGGTTTTCCGTTGCCCATTTGAATCCCCCTACCGCCATCCTGTTCCTGTAGGGGGTGTCGCGGGGCCCCTGGGGGCCCCTGCAGTGCCCATGCCAATGGCATGGGCACTGCAGGGGCCCCCGTAAGAGGGCCCCGCTAGTATTTCACTGTCTGCATAGCAGACAGTGAAATACGCGACGGGTGCAGTAGCACCCGTCGCACCTTCCCACTCCGCCGGCTCGATTACGAGCCGGCTTCATGGTGGGAAGGTCGTTTTCCCCTGGGCTGGCGGGCGGCCTTTCGGCGGCCGCCCGTCAGCCCAGGGGAAAAGTCAAAATACCCGCCGCGGTCACGGTACGGTATTTTGACGGCGGGACTTTGGCGGGCGGCCTCCGCCGCCCGCCAAGGTCCGAATGAGGGCCTTAGTATGTAAATATTGTCACTTGACCATTTCTCTGGAGAGGTCCTTCACCCGTATTATCACACAAGAATCTGCCAGACAGTCTCACCTCCTGCCAGCACACTTCACCCTTCACAGATGCTACATCTTGCCTGAAGATGATAAAGCTGAGTCCCAGAGGAATACCACAGAAGGGGCTTGCCCTTCACTGAGAACACTGTCTTTACACCTCTACAGATAAAGTCAGCCTTTGCTGTCAATAAGGACTGCAGTTTGTCTCTTCTCCATAAGAAACTGTAGACCGAAAATTGCTCTGCATACCATTCTCTCTTAGTGTAGTGCATAGAAGTAGATACTAAGGTGTTAGGTTATAGATGACATTTGAACCATGTTAGAAATGTTCATGTTATTCTGATCATTTATAATGTGCCTGTGCTTGCTGTTGTTTTAGATGTACTGAGAAACTGATTGATTCTGTAATGATAAATAATTTCACTTAAAAGCGTTCATTCTTCTTAGACCAGTGTGTGTGACACTATGAATAACGAAATACATTTGTTACTGTTACTACTGTACCCCTGATCCCTTCGTAAGGATTGTTAGCAACCCAGAAGCAATACCTTTATTTTAAATAATATACTGAGGGGGTCATTACGAGTTTGGCGGTCTCAAGACTGCCATGTTGGTGGAGGCGGTCGTACGGTCAATGGGCCGGTGGGACCATGTTCCTGCCAGACATATTCTGAGGCTGCACACCGCCAAGGTTTCCGTCGAGGTCGTACCACCACAAAAACCCTGGCAGAAACCAACTCTATAAAAGGAGACACTCACCTTCTGAACACATACCTGACTGGAGCCGCCATGGAACTTGAACTGGAAGCCCTCTCACTGCTGTTCCTCTCACAATGACTCTGGAACCAGCTATAAAGACAACAACCATGAGTATACACACCTATCGCACACTGTAGGGAAAGCCCGCACTACACACGTGCACACAACATACACACCCGGGACAGCTTGCGACGGCGACACATGTAACCACATACCCATATGCAAATACACACAGTGACATACACACACGCACACCCATACTACACACATGCACACCTGTACTACACACACCACAGCCAACACACACATGCCATACACACACCAACCAGCAGACACAGCACTGATACTAACAAAACCATCCACAACAGCATTGATACAAACAACGACAACACAACTGCAACTACACAGATCCTTCACCAAGCAATGTCATAGCACATCTCCACATGGCAACACATACTAACAACAACACGTAACAACACCAGACAACCAATAAACACAGTCACACTTCCATACAACAAAGCATACATCACAGCACGCTAACACCTCACACAACGCATATGACATAGCCATCACCACACACGCGGGCGCACAAACAACAACCACACAAGGGTACACAGCACCACCATTACACACTCTACACAAGCAATACACAAATTTGGTACATACATGCATCTTACACACATTACACAGCAATGACAGCTGGAAAAATGTCAGGGCCATACCCACACATGCAGCCCAGGCACAACAGCTGGCACAACCAACACACTTCACACACACACAAACTAAAGCCCACAAACACCAAAATGCCATGTAGAAAGAAAAGCAGGACAAGTATGTGAACATCGAATCCAACAACATGCTGGTACAAATGTATTAATAAATGAGAACACATAAAAAGAAAACTATGTACAAATAAAAGGCCAAGGGCCAGTCCAAATTTCCAAGGGCACAAAAGGCACCTTAGAGTGTTCCAACTTGTCACCTGACTGCAAAATGACATCCACATGGTAGAGGTATCAAGGGGACAGGCAGGCACCTCAGTGATTGTGGCAGGCTGAGGTTGGACTTGGATTTGGGAGGGGGTCCTTACCTTGGGTTTGGGCTTGGGAGGGGTAGACTTCTTGGCAGGGGAAGGGGCATGGGCACTAGCAGGGGGAGGGGAGGACTTGGAGGTGGAAGGGCTGGACTTGGGGAGGGAGGACGAATGCTTGGTGGTATCACAGGATGGGAGAGGAGTAGAGAACAATGAAAACTCTGTGAGGAAATGCTTTTGTGACACATGGGGTGGTCATGGCAAAAGGGTTTGGGAGTAGAGGGAGAGGGAGTGGTTGTAAGATGTGTCAGTTTGGATGTCTCTGGTGCAAGTGCATCAGTGGAATGCTTGTTGGTGCTGGGTTTCTGTTTGGTGGGTGAGTGCAGGCATTTAGGTGTCTTGGGAGGAGGTGAGGAGGAGGTGCAGGGAGATGGGTGGTGTCTGCAGGTATGGTAGATGTGTTGCATGTGAGGGTGTTGATGGTTGTGGTGGGTGTGGATGTGGTGACTGGGGTGGATGTCTGTGGGTCTGATATTGTGGTGACTGTGCGTAAGGCAGGTGTTGTGGCTGGATCCATGAATGATGGTGTGGTGTCTGTGAAGGAGGGGGTGGTGGGCGAGTCTGTGTAGGTAGTGGATGTTGTTGTGTCTGCAGGTGGGTGTTGTTTGTGTGCATGCCTGTGGTGCGTCTTGTGGTATTTGTGCTTGTCAGCGGTACCCTTTTCTGTTGAGGTGGATGCATGCCTGTGTGTATGTGCTTTGGATGAGTTTGAGGAGAGGTATTTGGGATTGGGAAGAGGTAGGTGGAGGGGGACAGTAGACAAAGGGGGACTGGCTGCCGTCAGTGAGGAGGGCAGAGCCTGAAAGGATCTCTGGAGGCCTGCCAGGGCACTGTGAATGCCCTCCAGGGACGCATTGCTCAGTTGGAGTTGAGCTGCAAGTCTATGGATGGCATTCACAATGGTGGACTGACCCACAGAGATGGACGTCAGGAGGTGAAAAGCCTCCTCACTGACAGCAGCAGTGCTGACTGGGGCAGAGGCAGAGGTGCCTACGGTGAAGGTGATGCCCACTCTCCCCCGCTGAGCAGGCATGGGAACTGGGTGGGGAGCTACAGGGAGGACGGTGCTAGTAAGGGGGTAGCGGGCAAAGATGGTGCTGTGGTGGTCCCAGATGGATCCTCCACTGCCAGGGAGTGTCCACTGGAGGAGAATTCTGAAGAAGAGGTGGTAGATCCAGCCTCCCCTGTGGCACTACCTTTGCCCTCCGTCCCACGTTCTCGCTGGTTCCAACTTCATGGGTCCTGTGGGCTGCTGCTTCCCCACTCGCCTATGCCCATTCTCCTTTGCCTGACAATGCTGATGCACATAAAGAGAGAGGGAAGGAGGGACAGAGAGAGACAGGGTGAAAACGGGTTGAGATATAGCTCTCATACACACTGTTTAACAAGCACTTCTGTGACAATACTTAGCCTGGCTAGGCCATCGCAGGTGCCAATGTACATTACCAACATCATGTCACAACATGTCCCTACTACCCACCCCTGCATTGCAACCCTCATGACTACATCTAAGTTGGACAGCACAACTGGCGTCATCCACATGATGACTACCAAAGCCATTTCTGCTGGCATAGCATGTCCTGGATACAGTATCAATTGTATGCCTGAATACAGCCAATATCAGGGCAGTGCGCGCTCTACGGGCGACTAGAATGCAAAAACCTAACAATTTCAAGCTAACATAATTTATGCATTGTGCTGATATGATGTTGTTTAACCTTTTGCATTGCAGAGTTTAATCTTCAAGACTTATGTTCAGCATGCATATAAATACTGTTCACATGTAATGTATTGCTGCAGGCTTTCAGACTCTGTCAGGGTGTGGTCCCCTTCCAGGGTCTTCTAGAAGTTTTCCCTGCAGCATGCCTGGGTGTGGTTTGTGGGCTGGGCCAAGACTCTATATAAGGGAGCCAGCCCACCTCCACGTGCTCACTATTCAGAGGTCCCGGTGCAGAGCAGCAGCAACTTCCTGAGCTCCTGTTCCGGTGGCCTACTTCGATCCTCCAGGCCTTGCCCTTTTCACTTTAATTGGTGATCCTAGATCAGGGCGGTAAGACGGAGGTCGGACTGGGCCCCCAACCCCGTTATCGAAGAATCTCAAGTTCTTGGGTCTAATCTTGCATGATAAACAATTTTATTCTTGTGCGTGTGAATGTGCGCTTGGTCGTTTCGTGGCATTTGCATGCTGATATTCGAATCGGCAGGATGCGCAATTCTTTTCTTGTGTGTTAACTCTTGATATTCATTGTGCGCTACCATTTTATGGCATTTACAAGGTAGCATTCGAATTGGCAAGATGCGCGATTCTTTTCTTGTGTGTTAACTCTTGATATTCATTGTGCGCTACCATTTTATGGCATTTACAAAGTAGCATTCGAATTGGCAAAACGCGCGATTCGTTTTCTTGTGCTTAATTCATGTTATTCATTGTGCGCTACCATTCCTTGGCAGTTTCATGGTGGCATTCGAATTGGCAAAACGCGCGATTTGTTTTCTCGTGCTTACTTCATGTTATTCATTGTGCGCTACCATTCCTTGGCAGTTTCATAGTGGCATTCGAATCGGCAAGACGCGCGATTCTTTCTTTGTGCTTAATTCATGTTATTCATTGTGCGCTACCATTCCTTGGCAGTTTCATGGTGGCATTCGAATTGGCAAAACGCGCGATTTGTTTTCTCATGCTTAATTCATGTTATTCATTGTGCGCTACCATTCCTTGGCAGTTTCATAGTGGCATTCGAATCGGCAAGACGCGCGATTCTTTCTCCGTGCTTAATTCATGTCATTCATTGTGCGCTACCATTTCTTGGCAGTTACATGGTGGCATTCGAATCGGCAAGACGCGTGATTCTTTCTTCGTGCTTAATTCATGTTATTCATTTTGCACTACCATTCCTTGGCAGTTACATGGTGGCCTTCGAATCGTCAAGACGTGCAATTAGTTTTCTTGTGCTTTAACCCTTGAGATTAATTCTGCGCTACCATTCCTTGGCAGTTACATGGTGGCCTTCGAATTGGCAAGACGTGCGATTCGTTTTCTTGTGCTTTAACCCTTGATATTCATTGTGCGCTACCATTCCTTGGCAGTTACATGGTGGTACTCGAATCGGCAAGACACGCGATTCATTTCCTTAGTGTAATTCATGTTACTCGTACGCTAGCATTTTAAGGCATTTACTTGGTGGCTTTCGAGTGGCAAGTCGCATGATTTATTCCTTGAGTCTAATTTGTGTTATTCATGGTGCACAATCATTCTATGGTATTTACTACTTATGTGAAAATCTGCAATGTGCGCAATTCATGTTCCGGCAATTTGAGAGAACAAAAAAGCCAGAGTTCTAGATGTAATGTTGTGTGTTCTTAATATGTTTCTCAAACACGATTCATATGATGTTTTAGAAATCCTTCAGCTTGTTTCCTGATCCTCATGCAAAGGATAATACTTGAATATGAAATTTGCATTTAACCTTTCTTCATTCCCTCACAGGTATCCAGTCATCTTGAAGCCTAGTCATTTTAAGTCTATGCCTAGGTTGTCCATGTTTTCAGAATGACAATGCTTAGAGTCATAGCCTAGTATTAATTCATATGATGTAATTTTGATATTGTGTGTTTTAACGTTTTTGCTTCCTACAGGTCTCCTTCCCAGCTGTTCCCTTCCCAATCCCCTTTTCCCCACTTGGACTCTCTTAGACTCTGTGACAATTCTAATCAGAGTATTGGAGCTGTCTTGTGGTGGAAGTGTTGGGAACATGCACAGACCCCGAGGATCTGGTGACTCTGACAAATACACATCATACCTCTGCATGCCCCTATCACCCATTGGATGTCCAGCTGACTGAACAAAACACCTCTGGCCGTTACAGTAACAACACATGACCAGACCATATCCTCTGTAATATATCCACAACATTGAAGACAACTCCACTCACAGACAACACAGCACCTGCCTGTCACATTACATGCCAGACCAAACACTCTGTATAGTGATGCCAATATGGAAATCAACACTGATTTGGTCATTACAAGTCAGACACCCAAACAGTTGACATCTGATGTGTAAAATAAGAGTCTGTGGTATAGTCAATTGAATAGTCTGACCCAATCATAGAGCCAGATCAGCAGACACCAAACACAAATATATCACAACTGATCATACTGCTAAGGGCATCTACAAAGTCCATATATCACATATGACACATCCATACTCAATCACTGAGTGCAGTGTCACAACAGATGTACTTCAGGAACACACATATTATATCATGGTACACTTATAATTCAACCACACATTCAGTCAAACCTGTCAGATGGCGCAACATGACAAATCCACCCTCAAACACCATTATAGAAATGACAATACCTGGCACAGAGGCCAGACAACACACATCTCAGATGGTAAATGTCATGATGCAGTATGCACACCTGGACCAACACCACTGCCTGTATACCACTTACACATCCCACTACTACATGAGCCAGCCAGGGGAACTAAATGCAATATAAGATTCACATCTACCTGCCATGTGACCTGCAATAGGCCAGCCTCTCCTAATCTGCCACTTCAGCTTGCCCAAGGCAAGCAAAAAAGTCCCAGCCCATCAGATGTGCCCCCAACTTACCATTAGGACATGATGTAGATAGTAACTCTGCAATGTAGCATATCAATTGCTAGGCCATTGTCATACAACCCATATACATCCCATGGTGACATATACAGGACCTGTCAAGGCACTTACTACCTCTAATACCACATCCCCACAAGTATTGACCCTAGGAATGCACAATGTCTGCAGCCAGACCTCATCAATTATACATGTATCAGTATCTCAGTTAGCCTAAGTACACATACCCTACAGTCAGCAGATCACCTATATATGACAATACAGCTATCAGATCAATGATCCAGTCCCATGAAGGCCAGATCTGTGGTGGAACTATAATGGCAGCACCACATTCAGTCTAGAACATTACCAGTACATGATGTATTCAGTCCCTGTAATAAAATTAGAGTCACACAGTAGCATATACCTGCTACACAGGTGGGAGTGGACTGTCACCTCAGAGCCACAAATGCATATGAATGGAGCTGGTCATTCTCAATGCTTAGAGTGATACTAATACTCACATCCATTGCTTAGGCAGGATGTTCTCACACATGTGCCTATGTTATTTGACCATCTCCACAATCCAGACAAGGAGAGGTCTAGTAATGAAGATGTACATCCACTGACATTAAAACATGCCAACACATCTACTGTCTATACTCAGCCAGGGTGCATGATACTTATGTCCAATTGACGGTACACAGGAAGTCATTACAACAATGCCACTTTGCCTGCATTGAGGCACAATATCCCTAATAAGCCAAGCCAAGTCAGTACTCACCCCCTTGTGGCTGCTGTGCTGCCCTCAAACACCCATCCACCTCAGGTTAGACCATTGCCAAAATGCAGGCCATTAGGGAGGTCAGGTTCCAACGGGCACCACTCCCTCGTTGGGAGGACATCACCAGCTGGGCCTCTGCAGTCTTCCGGGCGCAGCTTCTCAGGTCCACCAACTGCTTTCTGCAGTGGGTGCTCCTCCGGCTGTGGATCCCCAGGGTCTGCACTTTCTTGGTGATGGCACTCCAGATCCCTTTCTTCTGATGGGCGTTCACCTGCATGGATAGCACAGTCAGCAGGAGAAAGCCAGGTACACATGCCCCATACCAACAACAGTTGTGTCAACACCAGAGCAGTACGCGCTCTATTGGTGACAAAAAATGCAAAAACCCAGCACTCTCAAAACAACGTAATTTATGCATTGTGCTGATATGTTGTGGTTTAACCTTTTGCATTGCAGAGTTCAATCCTGAAAACTTATTTTTAATATGCTTACAAATACTGTTCCTTTGCAATGTAATGCTGCAGGTTTTTAGAGTGTGTTAGGGTGTGGTCCCTTTCCACGGCCTTCCAGAGACTTTCCCTGTAACATGCCTGGGCGTGGTTCTGGGCTGGGCCAAGACTCTATAAAAGAGAGCCAGCCCAACTCCTAGTGCTCACTATTCAGAGGACCCGGTGCAGAGCAGCAGCTTTTTCCTGAGCTCCTGTCCCGGCGGCCTATTTGGATCTTCCAGTCTTCTGCCCTTCATCCTTCATTGGTGATCATTGTTCCAGGCGGTAAGACGGTGGTTGGACTATCCCGACACCGTTATTTAGAATTTTCATATTCTTGGTTTAATTCTTAAATGAGTAACAGATTACTTGTGCGCTACCATTTCTTGACATTTATATGGTAGTTTACAAATGCGCGATTTGTTTCATAAAGGTCTGACTTTGTTATTCATTGCGTGCTACCATTTCTTGACATTGGCATGGTGGCTTAAGAATCGTCAAGACGCGCGATTAGTTTATGGTGTTTAAACATTGTTGTCCATTGCGCGCTACTATTTCTTGACATTTACATGATGTTTTACGAATTGGCAAGACGCCCAACTCGTTTTATGAGGATTTAACTTTGTTGTTTATTGCGCGCTACCATTTCGTGACATTTACATGGTAGCTTAAGAATCGGCAAAAGAAGTGCGATTAGTTTCATTGTACTTTGATCTTGTTATTTATTGTGAGCTGTTATTTCTTGACATTTACATCGTGTTTTACGAATCGGCAAGACGCGCCATTCGATTAATGATGATTTGACTTTGATATTCATTGCGTGCTACCATTTCTTGGTATTTTACATGGTGACACTCGAATCGGCAAGACGCGCGATTCTCTCCTCAAGTTTAATTCATGTTGTTTATTGTATGCCACTATTCTAAGATATTTATTATATAATATTCGAGTTGACAAGTTATGTGATTTGTTTCCTGAATCCATATTGTGTTATTCATGGTACACAATACTTTTATGGTGTTTACTATATATATATATATATATATATATATATACATATCTGCAATATGTGCAATTTGTGTTGAAACATTTGAAGAGTACACAGAAGGCCAGAGTTTCTAGATGCAATATTGTATGGTCCTAGTATACATTCTCAAAACAGGATTTATATGACTGGTTTAAAATTTAGTCAAAATGTTTTTCTGATTCTCATGTAAAGGAAAGTACTTGAATAAGAAAGTTTTCATTTAATTCATCTTGATTCCCCTACAGGTATCCGCCCATCTTGAAACTTAGTCATTTTAAACTTAACTCTTAGATTGTTCATGTTTTCAGAGTGACTAGGCTTAGAATCATAGTCTAGTATTGATTTCAGGAGATATAATTTTCTTATTGTGTTCTAACCTTTTTCTTACTACAGGTCTCCTTCCCAGCTGTTACCTTCCTAATCCCCTCTTCCCCTCTTGAACTGTCTCAGTCTGTGTGATTTATCTATCAGAGTCTTGGAGCTGTTCAGTGGTGGACGTGTTGGGAACGTGCACAGACCCCGAGGATCTGGTGACTCTGACAGACAATACACATCTGACTCACCAAATGCCCACACATGCCCTTCCTCTCTGCTCACACGCCTCAACTTTATGCCCCCTGCATGCATGTAATCCCTCCCCAGTATACTTACCCCTTACACCATTACACACACCCCTATCACACATGACTATGGCATTGGTCTCAACTGTTCCTCTAGTGCCCCATACAGCTGT
Source organism: Pleurodeles waltl (assembly GCF_031143425.1). Taxonomy (NCBI): domain Eukaryota; kingdom Metazoa; phylum Chordata; class Amphibia; order Caudata; family Salamandridae; genus Pleurodeles; species Pleurodeles waltl. The sequence goes on along the minus strand of NC_090444.1, from coordinate 284,065,601 downwards.
TCATACAGGGGTGGTACCACGTCCATGAGCTTTACCAGCTCTTCAGGGGTGAAGGCTGGGGCCCTATTACCTGCAAGAGATGACATGATGGCTCCCAGAGACAGGACACAGCAGCTCAGCTCGTGTAGGTCTTGCTTGCAAGAGTGTCAGGAGTCAAGTGAGCAAGGTGGCACAAAATGGTAGTCACGATTGCTGCATACAGGACTTTCACCGATGATCGCCATTGGCCCTAATCCCCCATAGGCAGCAATGTTATCCAATGAGAAGCTGCACAGTGGTTGTGACCACCAGCCACCATGACAACATATGCTGGCGGACATAGGTCACTTCCAACTGTCCTGTGCAGCAGGCCAAGTGGATGCCATTTTGTGCACATATAATGCCTTGCAGTCCCTAAAGAAGTGTGTCATACACATTTATGTGCAAATTGTGTAGTAGACCTATGTTGTGCCATCATAGTTTAGCCAAGACATGTGACATTTATTTCACTGTGATGCCTCTGCTTGCCCATAATGGTATGTGTCAGCAGTTCAACGTATGTCTACAGTGTTAGGTGTGTGCGATGATGACATGTTCTGCTTACATGTATGATGTACTTATCACTTAATACATTTTTTACTCTCTATTCTAGATATCCTGACATGAGGAGATTGAGGCATGCACCAGTGTACCAACCACTAGTTGACCTTGCAACCATACAAGACAGGCATATCATCTAGATCTGATATCTGAACTGTCACACCATCATGGATCTATATGCCCAGTTGAAACCTGATCTATTGCCTGCAGTACACAATCCCTATGCCATGCATCCCACAGTATAAGTCCTGTCAGTGCTACACTTTCTTTAAGCTGGGTCCTTTCAGGATACAGTGGGCTTGGCAGCAGGGATACAACAGTCCATGTTTAGTCTTGTGTTGAAGGATGTACTGTGTGCTTTATTGAAGCACCTGGACAGCAACATCAGGTTCCCCAAACATGGAGATTTGGCCTATTTGAAGGCAGACTTCTATGATGTCGGACACATCCCTCATGTGATAGGGGTCATAGATGGCACTCATATAGCCTTGATCCTACCCAGTGCCAATGAACAGGTGTACAGGAACAGGAAGAACTACCACTCGATCAATGTTCAGGTGGTGTGTCTGGCAGACCAGTACATCGCACAGGTGACAGCCAAGATTCCAGGTTCTGTGCATGACTCCTACATTCTGAGGAACAGCAAGGCCCCACACATGATGGCATGACTACTCACAGAGAGGGCTTGGCTCATTGGTATGTATACATTTGGATGTGTGTCTCTCTTATGGCACCTGTCATCACAATCTTCCCTGTGCCTGTACCTGTACTGTAACAGGTCCTACCTTTATGCTCACAGGTTACTCTGGCTATCCTAACCTTCCCTGGCTGTTGACAGCAGTGGGGTACCCTGCCACAGAAACTCCATTTCAATGAGGCTCACAGCAGGACAAGGTGTGTAATCAAAAGGACACTTGGCCTTCTGAAAGCCAGGTTCAGGTGCCTGGATGTCTCTGGAGGTGCCATCCTCTACACTTCTGGAAAAAGGTATGCCAGATCATAGTTGCCTGTTGCATGCTCCCCAATCTTGCCGTGAGACGTCAGGTACCATTGCTAGCTGATGATGACGAAGCAGCTGGACCAGTGGCTGGTGGTGCAGACATGGAAAGTGAAAAGGAGGCAGGTGAGGATGCTGCAGCTGACTCTAGGACTGAGCTCATCAATCAGTGCTTCCAGTAACATACAGGTATACGGACTGTGTATTTGCAAGTGATGTGTATCCAAATTGATTAGTGACAATGGTCCACCTGATTAGTTTCATCAGTGGTGTTGTAATGTGTTCCTATCTCTTTGTGTAGGTTGTGGGAGGTGAGTGTTTGAAAGTAAGGTGCAGAGTTTACAAGTATCTTTTCTTACATGTGTACTCACTGCAGGTTGCTAGATTCACATCTCCTATGGACAGACCTGTGTTGAGCCATGTGTCCTGCATTTCCCTGTCCTCATGTTATTCCACCCACTGACATTGGGATTGACTGTGTCATGGAAATCAATGCCTCTGCTACCTATGGCTTGAGATATTCATGCTCATTAGCCATTGGAAACTACACAGAACGGTGTTTAGCACATGACAAATGGCAGTTACAGTGACTTGTCATGTATTTCCTGTGACTGGGGATGTAGAAATGGCATCTGTTTTCCCCTGCTTCAGTGGCTAGACAACTATGTACTGCATATGTACTTTGTGTGGCACCATACCTTGTATCCTGATGTAACTCTGTGTCATGGTCTCTTTTGCAGGTTTGATGAGTGTATGTACTCTAGTGTGTGCCTGGACTAGTGACTACCTGACATTTGCCCCGGGACATATCTGTTGTAGTGTGTCTCCTCCAGAGGATGCCCCCCTCTGGTGTCTATTACACTGTCTGTTGGTTTAGGGGGGCCTACCGACATCACATTTTGCTGAAAAAACATGTGCACATGTTCAAATAAAGTCACATATTCTGTTGCTGTGATCAATAGTGTTTATTGGGCATAAAGGGGAAATGTGAACAATCTATGGTGCATACCGTGACAAACAGGTAATGAGTGGGATCATAATAGTTGTAATCATCAGAGAAGGTGGCACAGCTGTAGGCAGCACAGGTCTAGTGTCCAAGGGCCATGGGGAAAAGGAGTAATTTCATTGAACAGTCAACAGGGTGTCACCGTGGCACACAAGGGGGAGAAATCAGGAGATTTTCACTTCCTGGCAGTGGGTTTGGTCTTGGCATCTGCTCCAGCCATATGTCTGGATGGACTTCCATGTTTGCGGGGGGGGGTTCATCAGCTACAGAGGGAGGGGTCCAGAGGCCTGTGGTTCCACTGGCAGGGCCTTCATTCCTCTAGCTGCAGCAGATGTGGAAGGCTCAGATGTGATGTGGCTAGTGGAAGGGGCCTGCTGGTGGGTGGTGGAAGCATATAGGGTAGTGTTCAGGTCCCTGAGCACCCCTGCAATGGAGGCCATGGGTGGCATTGTGGGCCTGCCACTGCTGCATTACCTCCTGGTAGTATTCCCTCAGCAGCCTTTGGCTTTCCACCAACATGGTAATGATCTGGCCCATCCTGTTCTGGGATTGATGGTATGATCCTAGGACTTGAGAGATGATTTGCTGGTCAGTTTACTCCCTTGGGTACCCTGTCCTCTGGCTCACAGGTTCTCTCCCATGCCCCCTACCCCCATATGCCTGTGGCCCTGATGCAGTGTGCCCACTCCCATTGTCACCTGGACCTCCATTGTCTTGGGTGTGAGGTGTCGACTCAGGTCCCTGTACTATTGATTGAACTGTCCCTGGGACACAGGTTTGGAGATGAAGGGTTGACTGTGCTGTTGATGCCACAGGGTGGGGGGGTTGATGTGGGCAGGGTGAGGCGGGGAGGAATGGACTGACCGGGTGTCCTAGATGGGCCAGGCAAGTTGGCAATGTTCAGGCATCCAGAGGCGTTATCCTCACTGGGGCCTTCATTCTGAGGACGGCCGGCTGTCTCTGGCATCCTCTCCATGGTGGCAGTGGCAGGGGTACCTTTGGATGGAGTGAGAGAGAGTTACATGGTGGATATGTAACTCTCTGTCTGATGCATAGAGTGGCTTGACATGATTCCCAGCAATGGCAATGACAGATGCATCACTACAAACATTGTTTGTAGATAGTGGATTGTGGCATGTGTACCATGCTCCATTGAGGATTGTTGTCAATCAGTTTAGGTAACTTTTAGTGGGTGGGTGGGTTCAGGTCCTGTGTGAAGGTTCACATGACAGGTGTACCCTTTTTGCTCATGGTACATCAGGCTTGCTAGATGTGAGTGGGGAAGGCTGTACATTGCAGCATGGTGTCCAAGAGGGAGGAGGGTATGTGTGCATGCATGGTTACTTGTTCTGTCTGTGCATTTGGTGCATGAGGTTTACCTTCTTACTTTCTAGCCCATGCTCAGTCCATTTCAGGGTTGTAGATCTGGATAAGCGGCCATTAGGTTTGGTGATAGTGCTGCGGCTGAGTTTGGCCATGTTTGACATTGTGTAGTGTTACTGCATTGCTGTCATTGTCATGTAGTGGTCCTCAGTCGAAGCATCTAATTGGTTTAGCTTTTGCAATAGTCACACATGCAAGAGATGTGCTGTGGAGTGGACATAGCAGGTTTTGATGTGGATGGGCTAGTGCAATGTGGGAGTCGTAGTGATTGTTATTAGCACTGCTAGCCATGCATTTGCCAGGGACTGTGTGAGCATTGGGGCTGGGTGGTGGTGTGGCATGCAGGAGAGGGCCATTATGTAGGAGTTGTAGTGGGTGATTGAGTGAACTGGGGAGTATTTTAGTGGTGTGAAAGCATACTGGACAAGACAAATGTGTGCCAGGGGAATGGTAGTTTCTTTCCAGATGTGAGACCTCGACTACTCACCTGAAAAGCAGGTTGACTGCAGGGATGATGACTGTTCCTCATCCTCCCAGGACACCTCTTGGCACTGTCGATCTTAACACGGGAGTCCCGGCAGGTGTCCCAAAAGGGAGGGGGATTTAGCTGACACAGAGAGAGAGAGAGAGATACTGCCACTGCTGCCTGGTCCAGCCGGGCCCCTACTCTTGAGGGTGCAGGTGGTCGGTGACACTGCGTTATTGAGGAGTCAGGTTCTATATGGGAAAAGAACAGGTATGAGTGATGTGCTACCCACTAAGCAACTAACGCTCACACACTCACTCAGACCCCCAGATAATCACCTGTCACTCAACTTGCTTCCTTGTACTTTCTCTCCACTCCGTAGGGCTGGCAGGAATACACCACTAATCCCTGGGACTTCTCTCTGTCCTATATCATGTTAAATAATCATTCTTGTCGTTGTTGCACAAACTAAACATGTAACTTAACTAAAACGCACAAAACAGCAATATTTTCTTCCCACAAGCAAAAGGTTGAACAATAAAGTTCAGAGGACTTTCAAAACATGACTGCTCCCATGTTCATTTTTGTGACAGTCACTGACATTGAGTATGGATCAACGCTGAAATTGATTTGTAGGAATTTGTGATTTTGTTAGTAACAGGCAGCACACAAACATTAATGAGGGTTATATTCTTACAACAGGTTTTAGGTGTGTCGCTTTCTTTCACAGGTCACAAGTTAAAGATAACAAGCAATTGAATAAGAGTTATAATAAAAATAATCAAGGCTAAATAGTCTTTCAGACATTCTTGCTAACCACCTTGAATGTCTCTCTTTCTGAAATGAAAGTCATCAAAGTATTTTTTTAAAATAGACAACGTATTAGTTTGAAAGCATTCAAAAGCATTCACGCTCCTGTGAGTGCCTTTTATTTTGTCACTGAGCTTTACTAGAAGAAATCCTGGTTGCTGGACAACAGTGAGAAAGCCTTGGGGAATTCTTTGCTGGGCTGGCTCTCGACCTCAGCTTAGTCGTTTCCCTGGTTACCGGGCAACAGTGAATAATCGTGGAGGATTTGGCTGACCCTCTTGACCTCAGCTCAGCAGAAACAGGAAACAAAGCCAAGCACTGCCTGACCTGTGTGAGGCCGTTTATAGTCTCTCTTGGAAGAAGTCATGTGTAGCACATGGCAAACAGAAGAACAGGAGGGTGTTGCCAAGCAATCAGGACAGCAGCTGTCTAGAAACATGCAGAGGTTCAGGTGTTTACAAACCGGCCTCGTGTGGAGCAGAATAAATCAGAATAAAAAAGCCTTGGCAATGGCAACTGTGCACACTAACAGCAACAAGTAACAAGCCTTGATTAAACCCAGCAATAACAATTCAATGCAGTTGACCGCATTTATTTTTTAACGTAACATGATTGAGCCAGCACCCCTAGGGTAGTTAGCTGCACACAACACAAGAACTAGACCTAGGCGAGGGAATCACAACACTAGAGTCTGGTCCTCTGGGTATTCCAGTCAGGCCCTCTGGGTGCAGAATGTCCAAAACCTTCTCCTCCAACGATGTGAACTCTGAGGGCAGAGGTAGGGACCCACTGCCAGTCTCCTGCACAGCAATCTGGTGGCGTGATGTCATGAATTGCAACTTCCCCTATAGGTTGTTCCGCCTCTTCCTGATGTCCTCCCTTGTGCATGGATAGTTGCCTACTGAGTTGACCCTGTCTACAATTCTCTGCCATAACTGGCAATGGATGTTTTCTGAACCTGTGCTCCAAACAGTTGAGGCTCTACCCTGACAATTTCATCAACCATGACCGTCAACTCATTGTCTATGAAATGTGGGTGCTTTTGTTGGGAAATGGTGGTGGTTGGTTTGTGAGTGGGGGTGGTGGGTGTTGTATGTGCAAGGGTGCAGTATAGGGTGCTTGGTGGGGGTGTTTAGTTGTATGTGATGGTCGGTTGTGATGTTTGTGTGTATTTGTTATGTGTGTATTGTGTTGTTTGTGCAGTTGTAAGGAGTGTGCTGAGTGAGATGTGTATGTGTGCCTAAAGTGTAAAGGTGTGTCTGTCGATATTTGCCAGCTCTCGATGTATGCGATTGTTGTTTTGGTAGCAAAGGATTGTGCATTTTGTGGGGGTGTGTTATATAGTGCAGTGGGTAGGTGTGTCTGCTGTATGTATGTGTGTCAGGTGTGGGGTTTTTGAACTGGCCAATGTGGTGTTGCATTCTGTCTGAGGTGAGTTTTAGTGTGTGGCGGTTCACACCCCCAATGGTTTTCCGCCATGGTAGTACAGCTGTGCTGATTTGTGGGTCATATTCTCGTGGAACTGCCTCTTGCCCACCGACCTATGTCCTGGCGGTGTTGGATTTGTGGCTGTTTAGTGGCAGTCTTCATTGTGTGACTCTTAATACAGCAGTCAGATGACTGCTAACATGGCAGTCTTTTGGCGGCCACCACTTCAGCGGTCTTCCGAAAAGACCGCCAAAGTCCTAATGCGGCCTTGAATGTTGTTGTTTTCAGATTGCAGAATAATATAGAATCTAGTGGTGTCCCACTTTGTTTAGGTATAACTGGTGTTGTATGGCTCGAAAGTTGTATGCCACTGTGTACATAACTAGAACATTTGCTGAGTATTTCACTAAACTAGGGAGGGTTGTCCATAGGGCCTAACAAAAGGTATCTTTTCAGTGGTAAATATTTGCCTGTAAACCTCTTGACTTCAAATTGAGTGTCATGTGAAGTCTTTAAGAGGTAATTTCATAAAGGTGAATATAAAATTGTGCACAAGTGTAGCATGTTGATTTACCTCAAGCCCACAGTTCCTATACCAATGATGTTCAAATTGACTGTATGATGTCATTATTGAAGTCATTGATGATGTGATTTGAGATGTCATCAATGATGTCACCAATTCTGTAATTTAACGTCATGAATGACGTAATATGTGATGTCATAAGTAGTGCATAGTGGGGTTGCAAGTTATATCTAGCTCAGTAAACTATAACTGGTAAATGTCAGTATTTTTGTAACATTTACCAGTTCAGTGGCACCAAGCCAAAATGTTTGTCATCAATGGCCCATACCACATATGGGAGGTGGACAAAACCATAAACGTCAGCCTTCATATTGGCAAACTCCTCACGTTAGGGGACCCTGATATAGCTGTTAATGTGTTTCAACATTGCTGAGAGGAAATCCTTCAACACTGGACTAAACATAGATTGGGACATAACAGCAGATAGGGCCATGGTATTTTGGAAGGACCATGTGGCCAGGAAGTGCAGTACTGCCATGACTTGTACAATGAAGTGGTATGCAGGGTGGATTACTGTTAGCTGGCATCAGATCTGGCTCCAACTGACAGCATGAGTCCACTATTGTTTGCCTCTTCAGGAAGTATAACTGAATTATATAGCATTGCTTCACAGTCTGAAGGTCTGGCAGTGGACTGTAGACATGAGGTTGTCACATCTTTTCTCTTCCAGGATACCTGTGTATGACAAGAAATGTTTTGTTACAATAGTCAGTGTGTCTACAGCAACATACATGATGCATGCCAATAATATTACGTGACAAAGCATTTCTGACTGGATAGACATCACACACAGTACACATCCCAGCTGGTAACTACACATGGGTCACATATGACACCCCCCCCCGGTTGTCAACACATATGTCCATAACATTGATGCCCTGCAACACACTAAACTACATGACAAGACATAATAAGGATGTTTGTGACGCTACAACACATATATTGTAAGTGTGACACAGTTTACCAAGCCACATACAGTATTTCAGACGTCCATAATGATGGATGCCTGACCTACTCCACTGGACATAAGAAAACTGCTCGCAACAGCTGGTGGAAGTCGTCTGGGCGGTAGGCTGTTCCAACTGTGGAACACATATCCATCTGCTAACGTTGTTGCCTGTGGTGGTTGTGGCCCAATGGCTGTGTCCGTTGGCAGTGATGACTATGTATGTGGCGGACCTGACTGTCATGTCGTGCAAATTCACTCACTTAACTTCTGACACTGCTGCCAACAACAGCTGTACTACTTGAGCTGCTGTGTGTCGCCTCTAGCAGGGTGATAGGGCCCCTGCCTTCTCTGTAGAGGAGCTGGAGAGGCTTGTTAATGAGGTCCTTCCACTGTATGGACAGCTCTATGGCTCACCAGAGGAGCAGGTAGACCCTCATGTGCACAATTGACTCTGTTCAATACCATGCTTTTTTTCCTCACAGGCTACAATGTGCCAGTTAGACTTCCTGCGTGCCTATTGTTGCATTTTGCGTGGCATCAATGAGATGGGCATTCTGCAGGTATTGGTGGCCAGTACTATATGTTGTGTTCATGAACATTGTGGCATCATTACAACCCTCGTGGTCTAATGACAGACAAGGTCGCGGTGGCGGTTAGACCACCGCAAATACGGCAGTTCGAGCTCCATATTATGACTGCGGTAGTAGCGCCGCCGTCGGACCTCCAGCACTGCCAGATTATGACTTCACGTTGGTCTAGCGGTGCTGGCGGTCCTAATCCGCTTAGGCACTGCCCCGGGGTTTACGACCCCCTTCTTCGCCAGCGGTTTCATGGCGGTAACACCGCCATGAAAAGGCTGGCGGAGATGGGGTGCAGGTGGACAACGGGGGACCCGGCACTGCCCATGCACTTTTCATGAGCAGTGCAGGGTCCCCCCTTGCCAGCCCCATTGCAATGTTCACTGTCTGCGCTGCAGACAGTGAACATTGCGACATGTGCTAGTGCACCCTACTCACTACAGCATTGCCGCTGGCTCTATTATGAGCCGGAGACAATGTTGTAGGGTGTTTCCCGCTAGACCAGTGGGCAGAAACTGGGTTTCTGCCAGCTGACCCAGCGGGAAACTCGTAATGGCCCCGGCATGGAGGCTGCCATACTGACGGCAACCTACCCATTGGGATTTCAGTAGATAGGCTTTTCCATCTGCCAAAGCCATAATGAGGGCCTGTCTGTGTGATGTTATTTGTGGCTCTAGATCCTCCTTGTGCTGGGTGCATATAACTAGGAAAGGAGACTTTACTGCCATCTAGTGACATCTCTTTCTTCATGATGGACAATATGATGCTCTAGTGGCAAAACTTGCCCTGAATGTCTCAGTCCATTGACTAGATTAGTAATGGGTACAGAGTTACATCCCAGAAGTGCAGCAGCGGCCACAGTAAATCTCAAAGGGCGGTACCGGGGGAATATAAAATGATAAAAAAGTACCTCTTCCCGTCGCCACTGCCACCTGCCACCTTGATCTTCTTCTGGTGTCCCAGCATTCACTGGGACACCAGCACAGGCTCACTAGCCATCCCAGTGCTGCTTTCATGCTAAATCTAGCATTAAAGCAGTATCAGGATTGGTGTGAGCGGCTTGGACTGCTGCTCAGACACAACCCTGGGGTCTGCGCTTTTTCTCAAGCCCGGTTATTCAACACAGCTGGGTTGGAGAAACCTAAGTGCACATGTGTGTTTGGCCGGCCTGAGACAGCCGGCCAAACACACATGCACACTTAGGTGCACTCTCTCCTCCTCCGCCCCCATGGCCCAGCCCGCCCCTCCGTTCGCTTGCTGCTGGCTGAGCTAGCAGCTAAAAGATAAAACGACAAAGAAATATAATTTTATCTTTTAGCTCCTGGCGTAGGCGGGGGAGATGCTCCTTCGCCATTGTGAAGGGGCCGCCTCTCCAGAAGTGGTCCATATGTGTATGTGACTCATGACATGTCTTTTTCTTGTACTGCTCTGTTGCCACCTTCACATAAGTCATAATTGTCTTGTACAGGCTCATTGCACGAGTGATAGTCCCACAGTGCAGACACTGTGCAGAACAACAATGGTCCTTGATCCATAGGCCCACCAAGATCGTAAAACAGTGGTCCAACCTCCAAACCAATGGCAGTCGGACCACCACCGCTGACATGGTGGTGCACGGCCCACCAAACTTGTAATCAAGCCCTAAGTCTTTTTAGGTCGAGCATAAGCATACAACCTCTTGTATACTTCTAAGTATACTTTTTTGTGGGCTTCCAGCTATTTCATTTGTTAATTTCAGTGTCATTTAAAAATCCTTGCTAGCTAGTGGTCCGCTATGCCTCTTTATCCCTCCTTCTTCTGTGTGGGAGCAGGGACCAACTGCTGTATAATTCCACTTCGTCCTGTATATTTAGTCTGTTTTTCTTTGTTTCCAGCTCCTGTCCAGGGAAGCTTTCCTTTTCGTTTGTAGAGCATTCTTGTTCTGAGCTTAGCTGTAACCAACAAGGCTATAAATCAGGCTGTTATGTTGGTCACATTTGGTCTTTGTGGGCTCTCTGAACCCTCTCTCAACTGCTTGGCTCCCCCCTTTCCTTGGCTTGGATTTTCTTTACCCGCTCTACCAGAGCCCCTCAGAGACAGTGCCTAATTCTGCTCCACACTAAGATCCCACTCGCAGCTCCATCAGTGCACCTCAGTTCACACACTCCAAGCCCTGATCTGTGCCAGGTACCCCACAGACGCTGTCTGACAGAGCACCTGGGTTCTTCCAGAGAGTATCTCTGCTGCTCCAGTGCTGGGACATCGGGCACAGCACCAGCAGTGCACCTCAGTTCACACACTCCAAGCCCTCAGATGTGCCAGTGCCAGGAACCCCACACACGCTATCTGCCAGAGCACTTCAGTTCTTGCAGTCAGTACACTTTGGCACAGCTCCATACACTCTGCTGCTCCAGTACTGGGTCCTCGGATGCAGCTCAATCAGTGCACCTCAGTTCTACCCCGGCGAGGTCACTTCCTTTCCTATACTAGGACCCTGCTCACATACAGTTCCATTACAGCAGCTCAATTCTAATATTCAGTCCCACTGTCGAGCCAATACTGGACCCAAAAGAGCAAACCATAGCTCAGTTGATGGGAACCACCACAGTTTCACCAGAATCCATCAATTCTAATATTCAGTGCACATTTCCTTTTAGTACTAAGGCTCACACATACCTTCTTTTTCCTGTCTGTATGTGGAAGCCACAAGTTACTTGTCGGGACCCAAAGTGTCAAAGTGGTTTTCCCATTCTGGGTCTCTGGGAAATGTGTCAGTCCATACATGCCCTGGTACTTTCTCTACATGTTTCTCTCACCATCTCTCTTTTTTCTCAAAGTTCATTTTTCTCTTTCTTTTCTCACTTCTTTCATTATCTTTTCCTCTTTATCTTTTGTTTGCTAGCTTCCTTCCCTTTTTTCTTTTGTCTTACATGTTTGCTCTATTTCTTCTCTTAGTTCTGCTTTCATTTTCTCCTTCTTTCTTTTCCTTCATTTTTTATTTCTTTGCAACCCCTTCTCTCTCTTCCTTTTGTCTATTGTATTTCTTTTTCTTCTCTTTTTCTACCCCACCCTCTTTCTCTCCTGCGGACTATTTATCAATGGAGCAACAGGGACTGGGGCTCAGAGACCTACGGACCTTGCTCAACTCTAATTACTGCTCTGTTTTCCTACCACAAATCCAGTCAACCATTTTTCTTTCTTACTCCAGGGCCCATGCCACCGTTACTATGCCACTGGCCCTCTCCCTCTCAACTTCCAACTCCCTGTTTCCTTTCTCTCTCCAATCTGTCCCAAATTATATTTTTAACAATTACGAGGTAGGGTTGACCAACTTATGTGGCAAGAAAAGTCCAGTTATTAATTTACAATGTCAATAGCTCTAACTCAAGAAAATGCAAGACCTATTGCATTGCAAATGCTTGTTTATATTGCAAACTCACGGTGGCAGTCAGACTACCTCACTCCTGGCTGTCCAACCACCAGATTATGATCCTGGCAGTCGGACCACTGCCTCCACTATTGCAGACAGTGCGCATTCCAAGGGTGCTTGTGTGCCTTAGGGAGCTGAGGCCAATGCCACTCAACTGTTTCCACCAGGTTGACCGATGGTCAGCCCAGTAGAAACATCATAATATGATAGGAGTGAGGCTGCCGACTTGATGGCAGCCTCAACCCCGCCGTATTGGTGGTCTCAGCGGCATCAGGCCCTAAGACCGACATAATAAAATATGACTTTTATTAGTTATATGATTGGTTTCGATTTTTCAGCAGGTTTTTGAGACTTTTTTAGGTTGTTATATTTCTTACAAAATGCTTTTGGCTATTATTTTTGGGTGATCTGCTCTTTTGCTGTATATGAACAGTTTCACTTTAAATTGTAGCATGTCATAAATTTTTTTGGTTTGTTTGAAAACCTTGGGTGCAATTTGACTAACAGATTGCTCCATTCGTAGTTATTGGTAGCTCTGCTTTTTTTGTTGTGCTTCTATAAATGTATTAAGTGGAGGTTGTGTTATGTCTAGTGTGGATTGGAAGGCATTGTGCCATCCTTCCACTGCATTGTTTGGATTCCTGTGCCAAGGTGCTGTCATAGAGATTCTGCCATGGTATTTGGAATTTGGGTTGTAGGCTGCCAACCCAAGGGTCTTAGAAATAATCCAATTTGTTAATTGTAATGGTTAATTCATTCTAAGATGGGGACATAGGCTAGTTCATCTTTGTTATGCAAAAGGTCAATAGTGCTGTTTGTAGCATATTCTGCACTTAGTGCAGATTGTTAGAGGTGTCTCCACATGCTTTGATTGAAATTATAGTAACAACCTTGTATGGCTGTGTGGGGGTAATTTTTTATATTGTCTGAGTCATGGCTTAGTCCAAGTTTATGATTATTTTTTTGTGGGTAGTAGTTACTTGTTTTATGTTTAATGTGATTTAATAGTTCGTAGTAAGGGCTGCTTTATTTGGTAGTAGGGCATATATATATATATATATATATATATATATATATATATATAAGGAATATTGGCCCTCATTACAACATTGTCAGTAAATCCCGCTTACCAACGTGCAGAAGACTGCCAACACACAGCCGCGGCCGCGGAAGTCCGCCACAGCTATTATGACCCACAGCTCGGAATCCGCCAAAATTCAGACACCCATACAAGTATGCCACACCAAAGGTCAGTGATAAACTGGCGAAAACAAATCCTCCACCGTCAAGCCAACAGAAATACGCCCACATTATCACGACCCACGAATCCACGCGGCGGTCTTTCAACTGCAGTATTCCATTGGCGGTACACACCGCCGCGCTCAAAATACACACACATCTACAAAACACAACCACATTGGACAAATCGAAATACACACACCTGATACACATACACACACCACTCCCACACACCCATTACAATATAAAACACACACCCACATCACCCACAAACCTCTACGACCAGAATTACTGATAGAAGGCCAGAGAGATACACCACAAACAACTACCAAGCATCCACAGGCACACAATACCATCACCCACAGAACTTCCACGCACCTCACACAACACACCACTAAATATCACCCCACTTATCACTACACACACCACCCCACACATCACCCACACCACCCCATGGCACGGCAAAGACACCCCAGGTTCTCTGAGGAGGAGCTCAGGGTCATGGTGGAGAAAATCATCCGGGTAGAGCCACAGCTATTCAGATCACAGGTGCAGCACACCTCCATAGCTTGGAAGATGGTGCTATGGCGAAGAATAGTGGACAGGGTCAACGCAGTGGGACAGCACCCAAGAAATAGGGATGACATCAGGAAGAGGTGGAACGACCTACGGGGGAAGGTGCGTTCCGTGGTCTCAAGACATCACCTTGCGGTTCAGTGGACTGGCGGCGGACCTCCACCTCCTCCCCCACAACTAACAACATGGGAGGAGCAAGTCTAGGTGATTCTGCATCCTGAGGGCCTCGCAGGAGTAGATGGAGGAATGGACTCGGTAAGTCAAATCTTAACTATTACATCCCCCACCCTACTTGCATGCTATCACAGACCCCCACCCTCACCCTCACCCCCATCACTCCAACACCTCACAAATGTCCCAACATCACAAACCACACACCCTAACACCAAGCCCTGCATGCAACAACAAAACATGGACACCCATCACCAAAGCATGGCCACTGCACATACCCATACGCCCCCCTAACCCACCATCACACAAGGTCCCACACAGGAATGTAAGCACTGGGGTACACGGTCACCCACCTATTGCACACCATAGCACACACAGATGTATTAAACATCCTCTTATACCCCTGCAGGACCCCTACCCAATGTCATCGGACAGGAGGGTCCACACATGTCTACACCACCAACAGAAGAGGCCCACAGTGATGACAGCAGCTCTGTCCAACTGGATCTAGATGACCAGCCCGTGCCCATCGGGGACCTCGGGACAGTTGGTTCCCCTCACACAGTCATAGGCCACCACAGAGCTTCCCCCCTCTGGAAACACCAGCACAGCACCCACCCAGCGGGCCCATACCTCTGTCCCCAGGACACGTCAATCAGCAGTGTGTCCACCACTACAGGGAACCCAGGCTAACCCACCACCCCAACAACAACAGGGACCTGGGGGCAGTGGTAGTGGGCACACGGTTCAGGGGACAGAGGCCCAGGGAAACAGGGGAACTGGGAGGGCTGATGTGCGACAGGGGGAGGACAGGCCAAGGGAACCCACTCTCCACGAGGCCCTCTCCAACATCATGGGAGCCTACCACCACTCCCAGGAGATGATGGCAACGGTACTGGACAAGTTTCAGGAGACCCAGCGCCTGCAGGAGGAACAGTATTTGGGCTTCAGGGAGGAACTCAGATCCATCAATTCCACCCTGGGCACCATCGTAGGGGTGCTGAAGGAAGTACTCAACACCAGGAGGGACACTGTGGCACAACAAGGGGCGCCCTGACATTCTAGACGATGAACTGCCCACCACCTCCGCCGGCGCTAGTGGACAGAACGCCCCGCCACAGGACCACCACACCAGCACCCCACCCCCTGCAGAGGGAGAACCACCCCGCAAACGGTCCCTGAGATCCAGGACAAAGACAGAGAACGATGCCAAGACCCCCGCCAATAAATGAGACCACCCTGAATGTCATCCTTCTGTCCCACTTTGTCACCCTGTCCATCCTCAAACTGCTCCAGCTCCACTTCCTATGCCCATTTGGGTAATGCACCTTTGAGACTAATAGACTGGACTCTGCCATGGACATTCCTCCACCATCACCCCTCACTATTTTACAACCCCCTCCAATATTGAGCACTTAAATAAACACCCTTGAAGCACAAAACAATCTGGAGTCAGTCTGTGACTTCGAAATAGTGTATTAGCAATTACAGAGTCAAAATGCTCTTTCAAATGTAATGTCAACATACCTATGTCACACAGCTCTAGTCCATGAGGAAACAAAGCAAATGTCACACAGTGGGACCCACATCTGTGAAATCGTAAGGGAAAGTGACAACTCAGTGAACATACACTGTGTGAAAACGACAGACAGTAGAGAGGTAGTAGTGTTAAAGTACATGTAGAAGGCAGGTTTGTATTGTTACCTGTGTCTCACTGGAAATATTGCAGGATCACCGAGTTCCTGTTGTCGATGTCCTCTTCTGCTTCCTTGTCTTCACTGTCCACAGGCTCCACAGCTGCAACAACACCGCCATCTGGACCATCCTCCTGCAGAAAAGGCACCTGTCGTCGCAAAGCTAAGTTGTGAAGCATACAGCAGGGCACGATGATCTGGCACACCCTCTTTGGTGAGTAGAATAGGGATCCACCCAATCCCCTCTACCTCAGCCTATCCCAAGCACACCTTCAGACCAGCATGCACACACATCAACACACAACGGAAGCTCAGGCAAACATAAGCACCACACATCCCACAGGCACTCACGCAAGCATCAGTGTTGCCTGTAGTCACCGGAATCTGGAGTGCACCAGCCACCAGGGCAGCCAGTGTGGCACGGAGCCACATCACGGACAGTCCCCCACCTGTCAAGCATCAAAAGTTGTCCAGTGCCCGGCAGGAGAGGGGGAAGACTCCAGCCACCAAAGCGCTCCCAGGGGTCCCAGTGGAAGTGTGGAGTCAGCTGCGACACCTTCCAAGGTGGGGAAGGGCCACAAGAAAGTCAGCAAGTCTGGGAAGAGCAGCACGGCGGAGAAGACCGCCATCATCCCCGCTGCCCAGGAGGCCACTGCCACCCGCCTAGCTGCCCAGGAGGCCACCACCTGTACCAGCCCTGCTGCCCAGGAGGCCACCACCATCATCCCCGCTTCCCAGGAGGCTACCGCCATCATACCCGCTGCCCAGGAGGCCACCGCCATTATCCCCGCTGCCAAGGAGGCCACCGCCAGCACCAGCCCAGCTGCCCAGTGGGCCACCGCCAGCACCAGCCCTGCTGCCCAGGAGGCCGCCGCCAACACCAGCCCTGCTGCCCAGGAGGCCACCGCCATCATCCCAGCTGCCCAGGAGGCCACCACCAGCACCAGCCCAGCTGCCCAGGAGGCCACCGCCAGCACCAGCCCTCCTGCCGAGGAGGCCACCGCCATCTTCCCCGCTGCCCAGGAGGCCACCGCCAGCACCAGCCCAGCTGCCCAGGAGGCCACCGCCAGCACCAGCCCTGCTGCCCAGGACGGGACCGCCAGCACCAGCCCCGCTAGGCCATGAAGGACCGCCAGCACCAGCCCCGCAGGGCCATGAAAGACCGCCAGCACCAGCCCCGCTGGGCCATGAAGGACCGCCAGCACAATCCCTGCTGGGCCAGACAGGACCGCCAACACCAGCCCCGCTGGGCCAGACAGGACCGCCAGCACCAGCCTCGCTGGGCCAGACAGGACCACCAGCAGCTGAGTCACTGCAAAGGACCCCTCCGCCACAAGCACCGCTGAACAGGGCACTGCCGCCACAAGCACCGCTGAACAGGGTACCGCCGCCGCAAGCACCGCTGAACAGGGCACCGCCGCCACAAGCACCGCTACACAGGGCACCGCCGCAAAAAGCACCGCTGGACAGGGCACCACTGCAACAAGCACCGCTGCCAATGACACCGCCGCAACAAGCACCGCTGGCCCATGAGCACCAAGGGCACTGACGCTACTGAGTCCGTCACAAGCAGTATGAAGCACTCTGGGCACCAGTGGAGAAAAACATCCACTACCTCTGTCCTTGGCAGGATGTAGCACTCTGGGCACAAAGCCCCCTCCAGAACCAGTGGAGAAAAACATCCACTACCTCTGACCTTGGCACGATGAAGCACTCTGGGCACAAAGCCCCCTCCAGAACCAGTGGAGTATCACATCCACTACCTCTGTCCATGGCAGGATGAAGCACTGTGGGCACAATGCCCCCTCCAGAACCAGTGGAGACTGTTATCCACTTGAGAGACTGTGGCTTTGCACTCCCCAGGATGGAACAGTGGGCAAACCACCCACTGTAGAGACTTGAGAGACTGTGGCTTTGCACTCCCCAGGATGGAACAGTGGGCATTTGCACTCCCCAGGATGGAACAGTGGGCAATCCACCCACTGTAGAGAATTGAGAGACTGTTGCTTTGCACTCCCCAGGATGGAACAGTGGGCCTCGTGGATTTGGGCCTCGTGGATTTGGCGTCATGCCCTCAACCGGCTGAGGTGCCCCCCCTTTCCCTTCCCACTGAGGTGCCTGTTTTATTGCTATCTGATGCCCCTGCAGTGTTCTCTCCATCATTTCAGGGATTGAGTGTGGGCCTCGCCCATACCGTGTGGCCCAGTGTTCCACGAACTTCAGTGGAGCACTACCTGGACTACTAGTCTTGGTGTACATTTTGTTTATAGTGTATATATATATATATATATATATTTTTTTTTTTTTTTTTTGCGTACTGGATTTTAATATATTACAATGGTTGCACTCATTTCCTTTTGTCATTGCATTCTTCCCAGGGGGGTTGGAGGGTGTAACTGTTATGTATCATGCTGTATTAGTGTGTGTGTTGTCGTGGGTGAGGGTAGGGGTGGGGGTGTTGCGTGTTGCGTGTGTGTGTCCCTGTTTTTTCCCTCCCCCCTCCCCTGTGTCGTAGGTGCAGTACTCACCGTGGTCTTCGCCGCTGGCGTTCATGCTCCTGGTAGAGGAGCAAGAAGATAAGGGCTGGCAGGATCTGGAGTTCGGGTTCCATGGCGTCCGGATTCCTCGTGGGGTGTGTAGAGGTGAGCATTTTCCCTTCGAAGTCCTGTTTCCACAGTGTTTTTGTTCGCTGTGAATCCGCCCCGGAAAAGGTGGCGGATTGGTAGGTTGTCATACTGTGGGCGGTACATTTTCCTCTGACTGTCTGTTGCCGGTGACCGCCAAGCTGTTTGTTTGTACAGCTGAGGCGGGAGGAGTGTTAAAGTGGCTGTCTTGTTGGCGGTTTCTGCCACGGTCGTAATTCCATTTTTTTTCCGCCGGCCTGTTGGCGGTCTTACTGCCGCTTTAACACCGACCGCCAGGGTTGTAATGACCACTTTTGTGTTTTGATATTTACCATGTATTGTCTACATCTGAGTGAATGCTCTGGGACACATTTTAAGGTCTTGTCCATTTTCCAGGTTTGACAACAGCTTAGTTTTTGTAAATGAGTTACTGTGGAGAATATTAGAATTAATTAATTACTTGTCAGGTATTTCTATGTCTAGGTGTCTTCTAGGGGCAGGAGGAGAGTTGCTGGTAGCTTTATTAGTTTGTGCAATTAAACTGTTTAAAGTGGGTTATAGGTGGAAGTTGCCCTGTGATGTGCTTGGAATTTAGGCAGTATATCCTTTAGAATTCTGGTTGTGGGTTCCTGGGAACTAGTGCTTACCTCTCTTATATCCTGCAATACCTCCCTTAGTTCTATTTCTGTCACATTGGGGGCAGTGGTTCTGTTCTTTTACATGAATTACAACATAAGTAGTGCCCTCACATAAAATACATTAGAAAAATATTTGATATTTGAGTTCACAATTTCTGTTGATTTCTGTTGATGCACTTTCTTGGTTGTAGATGTAACACATTGACTTAGTAATTCCTTTCCTTGATGTGTATATGTTTTGCTTGCTGTAATTGTAGTTGAAAGCAGTTTAACAATTTAAATAAAGATATATATTTTTAAAGTTTATACTTTTGTTATTTGCATATAAAATTATGCAACTACTTCTATTTTTTATACATAAATGCATGTTCATTTTGGATGTTTAAAACTGCTTTGCAGCTTTTCATTAGGGGGTGTTGTAATGTGAAGCAGGAGTTTCCTTTCCTGTTGGAAGGAAAAAATATATTTTTTAATGTTTATTTGTCGGTACTTTGTAGAGGTTGAGGTTGTTGGATGTATTTTCACAAGCTATTGGGGTGAGTTTATATTTTTTATTACTTTTTGTATACTTACTTTTCTATATCTTTTTATTGGCTTCTGATAGGTGATTTCTCGGAAAGGCTATCAGTTTCTGAAGTTGTATTATATTTCTTTTAGGAATTACATGTAAAGAGACAGATGTTGAAGACAGTGTTTTGTTAATCATTCACTACTGTACATTTGTAAAGTTATTTACAAGTGAGTTTTAGTTTTAAATATAAGTTTTAGTTACTTGCTTAGGTAGTTGTTGAGCTGTGTATATTTCTTATTTAAGGGTCTGATTAGAGAAGCCAGCAGAGTTTCCTCGTCTCACAGTGTTTGTCATTTTTGAAGTATTTAGTTGTTAGAGTTAGTCTGCCTTTTATATTGTTGATGTAATTGTTTTATTGGTTTATTGGTAAAGGTTGTTAACAGCTTGGTTTTATTGGTTAGTTTAGTTTTAGTTTGATTATCAGTTATATCTTTGTATTTTAAATGGTAATTTAGGTTTGTATATAAATGTTGATATATAGTTTTATACTTTTAAATATATATATATATATTATTTATTTTTTCTTTCACTAAATGGCCCCTTCCCGGCGAGCTCCATTAAGTCAGTGCTCGTGTCAGGGACAGGCCAGCCCTATAAATAATTCTTCACCAAATGACAAAAGTCATACACTGCACTCACAGGAATCCTTTAGTTTCTCTATTATTAGTCAGCAAAGATCGACTGAACCCAACACCACCATACACATATATCCATGCCCATATCTATATTAATCTCTCTCTCTCTCTTTGTATATATATATATATATTCCTAACCAAAGTCCACTAAATAATACCTAACTCTTGACGGGTGCATCCATTAAGTGCAAGTGGGAGCACATTATTCATTTAAAACAAGAAGAAGAAATGGAGCACTCACGGGTACTTTAGATCCAATTTATTGCGCCACAGACGCGTTTCAGCATTCTTTACCTTTCTCAATGTGATTTGCGCAAAAATGAAAGAAAAACAGTCACCTGAGCAGCCTTTAAATAGATTACTCCATCCTTTAAGTGAAAAGACAGATGACGGACTCTCATTTGCTTCTTCAAACCTTGTCATCACGGTGCCGCTATCAATCTCTGTGTTGTACTCATTATTTCAAATGTAATACCCATGCTTTCATATTCTGCAGTAGAGGTCACCCCTTTAAATGGGTACAGGTCATTACACAGTGCCAAGTTTACAAAAAGCCCAGAGAAATAATGCTTTCCACTTTGCCCAGCAGTTCGAGTTTTTCTTACTTGTCAAGTTGATATATAACAGAATCAAACATCCCTCGTTTGCCACAATTTGCCTCTTTAGGAACATCACATGCCTCAAAGCGCCAATTTAGTAATCAGAGCCTTCACATTATAGTAATGTGTGACCTTATGTCAGTCGATATGGCATTCCTTTAGCAAGCGATGGTTCTAGCATTGTTAATTTGAATTCCTAACCAAAGTCCACTAAATAATGCCGAGCTCTTGACGGGTGCATCCATTATGTGCAAGTGGCAGCACATTATTCATTTAAAACAAGAAGAAGAAATGGAGCCCTCACAGGTACTTTAGATCCAATTTATTGCGCCACAGACTCGTTTCAGCATTCTTTGCCTTTCTCAATGTGATTTGCGCAAAAATGAAAGAAAAACAGTCACCTGAGCAGCCTTTAAATAGATTACTCCATGCTTTCAGTGAAAAGACAGATGACGGACTCGCATTTGCTTCTTCAAACCTTGTCATCCTTGTATATATGTGTATATATATATATATATATATATATATATATATATATATATATATATGTATATATATATATATATATATATATATATATATATATATATATATATATATATAATATATATATATATATACTGTCAGTAGGATATATATATATATATATATCCTACCAACAGTCACCAGTAGGAAGTTATAATTAGGATCTAGTTTCCATAGACAAAGCATTTTTAGATTTGCTAATAACTTTGCTGCCATTTGACGAATCACCATGAAATTTTGAACTAGCTCGCCACTCACTTCAGCTGCTGTCCTGAACATTTTGGGTTGATTCATCAAGTGGGGGTCGAGAAAAAAGGGAGGTCCCAAAACGCATTTTCCCCATGAAGTTTTCCATAGGGATTTTAGACACGACTACAACCTGAACCGCTGGACCAAATTTGCAAAAAGCTAGAATTTGGTCCAGAAAGAGTGTTTTTTGTAATTTGTTGCAAATCCGTTAAGTAGTTTTGGAGTTACTAAATTATTATTATTTAAAGGAAATAAAATGATTTATCTAGGGACACGGAGGGTCTGCAAATCTGACAGATCTCCTGGTGATATCTGATTAGCTGCCAACACTTAAACCAGGAAGTTTTTGCAGCCATCTTGGGAGTTGGACTCATCTGAGGTCCAAGAAAAAAAAAGAGTTAAAAAAAACAAAAAACAAAAACGGAAGGGTGCAGGGTAGGAATACACTGACCCGCTAGGCCTGGTGGTTGGCACCAAGCAAGCACTGTCTCCCTCTCTTGTTTTTTAATTTGCCCCTGGGTGAGCTTAGTCCCAAGGGGAAATACAAATATATATAATGGGGGGGTGAACGCTGCCCCCTCCTGGACCAATTTTGACCCTAGGGGCTGCCACCCCCCAGGAGGCCAGCCATGGGTATGAATGGGAGGCCTCCTCTTGACGAATAATCACAAAACTTTCAAAAATAGTACGCCACTCACTTCTGCTGCTGTCTTGAAAGTTTTGGGTTGATTTGTCAAGTGATGGCAATTACTGTGTTACAAAAAAAACAACTCAGAAACTCACTGAAAATATCAAAGGTTAAAGGAACGTCATGAATTAGACACACAAAACCATAGAATTTCAGCAGTTCTAGTTACAGTTATCTCAGTTAAGTTTAACTCATGCCCTAAGGTAAATTTAACTTGCATCCTCGCCATTTTATTTTGATTTATGAATGTTTGTAGTTAATGGTAATTTTTATATTGTTATGAATTTAATTATATATATTTTGGAGGTGAATTGTAAATATTTTGGTGATGGTATGTTTATTTTTAATTTGAACGTGTATAAAATTATGTATGTTTATTTTAAATATTTGTTTTCCATAAAAGAGTGTTTTTAAAAAAAAATTATAGTGATATTTTAAGCATTTTGGCAATATTATTGTAGTTGGTATTGTGTGAATTGATATCTTTGACATCTTATATGTTTATTTAAAAGTGACAATATTTTTGTTTCTGATAGTTGTGTATTCCATATAAGTAAAAAATTATATTTTTAACGACAGTTGTGTACTCGATGTATGTGGTTTAATTTGTTAAGCATAGGAACTCGATATTTTTGTTATCAATATTTAATTTCTAATATTTGGGGGTTTCGTTATTGTATGCATTGATAGTATGTCAGTGATCACTTCATAGATGGTTGATGCATGATTGTACAAACACCTTAACAGCCAGGCCCATTGACATGATGCATACGGTCGTACAGACTGGTACCATAGTATAGACTACATCCTAAAACTTAGGTCACAAAGAAAGGTCTGGCATGTGTGTCTGAGCTTCCTCTCTGGGGATGTGTGGACATGTGGACTACTTAATCTGATATCATACTACTTCTGATTGAGCGTGTGTGGTATTTATTGCCATCACAGGACACACCTTTTGCCATATGTGGCACTGCTACATGACATGATGACATCAATATACCATTGTGTTTATTGTTTGCTTGGTTTAATGTAACTAAGCTGGTGATTCACATATCAAATTCTCCTCATAAGTAACCAACTATCTGCACTGTTATTTTGTCATATGTGCAATAGGCCTGTACAGTGCAAGCATGACTTATGGAAAAGTGGCAAGAGACCTCTGGGATTAAGGGGCCTGTCATAAGTAAATGACACACCTTAACATTGTGGGTCAATGGAAAGAAGTATCAGGTCACGGGGTTACCTCGGTCACCATTCCAAATGTAGTCCATGTAAAAGCAATCAGGACAACTATTGGTTCAGAAATCTCATTTTGGGAACATCCAAGGATCAGCAGGACTATAGGGAGATTACCCTGTGCATCAATTGTATTGTCATAGTAACTGTGCCCCAGCCTTGGGCATGGTCCATAATGAGCAATACTCAGTGTCAGGCCTTGCTCTTTGCAGGCTGAGCATACTGATCCCACATAAACATCACATTTACACCACTATACATAACATAACATCTTGTGGCTATCCAAATGTTACAGGAGTGATCAGGATACCCTCTCGGACTCAGAGGCACACTGTAGCCTGTGTGAATGGAAAGGATGGAGTTTAACAAAGTATAAAATCAATGTAAGATAGGTACCTGTTCCTCTGGTGAGCCATAGAGTAGGCCATACAGGGGAAGCCCTTCTTCTACTAGTAGCTCCATGTCCTCTAAAGAGAAGACAGAGACCTCTTGGCCTTGCATGATTGCTCCCAGAGGTGGCAAACAGCAGCTAAAGTGGAGGAGGGGTTGATGGTAGCAGTGTGAGGGGGCAAGTGAGTTATTTTTCAAACAACGCAGTACATGTATACCACGTACGGGGTCATCAACGAAGACATACACAGCCATTTGCCATGTACTGTCACAATCACCAGCGTTAGCCTATGGCTGTGTCCATTGTGGATGAAACCGCCCATCACGCGGTCGACTTCTGCCAGTGGCAGCAGGTCATGAATGTCCAATATGAAAGGACAGGAGTCTGACATTTTAGGAGTTGTGAGTACAATACTGGTGACTGTTGAGTGCGTCACAACCACTCCAAACAAGGGCTAAATTTGGACCTTCAAATTTGATTTCTGAAATATTTGCAACATGTTGCATATGGACTATTCCTTTGCCATGTGATTTCCATGACATAAATCATCTGTGTAGTGCATTACTGTGCATAAAGGTAAAATGTACAACGCGGTTGATGGTTTTTGGCCCTAATTATCTTAAATTACCATTATTGTGCCAATGAATACCTTATAGAATTTATAATATGCACATTTTACAGACACATGTGAAGGCCACAACGGAGATTTTTGGTGGATGTTGGACATTATACAATTATCATGTGGATAATGTGTGGTGCTTTCTCAACCAGTTATGTGTTGTCACATTACTTTTGGGTGACTCTTCACATATGTTACTGTGGATATTGGGGCAATGTTAAAAAACTGTTTTCAATTCACACATAGGTACACTGGGAGAGTGAGAAGACAGTCTTCAGTGTACCGCCCATTTCCAGGCCTTCAGACCATGGAAGAAAGCAATGTGTTCAAGAAGTTTTGTTTGAATAGGCAAACAAAACAGGATTTATGTAATCAGTTGGAGTCTGATCTCCTGCCTCAAAACACTAATCCTACATGTATCCCACTAGCTGTGAAACGTATGGCAGTACTGCATTTTCTGACCACAGGTTCCTTTCAATTGACTGTGGCTATATCTGGTGATATGTCACAACCATTGTTTAGTGGTGTCTTACAGGAAGTGCTTTCATCTTTGATGACACACAATGCGAAGGTTGACTTTTATGGATTTGGTCACCTCCCACATGTAGTTGGAGCCATTGATGGCACTCATATTGTCTTAGTTCAACCACAAGACAGGGAACAAGTTTAAAGGAGCAAAAAGAACTTCCATTGTATTAATGTGCAAGTTGTCTGCTTATCAGATTTGTATATCTCAAACATCTGTGCCCAATACCCAGGATCAGTCCATGATTCCTTTATACTGCGAAACAGCACCATACCCCAGCTGATGTCACAACTACTACCAGAGAGGGCCTGGCTTGTTGGTAAGTATGATATGTCTTAACTTTGTGAGTGTAATGTCATGTACTATAATTAGAAAGTTTATGATTTATTGTAGCACTCATGTATGCCTTTCAAGTAGGAGACTCAGCATATCCCAACCATCCATGGTTGTTGACACCACTGTGGAACTCAACTACGTCAGGGGAAGTCGGCTTGAATGAGGCCCATGGAAGAACATAGTGGCTTGTGGATTGGGCTTTTCAGCTCCTGAAGGTCATATTCAGATTTTTGACAAGACCGGGGGAGTCCTCCTTTACTCAACCGGGAAGGTGTGTTAAATCACTGTGACCTGCTGCATGCTCCATGACATTGCCCTGTGAGGGAACATCCCTTATATCACAGAGGATGGAGACCATGAAGTGGCACCGGCTGAGGATCCTGAAAAGCCAAATGATGATGAGAGTGGTGAAGAGGAAAGAGCTGACTTGTGTCAAGATCTCATCAACAAATTCTTCTCATGAGTGTAAGTATGTTGTGAGATGTCATGACTGACTATTAAGGCAACTCTTGTTGTGATGATATGAGTAGTATGTTTAGGGAAAATTTTAAGAAGCTGAAGCTCTGGCAAATTCTGGTGAAAGGTGTCTTTGGAGGAGGGCTTTGACACATGCTCATTTTGTTAGTGTTACTTTGTTTAACTTACATTTTTGTCATGGACTGTGTTCTCCAGAAGTTGACTATGTGAGTTGTGTCATATGTATGGTTTAATAGCTAATCTCTTTGTTTTGGTCTATTTTAGGTATCTTCACCATGGCATCTTCATTTGGACATTTCAGAGTTATGACATTAGCAGGTATATGATGCTGTTTCGATGTGCGAAGTAGACATGTACTATTCCTGGACATGTCTTTCACAGAATTTAGGTGTAGAAAACCTGTACCAAGACAGCTTGTACAGTGACAGTATGGAAGTTAAGAAGAATCCATTGGACTTGTTCCTTGTCGTGTGGTGGCCCTAATGCAATATGTATGCCATCATGTGCTCCAACAAAAAGTTGCTGTGGGCCTAAATCATGCTATTCTATCTTCACATTGGCTAAATCCTCATTGTGTATAAATTGTATGTATCTGTTGATGTGTCTCCTCATTGTAGGCCATGGGGCTTGTATCACATCACTGACATTTGCATGTGACATTCCACAAGATACTGCAACACTTTATTGGAATCACCCTGTGATCAGAAACTGTCATGTGTCTGTTTCTTGGTTTAAAGTATGTGGGATTCCTTTTGTGAGGTAGGCAATATGGCTCCAGCTGATGACACAGTCCAATTGGATGTTGCTGATTCTGTAGGAAATTATCTGATGTATCCCCTCCTTCCATGTTGTTAAGGTCTGCACCTGAAAATGTGATCACTGACACAGAATATTTGAGTCATATATGATTTGCTATGTTTCTGACATCATGCCAGCTTGTGACTGGAAAAATGTAATAAAGATTTTATAAGGGAAGACACTTGTATGTATGTGTTGGAGTGACATGGTTGTTATCCAGGGCATTGTGTATTTGCTGCTTTGTGTATATGCTGCATATCCATGCTTACACAAGTAGCTTGTTTTGGCATTGTAAAGTTCACATGGTAGTACATAAATACATTGCAAGATGTGAGATTTACTGCAGCAGAAAATGAGTTTGTGACTTGTGTATTTATTAAAGTGGTAAAGGTGAAGAGATACATTGTGTAAAAACAAACATAAAACATAAGTGAAGTAGTCAGTCACTGTGAATGAAACCATAGGTGTGGATGCCAAATTGTCTGAAGTCAAAAGTGAAAAATACTACTCCCATCAGAAAAGGAAAAACATCCAGAAATAGTCAACAGAGTGAATGTGCTACACATTCTGGAGGAAATTAAGGTTGAGGTTTCTTATTGGTGGTGGTATGAGTCTTGCCATCTGCACCTCCTGGATTTTTGCATGGACATCCCTGCTCGCGAAGGTTGGGGGTGTTCCACTGCTGCAGAGACAGGGGTATCCGCAGGCGTGTCTTTATCTGGCAGGTCCTCCCTTCCTGTGGCTGACACAGTAAATGGCCCAGATGTAGTTGGACCACAGGAAGAGGTAGATGGCAGTGAAAAAGTCCTGCACAGGGTTGTGTTGATGTCCAGCAGCAACCCAATTAAGGACGCCATGTTGGTGTTGTGGGTGGCCAGCTCCTGTTGTATAACCCTCTGCAGCTGCTTTGTCTCCCAGATTTCAATCAGTACCTGTCTTATCACATCTTGGGAATCATGATAGACTTGTAAAACTTGGTCAGTGGTGGCCTGGGTGTGAGTGGCCCCAGTGGCCTCACTCTGCCAGCCCACAGTAATCCTCCCCCAAACCCTACACCCCATGAGCCTGTGCCTGTGGCCCAGGGTGCAATCCTCTACTAGGTCCTGGTTCCTCTGTGCCTGGGCTGGTGATTCTCACCTCAGAATCCAGGACTGGGGGCACAAGATGGTAGTAACTGTGCTAGGTACACAGGTTGGGGGGTCTGAGGTTGGCCGAGGTGTTGCAGCAGGGTTGGGAGGTATTGGTTTGGGAACAGTGAGATTCACTGTTGCCGTCTGCCCAGGCTGACTAGATGTTCCAGGACTGTCATCTATGTCCACATGCCCAGGAGTGTTGTCATCACTGAGAACTTCATCTGGGGGTGGAGTTGGAGGCTGTTCAGTGACCAAATCTCTACCCATGTGATATGTCAGATCAACCTGTTGTGAACTAGAGAACATTGTGATTCGTGGAAGTGTTGTATCTGCATCTAGATAATTTGTGTCACAGTAAGTAGAGACCTGGAAAAACCAAAATAAGTAGAGATTGCTATTGTGATATATTTCTGTGGTACTGAACTTGTTAACAAGACATTTGGAGTAATTCAATACATGGAGTAGAATTGAGCATCTCATTAGATGTGCTGATATTTTGCATTTTGGATTAAGGAATGAACATGACATCTCACAAACATTTAAGCTAACACAGTGAAGAAGTAATGTGTACTTGACCATTCCAAGGCCTAGTTCTGTACAATACAGGTGAACACACAACTTGGTTGTATTAGTTATCATATGAGCAGTGCAGAGTCACTTCTGATCAGCTGACTTAGCCTACTGCCTTCCAAATATTTTAGGCGCATACTTGGTATGGTGTCACTCATGCCATCAATAGTGTTAGTTGAGGAACCAAGGATGCATCAAGCTAAGTAGGCAGACATGTCTCTGAGTAGAACATTGTATGTAGATTGCTCAGTCCATGAGAAGTTAGCATCAGTTGTAACATGTCTGACAAGTGGAAATGGGAAAAATCACAATTGCATTTTGTTTTCTATTACAAAAACAGAGCTCAGGGTAGTTGTAATCATTCCAATCTCTACTTCCCAACAATTGACAAATGGTTAGTCTTGCATACATGTTGGCAAAATGATGTTGGGCGAAACAGTACATGTACATATTGACACATTGTCGGGCCTGCAAACACAAATATGCCCCAGTAAAAGACTTCTGAGTTGATCATTTGCCTTTGCAGGGACAGAGATCAATGCGTATTTGCAGAGACCAAGGATTTTTGAGAACATGTGTTGTACAAGCCTCCAGTATCCCTGTGACTCAGACCGGGTGTGGCCTCCAATGACTCAGACTAAGGCCCTCATTACGACTTCAGCAGCCTTTCAACAAGACCACCGAAGTCGCGGGTGCCAGAAGACCGCCAACACGGTTGGCAGTCCGAAGACCACCATATTAGGAGTCACTTCAGATATCAACCCGTTTACGGGAGGAAATCCGACCCCGTCAGTCTGGCCGATGGCGGAAGAGAGGTGTTTCCACTGCCAGCACCGCCACACTAACAGGACTCCGCCTGCAATATTACGATACGTAATACTGTGTGGCAGTTACCTGAACGGTAGTGTGCTGCTGGCAGTAGAAAATGCTGAGACCCATCCCCTCCCGGACAACCTCTTTGCATGTGTGTGTATATGTGTAGCAATATGGGTGTGCGTGAGTGCGTGTGTGTATATATGTGTGCATGGAGGGTATGTGTGTCTGCATGTGTGGGAGAGGAGGAGGGTGTGTTGGAGTGCGAGTCAGTAGGTGTGTGTATTGGGATGCATGGGAGTGGGGGTGCATGTGTGCAAGTCTGTGAGTGAGTAGGGGTATCTGTGTGGATGCATGCAGATCAGGGGGTGCATGTGTGCAAGTCTGCGAGCGAGTGGGGTTGTCTGTGTAGATGGGTACGGATGGGGGTGCAAATGTGCGGATGAGGGGGGAGTGTGTGCATGTTTGCATATGTGGGGTGAGTGTGTGAATGTATGTGTGCGTGGAGGGGTTGAGGGTGTGCATGAATGCGGAGGGAGGTGTGAGTGTAAATGATTGCGGTGGTGCGTATGTGTGAGTGCAAGTGGGGGTGTGTGTATGTCCGACCAGATCTGCGGGACTGGCAGCATTGTGGAGGATTAGCTTTGGCCAAACTGCACAACTCATAATGTGGCAGTCTTTGTCAACGGGTCCGCAGCAGTTAGACCGCCACCGTGAGTTTCACAGTCTCATGACCACCAAACTCATAATGAGGGCCTGAGTGTGGCTAGGTGCAGCAGGCATTTAAACCACACCCGGCCTGAGTGAAGTGGTTGCTGTAAAGGTCATCGACTGCAGAGAAGGCATCTCTCCTCCTCCGCTTTTGATCTTCACTTTCTGTTCTGTCCAGCATCTTGGAGGCCACTTTTGGCAGAAGAAGAGACCGAGGGAATTATCCCTTAAAAAGGCGGGTATGCACTGCACACGATTTAAGAATATTTATTGCCAAAACTTGATTTTGGCTGACTTGAAACTTGATAAGAGAATGTTCCAGGATGTGATGCGCTTAAAAGGGCACATCTTTGGGTTTTAAGGTTATTGGGATGTTCGCCGCTTGTCATGCTATAACGCTTATTGCAGTTCTGTAGTTCCTTGCATTTTACCACGGAAAGGAGTTTTTATTGAACAATTATTATGAAAATTACTTATTCTGTGAATACGTTTTTTATCGCTGAGTTTAATGTAGCATCACTATTGTTGTTAGCGATATGATGTACTGTGAATACGGTTATTATCACTGAGTTCAAAGTAGAATTTGCATTATTTCAAATTGTTGCTGGTGATGCAGAACATTCTGTGCTTGTACGAAGTAGAAGCTTATCTTTGCCATGCTCAAAATTATCCTGGGATGTAACAGTGATAAGAAAGTTGTTCATGAAATTGAACACTATTGATTAACCCCATGTTTCATAGTATTACAGCGTGAACCGTAATCCTTGATATTTACCCTTTGTTTTCAGTGTGATTTAAACACTGAATTGTGTTCCTCGCAATACTAGCACAGTACAATGATTAACCCATGAATGTCTGGAGAATCAATTTCCCTGAGAGTTTGTTCTTATTATTGTTGCTTACGTAGATGTCTATGATTCAAGTGAGTCAGTATCTTGGGAGATCTTATCAAGCTGAAACACGCAAGATATCCACTGAACATCAAGGAACATTTAGGTAGCTTTAATTGAGGTGACAAGGGACTAATCTGGGATCACAGGGGAAGTAGATATAGACAGTATAGAAGGTTCAAGAGAGAGGGAGAGCCCTCAAAAGTGGGAAAGGGGACCCCCAACAGGCACATCTAGCTTGCACAAAATAGATTAACAGTTGTGAGATATTAGTTATTTGACTGATGTGCAATTTATCATAGGAAAGACCAGCTCTTCAAGAACTATTACTAAGCATCCGGATCCAGCCCTGCGACTCAAGTGTCTCTCTCCTTCTCTCATTTATAACCTTTCCCGGGACGCTGTGGTGCTGATCATGTATATTTAAGTAGGAGGCAAGCAGCGTTTAGGTGGAATTGGGAATAAGCAGTCTTGTCAACATCATGTCTCTGTGGGACGAACAGGTTAGTGCTTGACACACATATTATGGGCACCTGGATGATAATTTGATAGTAATACACTTACACCATTCCAACATGTGGCATGTAATGATGATTGATACATGTGTTCTTGTATGCAACAATACACATTGACACTGACAATCAAACATCTCTGATACTTTGAGTATTGCATGTTAGGAAATTAGATAGACAACAAAATAGCAAAAACTGCGATGACAGGACATTGAAGTGTTGTGATAGTTAGTGAAGTGTAACTTACCAGACTCCACTTCCCCAGCTATTCCTGTCAAGCAAGTTGGGCTCCACACAATTGTGGTTCTACTCTTATAATTTCATCCACCATGACTGACAACTCAGCCTCTGAAAAAGGTGGATTTATTGGCTGTGACAGAACTATAAATTAAAGTGAGTGACAATGACTAACAAAAACAGCAAATGATATTAAAAAACAACAACAAACTTGTGTGGAATATGTTAAATGGGATCAGGACAAAAGGCCTTCCTTATCTCACCAAAAAGTGTGGTCTCTGTCTTGCTGTGCTAGAGTGGAGAGGCAAAGGATCATGGTCTGGGATAGGGTGTGTTTTGTAGAGTGATTTGCAGGTGTGGCCACTTGGGCAATGGATATCAGCTGTGTTTTCTTTGTATCCATCCAATGGGCAATGTTCTTGTGCTTTGCTGAGAGCACACCACACGGCCTACGGCTGTTGGGGAACTACCGCAATAGGACAGCCAGTACAACTGTGTTTGCATGATTGGCTCAGCGGGAAGCCACGACCCTGATTGTGATGGAGTATACATTGCCAACATTGCAGTCTGCAGCGGGGCTGGCAGGAACCACTCTGTCAACAGTTCAGGCTGCATGCATCGTAATACGGTGGCTCAATGGTCTTGGGACCGCCTCTGCAGCGGTACTGTGGTGAGACCACCAAAGTTGTAAGAAGGCGCATAGGCTTTGGTTTCCTGGCCAGAGGACTTATGTCCTGTTTCCATGAAAAAGGAGGAGGGTTAGATGATGGTGGTAACACTGGCAACAGCTTTCTTCTCCTTACTGGCTACTTTCTTGGTAGGAACTTCCTTCCTTGGGGCTAAATTCTCTAATTTGTATGTGGGTTAGCGCTTAGAATCAGCAGCAGCACTTAGCAGAGGACTCTAGTGTCACAGTCAAATAATTTGCAGACTTCTCACTGCCTCACTATAGTGCGTGATGTGATGTCTCATGCACCTGCAGGAAATGAAAATGAAGCTGGAAGTTAGTGAGACATGGGCAATCTAGCCAATATAATACAAGTCATCATCATCATTACAGTAGCGTTCTCACACATAATCTAACTAGTTTCTGCTAGCCATTCCAAATAAAAATATATCATTGCTTCTTTCCATGGTCTATGGGGACCCTATGGAAGATGGGGGGAGGCAAAAATCCAGTCGATGAATCAAAAACAAGTGTGTACTGCAATCAGTCAAAAGCACAAATAAATGGATCAGGAAATAATGAATTAAAATTCTATGAGTTTGTTCTATCACTGTTAATAGCAAATGTCTACCTCATCCTCCACTTGGCCAGTGCAGAAGGTGGCATGGAAAGCAATGACAAAATGGCTTCCCAAAACACACATGCACACATATTCACACACACACACGCTCACTGACCATGCATAATGGTGGATGCCACCCGGCCTGTAATGAAGGAGGCAGAGAGAACAAAGAGAAAATGACAGCCCACTCCCACATGTACAAATACACACACACACACACAGGCTACACATAATGGCCACTGCAGTATGGGCAGTAAATAAGGCATAAAAAACAACAAAAAAAATGTTGATCTGATAAACACATACGTTGGTGACACAAAACCGCTACTGCTGCATGCCCAGCAGAGAAGAAGACATGAAGAACAAATAACATGGTTTCCTTTTCCTGCTGGGAGCACCTTCCCTCTCCTCAAAAAAGTCTTGTAGCATTGCAAAGAAAGGATTGTGCATATATTTTTTTGGGCAAAAAATATGCCTGGGCCCACATATGGGACTGCCCTTTAGCTACAACCAGTGAATCAGCAATGTCAGAAAAGAAAAGTAAATTAAGTTTAAAAATTCCCTAACAACAAGCAGCCCAAGGCAATATCAATCACCCCTACAGACAAAAAGTATTAACCATGTTACAAATGCATAAACTCACAGAAAAATAGTGAGCAATCACACAGAGTAAAAGGTAGCTGAGACCAAAGGACCACCTCTGCCTAAATAGGCATAGATTCCATGAGCCACCCCAACTCTAATCACAAACAGGCACATGCACACATAAAACAACTTATATTTTGCATTTGAGACAAAGCTTTCCACAAGCCCTTCTAAAAAGAATAAAAAAAAACCACATCATCAATGAGAATGTGACATTAAAAAATACACCCAAGGCCTATGGCAGGGCAAAGAAGGTCCCAAACAATACAACAACAACACAGCAAAATGATTAATAAACCTGTACAAAACTCCCAAAAACACAAAGAAATAGAGAAAATTTATATTATAACCCCAGGTCTCCACCATCCCAAAAATGTGCAAATCCCTTCAAACTCCTAACCCATGCACCTAAGCCTAACTCCAGGGCATAAAGAACAAACAAAAAGAAAATGACCATGAGCTGAGCAAAGCAGAAGGAGGAGTCTTCAGAATAAGAAGAGGAACCAGCTACATGTTTGAAATGGGGTCTCTAGTTGACAATGGTTTACACTCTGCTCAAGTAGAGACCCTCACTCTAGTCAGGGTAAGGGAGTTACACAGCGAATATAACCCTCCTCACCCCCTTGATAGCTTGGCTGAAGCAGTTAGACTTATCTCAGAGGCAATGCGCAAAGTATTTTGTACACACGCACACACATTTACACAGTGAAAACACCACAAAAGTACTCCACACCAGTTTAGACAAACAGCCAATATTCATCTGAGAAAAACAAGGCCAAAATGACGAAAACCCCACATGCACACGTAAAGATATGAATATTCAAAGATTAAGGGCCTCATTACAAGGCCACCACATTACGACCCTGATGGTCAGACTGCCAGGGTACCACCATCTCTGCAGGGATCAGTAATCCTGACGAGCTGATCGTGGCAGAGGTCTGAGTCAGCCAGGGTGGCACTGCGTGCAGCGTCGTCCTGCTGATTGCGACCAGGTTCTCTGCCAGCCTTTTCATGGAAGTTTTATTGCTATGAAAAGACAGGCAGAGAACAGGTGCAGGGGCCACAGGTGGGCCCCTGCGCTGCCCATGCACTCTGCACATAAAAAATGATTACATATCATTTTTGCATTAAAACAGACTATTATTAATCCTTTCAATTTTAAAATGAAAGACATGCCTCATAGGTTTTGTACAATCCAAAAGAGGGAATCAGTTATTAAAATTCCAAGATCACACTTAGCGTAACAATAAAAACACTGAGCCCCAGACTCACTGGAGATGTGTAAACTACTATTCAACTACTTGCTGAGGGAACTGAATATAACCACTCTCTCTCTCTATGCAACTGAGTTAGAAGTTGGGGACATGGGACAACAAACACAGTCCTTCACTGGCATCTCCAGTTAACCCTCAGAAATAAAGGTATCTAGCACCATTCCTATGTGTGTTGGTGGAGACCAGCCAACCATCCTGTATTAAAAGTGCGTGATTAACAGATGAAGACAGGCGAGTAAATATTACCTACCAAAGCAAAATTGTTCAGTAACATTCTAATGTCCCTTATACTAAGAAAAACATTTAACCATGAACCTTTCATGTTATATGACAACCACAGACCTCAGAACAAATGCTAATCATTGCCATTGTTCACAATCTTGTAACACTGGACTTGGATGATGGATGGTACATTTAAAATAACACCTCATTTATTCACCCAAATATACACTATCCTAAAAAAAGTCTAACAAAACAATGAAGGAAAAAACCTGTGAAAATTATAATCTTCTTTAAAATTGCTAGGATTTTCATGATAAGTAAATTAAATCCTGGCATACAAATCCAAAGATGATTTTTCCATTTTTGTACAGGCCAGATTAAATAAAATACAAAAACATCTTTAGAGTGCGATTACATCTGGCAGTAAATTCCAATTCAAATAAAAAAATTAAAATGTTTAGTATTTGTACCCCTTGAATGTGTAGATGATTTCTACAATGCAATTAAGCAACCTACATATGTTCACAAACCAAAAAGAACTGGCACTCTTATTAAATTATTTTGTACAAACATGAATCCATCACCTAAACATGCCAGGTCATCGACAACTTCTATGTTACGGAATAGATGGGTGGAACCGCTAATCAACCTGTTTAGAAGGGTGGTGCCGAGACTAACAATGCTGTAGTGGTATGGCACAATTATTTCTCCATTTCCATTAACAAAAGACACACTACATTCTATAAATAGATTTTTTTTTAAAGGAACACGTTTTCCAGGAAGAGAAACAAGCACAATCACTTTCAAATAGTCTATAATCAAGAGTATCTAAGAGAACAAAATACAAGAATAACAAATTCCTTTTTAAAATACAACAATTTGAAAAGATTGGGCAGAATAAACTATTTTGAAAAACAAAACATATATGATAAATAGTTAACTGTGTGAAAAGTATAGTAACTGACGGTACATTCCTTTTTACTTTCCTGTTTTGAGAAAATTATTTGAAAAATACATTTTTAAGAAAATTGGCTAAAAACTTTCTCTACTTTAACATATATATAGAATTAATGTCCTTTGCACTACTAATTAGGCTTAACATTTAAAACAAAATGCTTTGTCGTGCCTGAAGCAGTCTTCTTTTATTGAGAGTTGGAAACATTTTAAAATCCTTTCACCAATGCTCATAGGTCAGCACAATTCATTCACACAGGTAATTAAAATCCACAAATAGCCATGTGAAAAACATAAAATTGTTAAGTCGAAAAATATGTTTTAATGAAAAAATATCCTTTGAGAACAAAATAGGGACAATCATACATAGAGGGGTGTAATTAAGGGCCAGATGTAGCAAAACGCCAATTTGCGACTTGCAAATTGCGAGTCCCTGCGACTCGAAATTTGCAAGTCGCAAATTGGTATGCAGTACGGTGTCTCAGACACCAACTGCGACTCGCTATGGGGTCGCAATGACCCACCTCATGAATATTCATGAGGTGGGTCACAAATTGCGGCCCCATAGCGAGTATAGGCACTCGCAAACATGGAGGCCTGCTGTCGTCAGCAGACCTTCATGTTCGTGACTGCTTTCAATAAAGAAGTTTTTTTTTTTTTTTAAGTGTAGCCCGTTTTCCTTAAAGGAAAACGAGCTGCACTTAAAAAAAAAAAACGAAACCTTTAGTTTCGGTATTTTTTCAGGGCAGGGAGTGGTCCCTTGGACCACTCCCTGCCCTGAAAAAATATTTTTGGGTCCATTCACAAAGTGGAAGGGGTCCCATGGGGACCCCTTCCAATTTGTGAGTGGGTTACCATCCACTTGAAGTGGATGGTAACTGCGATACCATTTGCGACCGCGTACGCGGTCGCAAATGGTATTGCATACCACTCAGAGTCGCAAATAGGAAGGGAACACCCCTTCCTATTTGCGATTCTGAAATGCATATTGCGAGTCGGTACCGACTCGCAATATGCATTTCTGCATTGGGAAACGCGTTTAGCGAGTAGCAAACGGCTATTTTTGCCGTTTGCGACTCGCTAAACGTTTCCTACATCTGGCCCTAAATCACATAATCACCTCAGTCATACAGAGTAATCCGTGTAGGTCAACACAAAAAGCACAAAAAAGTATTTCGTTTGTACAAAAAAGTTGACTGGTTGGTGTCTTTCCCACTAACTTGCAAAGAAAAGAAAACTGTGCAAAATATATCAAAAGCAACAATAATAGCATTAGATTGCACTTAATAATGTTTCTTACTCTGCCCTTCAAATAAAATAACCAATAGTTACGTTTTTTGAATAAATACAAAAGTACTTTCACAGCAGCATACTCCCATCTTTGCTGCTTAGTTACACTAACTTACAAAAACAATACTGAAATTAGAGATAAATCAAAAAAAATAATTGCTGCAGTAAAATAATAAAAGGACAATTTGTGCCATAGAGAATAATAGAAATCATGGGAATGTAATGTAAAAAATGTAAACAAAGTTTTAATAAAACATTTTTTAGCTTATTTTATTATTTTTTGATATTTTTGAAATAAATATATTTGTTTAAATAACAAACGTTTAAAAAATCAGTCTGTGCGAGTGTGCATGCAATTTTAGTTATTTTATAGATATTAATAATAGTTCTGACTAATTATTTACCTACAGCTTTCCTACACTACCCACCATTATCAATTATAAATCTTGCAAACAATCCTAAAATAGTAATGAAATATTTAGTTACCTTTTTTAAAATGCAACTATTAATACTTTCCTTCATATTAAAGACTGCAGTTAGGCACTTGAACTCATCATACGCTGTAGACAAGTGGACGCTGGAGGGCAGATACCAAAATGTACTTCTACCCAGGAACATGGCAGAGGACAGTGATTCATCATCTACTTACCTACTTACCTTACTTACTTGGTCTGGAACACTGAGGAGTAGTGGTCTGTAGCAATTACACACAATACAACAACAAACAGTACATGATTGATTAATGTACCCATCCATGTGTGTTCCCTGCGGAGCAGGTGGTTGAGTATTCCACCCAGTTTTGTCCTAGGTCCCTGGTCCAATACGCAAGTCACATCATTATACAACACAAGATATGTCAACAAAACAATCTCTTGTATTGTGATACACATGGCTTATCCCTAATTTTCAGGAGGAGCTGTCAGGACTTCACTCAATTACTTGGCAAGGGGATATGCCCTGTACTTACCTCCTTGTGGCTGCTCTCAAGTGCCCATCAAGGTCCGGATAGGCTCCTGTCAGAATGCAGGCCATTAGGTGGGTTATCGTTTGACGGGCCCGACCCACATTCGGAAGACAGCCGGGGTAGGCCTCAGCTTCTTCCAGGGCCAGTGTCTCAGGTCCTCCCACCTCTTGCAATAGTGGGCGCTCAACCAGCTGTGGACCCCCTGAGTCCACACCTTCTTGACGATGGCTCTTAATATCCCCTTCTTTTCATGGACATTGATATGCATGAATGCAAAAGACACATCAAGAGATCATGTTCACAAGTTTCATCACAAATGGTTGAGTCACATACATGTCAGTAACATTAAAGTAAAACTTTTATATTTGTAACTACTTTCCAAGTGTGACACATACAAGCTAATGAGTTCAGGGTCATGGCTATAGACATAGATTTCCAATCTGCAGACCAACCCACCACTCTGCACAGGCCCTACAATGACTAAGCAAGTTTACTGCCATCATGTGGGACATGCTCTAACAACCTGACGGATATGTAAGCCACTATGAGTCACATCACAACACTTGTGGCTTCTGAAGGGTAAATTCAGGCATGAATCTAATAACACATTCACAATCTGTGAGAATAACTCTCTGCATACAGTCCCAACAGGCTACTTCCAGACTACAATCTTCAACATTACACATAGGTAACAATGAAGGAATTGGCATGTTGGGTACAGAAAGTATCTAGCCTGTCCATATGTGGACGTTTGCAATAACAATCAAGGGGTGGGGTTCTGTGTCATGTACCTGTACTCCAGAACATGCTTTTGGACACGTGTCCATCCTAGAGATGGCATCCAACAAACAAAAGCATGTATTGACCATTTTCTGCTACGTGACCAATATACAGAGTCACATATCATGGTCTCCCAGAAATCA
The DNA here is from genome assembly GCF_031143425.1 of Pleurodeles waltl. Classification (NCBI taxonomy): domain Eukaryota; kingdom Metazoa; phylum Chordata; class Amphibia; order Caudata; family Salamandridae; genus Pleurodeles; species Pleurodeles waltl. Next base: position 284,026,394 of record NC_090444.1, on the reverse strand, counting down.
GTAATCTGTCTGCAATGTGAAAATTTCATTTATGCAACAAGACTGCACAGGACAAATATGAACTGTGTTAAGGTGACAACGGAGCTGTGGGAGTAAGGGACTTGTCATGAGTCAAACACACACATTGACAATGATGTTAAGGGCAAATGTGTAGTAGATCAGTAACTCACTCCCATACCCATTTCTAATCTGCTCAAAGAAATGAGGCATTCTGGGCAGCATATTACACAAGAGCCTCATGTTGGCCACATGGCAGGATCTGCTTGGGTACAAGGAGTTGGCACAGTGCCACAGTTGTATAGCCACAGTGCCTCCACCCCAGCCTAGACTAGGACCTATACTGGGAGATACATGTGACAGGCCATGGTCTCTGCAGGCTGAGCAGACAGAACCTACATAACACTACTTTCCCATCACTTCCATGCATATCAGTACATCATGTACAAAACAGCTAATTGCTATGTGGTATGTATGGCAAAATGAAGGGCAGAGAGAGTGATGACATGCCTAACAAACCACAGTCTAGCGAGGGCAGATGTGTGAAGAGCTCTCTGTAGCAACATACACGTCTCACAGTACTCACAACTGACACACACAACATTCATACTCAGCTCATGCTGCCATGCACATACATGTTGTCTCACACATACAACAATCATAAGAAAATAGATGTCAGTGGATGGCTGTAATGTAAGCTCACCTAGTTATGTGACTCCAACACACGGAGGATCTAGTTACATAAAAAAAACACACACTACACTGTGAATTAACTCAACATATGGCACTGGCCATCAATACCGGCATATTGAACCTCTCATTGAAGCCTCACAGACCTCACCTACAGGTATATGATTAGTCAATCTGGCACACATGAGCACTATCTAGCCTGTGAGGAGGGAAGAGATGGGGAAGTACAGAGAAAACTGTACACATGATCTGGTGCACCAAAAAGCTGTCCAAACATCGGTAGGACCTCGCCAACTAGACTCTCCTGCTCTTCTGGAGAGAAGGCTGGGGCCATATCACCTGCTGGATGTGGCATGATTGCTCCCAGAAGCTGTATACAGCAGCTCGGTAGTGGAGGTCTTGCTGGCAGCATTGTCAGGAGTCAAGTGAGGGAATCTGCAGAACATGGCATTCACATCCACCACGTATGATATCGTCACCGCTGGTGGACACAGCCATTGGCCAGATTCAGCCAAAGGCAGCAGCATTAGCCTATGGCTGTGTTTGCAACGGTTGCAACCACCTACTGCCATGACAACTTGGTCGCGGGCAGTTCCGAATGTCCAGTGGAGTAGGTCAAGCAGGTGTCATTTTAGAGGCTTGAAATGTGGTATTGGGCCTTAAACACTGTGTCACACCTCCGAAAAAGTTGTTTTGAACACACAAACATGCTTATTCTGTTTTGTCATGTAGGTCCTACTACTCAAACACCATTGCAGTATGTTGAAGGGCACTGATGCCAATTTACAGTGGGGCACAGTCAACCCCCGTCAAAGGTCATTTTTGCGCTCAGGACATCCAGTCACATTCCAAGTGGCATTTGTGATGCACATTTTTGTTTTAGGCCCAGATACATGATGTGTACACGTGTGGCAAACCAAGGGAGTAACATGTCACCCTTGTGTTATTAGCAGCTGTGTTGCGTACTGTTTGCCTTGTCCATTTCTTCTAAGCTATGTTGTCACATATTATTCTTGATATGCATCATGTATGTTGCTGTGGACACAATTACTAGTGTCAGAACTCATTTTCTTGGCATATATAGGTACCAAGAGAGAGGGAGGATACGACAACCACCTGTCTACTGTTCACTACCAGACCATCAGACCATGGTAGAAAGACACATCATCCTCCTGTATCATCTGAATTGGCACACAATAGTGCACTTTTGTCATCAGTTGGAGCCAGATCTGATGCCATCTATTAGTAATCCAACCAGCATACCACCCATTGTACAAGTCATGTCAGTGTTGAACTTCCTAGCCACAGGGTCCTTCCAACATACAGTGACCCAAAGTGGTGGTATGTCCCAACCTATGTTCAGTCTGGTGTTGATAGATGTCCTCTCAGCAAAGTTGAAACACATGAACAGCTGCATCCAGTTTCCCCGACGTGAGGATTTAGCCCATGTGAAGGCTGACTTTTATGGTTTTGCAAGCATCCCACATCTGGGGGGGGCTATTCATGGCACACATTGATGGCTTGGTCCCACCCCATGCCAATGAACAAGTATACCGCAACAGAAAGAACCTCCATTAATCAATGTGCAAGTTGTATGTTTGGCAGACCTATACATTTCACAGGTCTAAGCCTGTTATCCTTGTTCAGTCCATGATGCCTTCATTATGTGGAATAGCACCATCTCCCAGCTGATGTCACAACTGTCCCCAGAGACGGTCTGACTGGTTGGTAAGTCACATCTGTCTTGTTTGTGCGTTTGTAATGTCAGGTACAAAAATTCAGTAAAGAGGGGCTCATTGTTGCACATAAGTACCATTCCTTAACAGGAGACTCAGCATATCCAAACCGTCCTTGGTTGTTGACACCAATATGGAATCCACCTACTCCATGGGAAGTCCACTTTAATGAGGACTATGTAAGAACAAGGTGGGTAGTGGATCAGGCTTTTGGGCTCCTGACGGCCAGATCTAGGTGCCTGGACACGACTGGTAGAGCCCACCAAGAAAAGTGTGTAAGATCATTGTGACCTGCTGCATGCTCCACAGCATTGCCCCGAGGAGGAATATCCCATACATCCCAGAGGAGGGGTCAGCCTGCAGTGCAACCGGGTGAGCCTCCTGAAATGCCAAGTGAGAATGACAGTGGTGAAGAGGAAGGAGCTGGCTTGTGGGAAAGTCTTATCAATAACTACTTTTCTTGGGTAAAAGTATGTCTTGTGATGTAATGAGTGTGACTGCATGAAGGGCTGCGGTTGTCAGAATGTGTGGAGGCACATGAGTGTTTTGGCATAATACTGGGGAGCTAATGCTCAGTAATTAGCAGCTAAAGGGTGCTTGAAGTGTTATCCTTTCATATATCCCCACTGTGATGTAGCTGCTTTATTTGTGTCAGTCTCATTGTAATGTAACTATATTTGCAGATGCTCGCTATGTATTTTGTGTATAGGTATGTTTTCAAATCTATACTTCTTAATTAGTCTTTGTTTAGGTACCTTCACAATGACATCCTCATGTGGCCATTTCAGAGTTATGACATTGTCAGGTTTCTGATGCTGTTCCAATGAGGAAGTAGATATGGATTGTTCCTGGTAATGTAGGTTACGGATTTGAGGTGTAGGAGACAAGTGTTTGGGGGGAAGGTCAGAAGTGCACATTGCACTTGTTTAGTGTGCTGTGGTGGGCCAATTGCATCATGTGTGTGATCATGTGGGCACAAAATATGTTGTCATTGAGTGCAAACCAAGCATTCACCCTCACTTAAGCTAAACACTCTTCATGTATGACCTGCATGTAGCTGTAGATGTGTTTCATCGCTGCAGGCCAAAGTGTCTGTGCCACAAAACTGACATATGTTTGTGTCATACCACCAGATGCAAGGTCATTAGATTATGATAGACCTGTGATCAGGGACTGTTTTTCTGCCCTCTGTATCTTGGTTTCTGTGATTTTGGATTACTTTGTTTGGGTATGTGATAAGGCTCAAGCTGGTGACACCATTCACTTCTCTGTTTGCCTATTCTACAGGACAATGTCTGACAAGGCTCTTCCTTCCTTCTGTGGTCTGGGGGACTGTACCTCCGTATATCTACCTTGACACAATATGAGTCAGACGTTCTTGGGTCAGACATAAAGACGGCCTATGTAATATACAGTGAAATAAAATGCTGTGACCAGACACTTGTAGCAATGTGTTTGTGTATGTTGGTTGCAATCCTTAACAGGACACTGTACCGGTAACACAACCCTCCTTGCACTAGTTTTTTGTGTCTTCGTCAATTCTTTCACATGGTCTTACATCTCTACATAGTAACTAGTGAATCAAAAGCAAGCAGATACAAACTTTGTGATAGGTGGTATTTGTTGTGAATTTGTTTAATGACTAAAAATAAGAGACATGACGGAACAGGAAAATTAAGGGTTCAGTCATGATGGATGAAATCATTGTAGTAGATGTCACAGCATTGTAAGTCCAAAGTCCAGTGTACAACTCCCATAGGAGATGGAAGGTGGTTGTAGAACAGTCAACAGAGTGAATATGTGGCACACAAAGAAGTTCTTTCAGGAAGAGGTCAGTTACTGGCAGTTGCTGGTGTCTGGCCATCTGCACTTCCTGGATTCTTAGCTGGGCATCCCTGCTTGTGTGGGGGAGGTAGCAGCTGCTGGGGCAGGTGTGTCTGGAAAAGGTTTTTCCCCTGACATGGCCTCCCTTCCAGTGGCTGGCACTGATGCAGAAGGGCCTGATGTTGTTTCACCAAAGGAAGGGGTAGAGTGTTGCTGATGATCACTGATCAGAGTACTGTTATTGTCCCTCAAAACCCCTGTTAGGGAGGCCAGGTTGGTATTGGTGACCTCCCACTGTTGAAGCATATCCCTATGGATGGACCTCTGCAGCTGCTTCATCTCCCGGAGTTCGGAAAGTACCAGGTCCATCATGCCTTGGGACTCCTGATAAACCTCCAAGACTTGGCTAATGGTGTCCTGGCCAGGAACATCCCCAGTGGCCTCCCCTCGGTAGCCCACAACATCCCTCCCACGATCCCTAACCCCATGCACCTGTGCCCTTGCCACAGGGTGCCCCCTACTGCTGGTTCCAGGGACATAATTGTCCGAGGTGTTGGTCTGCGATTCAGGATCCTGGACTGCGGTACACAAGATGGTTGCCACTGACGTAGGGACACAGGCTGGGGAGGCAATGGATGCCTGTGAAGTAGAGACATCCAGAAGTCCAGGAGTGTCATCATCACTGAGAGTTTAATCCATGGAGTAGTGGCAGTCTCTTCTGTGGCCTCTGTGGCCAGTGGCAGCTCGACCTGTTGATGTGAATGGTACAATGTTACTGCCTCTATTGTGACATCTACCTCTAAAAGTTTATAGTGACATTTTACAAAGCCTCTGTACTTATTTGATTTGCAGGTAATCCTATTGTGACAAGTACCCATGCTATTGGTTGCACTGGGCTGACATGTGTGAAGTATTCCAATTCCATTTGAGTCCAGCAGCTACTGAATTTAGCAGTTTATTAGCACTTGGGAGTATGAACAGATAATTACATCTTACCACTAATGCAGGCATTACAGTGGATGGGCAGAATGTGGCTTTAACCAATTTGAAGCTTAGTTGATTGTTATACAGGCTGACTCAGGAGTTTGTTGTGTATATGACTGGAGTCACCATGTGGTCAGTGCATTGTGAATGTGTCTGCAGCCAATACCATTCTTTTGGTACATTATGAGGCCCTGTTGATCATTTATGTTGTACACTGGGTGCGCTAAGTGGCTAGCAACGTCTCTGAGTTAAGCATTATAGGTATGTTGGTCCCTCCCAGATGAGTAAACATCATTTGAGCATTATTACACAAGTGTTTTGGTCAAGTGACGACTGTTCTGCAATTTGGAGTCACTTGAACAGTGCCTCCTGGGAGCTGAATTCAAGTCACTGCTTCCCTAGTTCACAACACTACACAAATGTGATCCTCCCAGGTGAGTAAACTTTCTTTGAGAATTAATGGACAAGGGTATTGGACAAGTGCACATGAGGCTTGTGTTTGGAGTTGGAGAAACAAAGCCTCCTAACCTTAGCAATCATGTTACTCACTCTACTTCATACACTTGAAAAATGTCACCCCCCCAGGTGTGTACACTTCTTTTGTGAGAAGAGGATAGTCGACTGGTCTTTTGATAAGATGGCACTCGACTGGTGGTTGGAGTGACAGTTGGAGACCCTCCTGTGAGTTGTAGTCATGTAAATCCCTGTACTATACACACTTTACAAATGGTATCCTCCCAGGTGAGTACACTTCAATTGAGAGTTAAGACACAGGGGTCCTTTGACAAGAGAACACTATGTTGGTGTTTGGTTTTCCAGAAACAGGGCTTCCTGGTATTAACAGTCATGCAACTCCCTGTACTGCACACACTATACAAATGTTTCCCCTGGGTGAGTACACTTCAATACAGAGTTGAGAAACAGGGGGTCTTTTGAGGGGAGAACACTGGTCTGATGTCTGGAGTTGGAGGAACAGTGTTGGCAGTGAGTTGCAGTCCTTCAGTCTCAGTACTCCAAAATACTTGAAAAATGTTATACCCCCAGGTGAGTAAACTTCATTTTGTAATTGACAAACAGAGGCCTTTGGAGAAGAGAACACTGTGCTGGCATTTGTAGTTACAGATACAGGGCTTGCTGTGAGTTGCAGTAATGTCACTGATTCTAGTAAACACACTTGACCAGTGTTCTGAGCATACTTCATTTTACAGTTCAGTAACAGATGTATTTGAGCAAGTCACCACTGGTCTGATGCTTTGAGCTATAGAAATGGAGCCTTCTGGGAGTTGTAGTCATGTCAGTCCCTGTACTACACACACTATACAAATGTTATCCACCCAGGTACGTACACTTCAATTTGGAGTTGACAAAAAGGGGTGTTTGCAGCAGAGTACACTGGGCTGGCTGAGTGAAGTAACAGTAACAGTTCCTCTTGGCCTTAGCAGTCATGTTAGTCCCTGTGCTACACGTACTCTGCAAATGCTAATCTTCCAGGTGAGTACACTTTAATGGGGAGTTGACAGACATGGGTCTTTGGAGCGGAAGACGCTGGGCTGGCTGAGTGGAGTAACAGTAACAATGCCTTCTGGCCTTAGAAGTCATGTCAGTCCGTGTACTACACACACTATACAAATCTTATCTACCTAGGTGAGTACACTTCAATTGGGAGTTGACAAACAATGGTATTTGGAGAATGAAACACTGGTATAGTTGTTGGAGTAACAGAAACAGTGCCTGCTATGAGATGTAGTTATGTCAGTCCCTGTACTACACACACTATACACAGATGTTGTTCCCCCAGGTGAGTCTATTTCAATTGTGAGATGCCAGACAGGGGTCTTTGGACAGGTGGATACTGGGTTGGTGAGTAGAGTGAAGGTGGCAAAAGGTGAGCAGTGAAACGTTTCTCGTGGTAACTCACCAGACTCTACTCCCACATGTTTTCATGTGAAGCCCTCAGGATGCAGGATGGTCAAGACCTTCTCCACCCAGGGATGGAGTTGTAATGGGGGAGTAGGAGTGCCACCTCTAGTCTCCTTGGTCTGCAGCTGGTGTCGGGAGACCAGAGAATGGACCATGCCCCTGAGGCCGTTCCACTTCTTTCTGATGTCCCCCTTTGTGAGCAAGATTTCCATTTTCCTACTGAGAGGAGTGTGCTGGACTTTAGCTCTGGACAATTGTGGCTCTATTCTTATGATTTCATCCACCATGACTCTTAACTCTTCATCAATGAAACGGGATTTTTAACACGTACTGTTGTATAGCTATTTTTGTTATAGCTTCATACACTTTATTTTAGTGAACTAGGCCTGCAGCTGTGCACCTTAACCTAGATTTATTTTATTCAGCTTCGTTTTTTATTTTAACAATAGCCACATTTGCAGTCTTGTTTTATTTCTGTCTGTTCTTTGCCTAGGTCAGCACTGCGTTCTTTAACAAGACATATCTTTCACTCTATGCTAAACCGGACCATTCAAACAGAATAGTCTTAGACCATAGACATTTAAACAGTCATACACGCACATATGCTATACAAAACTCACATAGCACAGCACTAATGAACAACAATGGTTTCTTCTGCCAAAATATAGCGCCTGAGAATAGGGACCTATCAAGTTTGAGCGCACTAGGCTCCCAGAAAAAATTCTGTTGTTTATCCCAGGGGTACAAGAACAGTCCAGGACTGTTCGCGGCTCGTGTGACTTCAATATTGCACAACATTGACCCTGAAGCATTGTCCCACGTAAATTATATCTATCTCACGGATGATGAATTACTGCAGCATCTAAGACAGGTAGCCCGCATTGTTATAGGATTTGCCGAATTTGGCTAGAAATTAAATTTAAAAAAAACAAAAATAGCCTTCCTTAGCAACCTGTTTTTGGGATACGAGTTATCAAGTGAAGGAAAGAGCCTAGCACCACAATTCTTAGAAAAATGTGCACAATGACAACCTCCAAATACCATGAAAAAACTCCAATCACCATTGGGTTTCCTACATTTTGGCAGACGTTACAGTCAAGATTATGCATCACGCATAAAACCTTTACATGACTTAATACTTCCTGACTTATCCAGTAAATTCTGGATAGTCGAACACACACACATTCTCAGAGCTTTGCAAACAGACATGCTTGCAGCACAACACTTACACACAAGGGACAATAAAAAACATCTGGCTGGTGCCATTGGTTTCACCTATGTAACTTTCAATGAGGGTGAGACAGTCCCGACTGCATACAAATCACATTTGTATTCAGCAGCAGAAAAACGCTTTGCTCCCACTGAGAAAATTCTCACTGCTGTTCAGATGGCTGTTATTAAAGAAAGACCACTAGCCCAGGGGAAATGCATTATTGTTGTATATCCAATTCCAGCCCTTGAGGCTGTTACCAAAGCCAGTGTTCCAAATGCTAAAGCATTACATCCATGTTGGATTCAATGGGCAACGTCTTTGACAGCCACTGATGTTGACTACATTTTCGACCCAAAATTACAAACTCATGAATACCCATTTCCGGCAAGTACAGTGCCTATTGATCAATATCAAAGAGTCATGTACACCAATGGCACAGCACAACCTGCAATAGGCACAAAGCATCAATACTCCGCTGCTTGTGGCTACATGGAGGATAATACATTTTGTCCCCATCAAACATTTGCGCAGACTTTAGGGAATTGCACAGCACAACTAGCAGAGCTAAAGGCTCTGGTGATGGCACTGGAACATACGGATCTGGCACAGCTAACACTGATTGACTGTGATTCGTCTGATTGTGTCCAGTCCTTCAATGAATACCTGCATTACTGGCCCCAGAATGGGTTCAGAGATTCTAAAGGCAACACCATTAAACATTGTCAGAGTCATCAGATCCTCAGGGTCTGTGCACGTTCCCAACATGTCCACCACTGAACAGCTCCAAGACTCTGATAGATAAATCACAGAGACGGAGAGAGTCCAAGAGGGGAAGAAGGGATTAGGAAGGGAACAGCTGGGAAGGAGACCTGTAGTAAGAAAAAGGTTAGAACACACAAAATGAAAATTATATCTCCTGAAATCAATACTAGACTATGATTCTAAGCCTAGTCACTCTGAAAACATGAACAATCTAAGAGTTAAGTATAAATGACTAAGTTTCAAGATGGCCAGATACCTGTAGGGGAATCAAGATTAATTAAATGAAAACTTTCTTATTCAAGTACTTTCCTTTACATGAGAATCAGAAAAAACATTCTGACTATATTTTAAACCAGTCATATAAATCCTGTTTTGAGAATGTATACTAGGACCATACAATATTGCATCTAGAAACTCTGGCCTTCTGTGTACTCTTAAAATGTTTCAACACAAATTGTGCATATTGGAGATATATATATATATATATATATATATATATATATATAGTAAACACCATAAAAGGATTGTACACCATAAATAACACAATATGGATTCAGGAAACAAATCACATAACTTGTCAACTCGAATATTACATAATAAATATCTTAGAATAGTCGCATACAATAAACAACATGAATTAAACTCGAGGAGAGAATCGTGCGTCTTGCCAATTCGAGTGTTACCATGTAAAATACCAAGAAATGGTAGCACGCAATGAATATCAAAGTCAAATCATCATTAATCGAATCGCGCGTCTTGCTGATTCGTAAAACACGATGTAAATGTCAAGGAATAACAGCTCACAATAAATAACAATATCAAAGTACAATGAAACGAATCGCGCTTCTTTTGCCGATTCTTAAGACACCATGTAAAATGTCAAGAAATGGTAGCGCGTAATAAACAACAAAGTTAAATGCTCATGAAACGAGTTGTGCGTCTTGCCAATTCGTAAAACATCATGTAAATGTCAAGAAATAGTAGCACGCAATGGACAACAATGTTTAAACACCATAAAACGAATTGCGCGTCTTGCCGATTCTTAAGCCACCATGTAAATGTCAAGAAATGGTAGCGTGCAATGAATAACAAAGTCAAACCTTTATGAGATAAATCACGTGTCTTGCCTATTTGTAAACTACCATATAAATGTCAAGAAATGGTAGCGCGCAAGTAATCTGTTACTCATTTAAGAATTTAAACCAAGAATATGAAAATTCTACATAACGGTGTCGGGACAGTCCAACCACCGTCTTACCGCCTGGAACAATGATCACCAATGAAGGATTAGGGCAGAAGACTGGAAGATCCAAATAGGCCGCCGGGACAGGAGCTCGGGAAGAAGCTGCTGCTCTGCACCGGGACTTCTGAATAGTGAGCACTGGGAGTTGGGCTGGCTCTCTTTTATAGAGTCTTGGCCCAGCCCAGAACCACGCCCAGGTATGTTGCTGGGAAAGTCTCTGGAAGGCCCTGGAAAGGGGCAACACCCTAACACACTCTGAAAACCTGCAGCAATACATTGCAAAGGAACAGTATTTGTAAGCATATTAAAAATAAGTTTTCAGGATTGAACTCTGCAATGCAAAAGGTTAAACCACAACATATCAGCATAATGCATAAATTATTTTGTTTTGAGAGTGCTGGGTTTTTGCATTTTTGTCGCCAATAGAGCGCTTATTGCTCTGGTGTTGACAGTACTCCCCTCTCCCATACGTGCTCTAGGGCCTGGTTTGCTTGGATTAAGACGATGAAAGCGTCTCACAAGTACTGGAGCATGAACATCAGATGTGGAAACCCATGAGTTACTTTCAGGACCATAACCTTTCCATGAGATTAAGTACCATAGATTACGCCCTCTCAGTTTAGAATCCAACGCTTTCTTGACTTCGTATTCTTCTTCCCCTTGTACTAGAACCGGAGCTGGATGAGATTGGACCTTTTGGACTGCCTTTTTCAAGAGGGAAGTGTGGAACACTGGATGAATCCGTAAGGATCTGGGCAATTGTAGTTTATAGGTCACCGGATTGATTTGCTGAAGGACAGTATAAGGACCTATGAATTTAGGGTTAAACATGTGCTTCTTCTTGAAGTCTATATGTTTTGTGGAAAGCCACACTTTGTCACATGGTTGATATTGCGGTCACTCAAAATGTTTCTTGTCATAATGCCTTTTATATTTTTGTTTGGATTTTTCTAAATGCTGTTGAATCAGTTTCTGGGTTTGATGTAAATGCTGAATGGTTTCTGACACAGCTGGAGTAAGAGAACTTTCTTGAGGAATTGTGATGGGCAAGGTGTCAGGATGATAGCCAAATAAACCAAAAAAGGGTGTAACGCCAATAGATGTGTGGAATGAGTTATTGTAAGCTAACTCACCTAACCAGAGCATAGATGTCCAAGAATGAAGTGCCTTTTCAGCGTAGGAACGTAGGTATTGTTGCAAAGTCTGATTTAGTCTCTCCGTTCCGTTTGACCATCTGTTTGAGGATGGTGACTAGTAGATAGCGTAGATGTCACTTGGAGTGTTTTACACCATGTCTTCCAGAAATTGGAGGAAAATTGTGACCCCCGATCGGAGAGGATAACCTTTGGCAGTCCATGATAACGACCCACTCTGTTCAGTAAAATAGTTGCCAATTCACTAGAAGTGGGCAATTTTTTACAGGCGATGAGATGTCCATATTTTGTGAGACTATCTACTACCACCAGAATTACTGAATGCTGTTGAACCACTGGCAGACCGGTAATAAAGTCTAAAGAAATGTGCTCCCATGGACGACTTGGGGTTGGAAGTGGATGTAACAACCCTTTTGGTTTTGAATGACTTGTTTTAATGCGAGCACAAACTTCACAGTTGTTTACCATTGCTTTTACATCTTTTGTTAGGGTAGGCCACCAAAAATAGCGTTGGATCAGTTCAAGAGTTTTAGGAGTACATGGGTGACCTGCCGTAGGTATAACATGCAACCAATGAAACACTATCTTGTGAAGTTTGGTAGTGGGTACGAACAAACGAGCGTCATGAAAGGGTAAACCTTGCTTGATTGACCTTTTGGGATCTGCTTGGGCCCATGTTTGCCATTTTTCAACAGTGAAAGAGTTGCGAATTTCTTCAAAGAAATCTTCAGTTTTTATGATACATAGAACCTTGTCAGGAGCAATGATAGCTCTGGAGGCTTGAAATGCAGGCAACGTGGTAGACTCTTGACGGAACAAGGCGTCAACCTTGCGATTATCTTTACAAGGCCGAAAGGTTACTACAAAATCAAATTTGGCAAAAAAAAGCATCCAGCGTAATTGCCGAGGGGTCAAAAGTCTGGCTGAACTCATAAATTGAAGATTACGATGATCAGTATATACTGTGACAGTGTATTTGGCACCCAACAAATAATGTCTCCATTCTTTAAAGGCATCACGAATAGCCAGTAGCTCTTTTTCAGCAATGACATAGTTCTGTTCTGCTTCGTTCAACGTCTGAGACATATAAGCTACAGGATGAAGTTGACCAGTGTCTTTATTTCGTTGTGATAAGACGGCTCCTATTGCTACATCTGAAGCATCAGCTTCCACTCTGAAAGGTTGATTCGCATCAGGATGAGTCAAGACTGGGGCAGTGGAGAAAGCTTCCTTCAAAGTCGAGAAGGCATGATCAGCTTATGGGGACCATACAAACTTTTCTTTCTTTCTTAGTAGCTTAGTGATTGGAGCCACTGTCTGGGAGAAATGATTTATGAACCTCCGGTATAAATTTGCAAACCCCAGGAAACATTGGACATCACGAACAGTCTTTGGGGTGGGTCAATCAGATACGGCTTTTACTTTCTTTTCTGCCATCACCATACCTTGAGGGGTAAGAATAACCCCTAAAAAACTCAACTGTGGTAACATGAAACTCAAACTTGGTTAGTTTGCAACATAAATGGTGTTTTCGAAGGGCTGCAAGAATTTTCTTGACATGTTGGACATGTTCGTTTTCATTGCCTGAGTAGATCAAAATGTCATCGATGTAAACTATGGCAAATATGTTGAGGTAATCTCTAAGAACGTCATTCAAGAAAAATTGAAATGCTGCTGGAGCATTACACAGACCAAAAAGCATGACAGTGTATTAAAAAAGGCCATCTCTTGTATTGAACGCTGTTTTCCATTTGTCACCCTCTCTCAATCTGACCAAATGATAAGCACCTCGAAGGTCAAGCTTCGTGTAGATTTTTGCTTTCTTTATTTGTTCCAATAAGACCGGAATTAGGGGCAAAGGATATTTATTCTTGATGGTGACTTTGTTCAAACCCCTATAGTCGATGCAAGTTCGAAGTTCTCCATTAGCTTTTGAAACAAAAAACAAAGGCGAAGCTGCAGGAGACTTAGAGGGGCGAATGAAGCCATTCTCCAAAAATTGATCTAGGTATTTTCGTAAATGTTGATTTTCATGTTCTGACAGGGCATATACACAACAGTTGGGAAGTATCGCACCTGGGGCTAGATCAATTTGACAGTCATAAGATCTATGAGGAGGTAGAGTCTCTGCTCCTTTCTCATCAAATACATCTTTGTAAGATGAATACTGTTTGGGCAGCTGAATTTTTTTCTCTGCGGCAGTAGCTATGTAAGAGTTGCAAACTTTGGGTACTTGAATCTTTTGGAAACATTGTTCGTTACATAGCGCAGATGAGAACACGATTTTTCGTTCTACCCAATTGATCTCCGGATTGTGATGAGTTAACCATGGCAAGCTGAGGATAATCCCATATTGGGGAGCATGGATCACGTCACAGATGATTTTCTCTTTATGTTTCTTTCTTTGAATCTTATCTTCACAAATCATAGACAAGGGGATAGTCTGAAGAGTTACCGGACCTCCAGTCAAGAGTTTTCCATCGACTGCCAGGATGATTTCTGAGGTCTTCTTTTCAATACATGGGATCCCCCATGCACGAACCAATTGGACATCAACAAAATTCCCTGTAGCCCCAGAATTGACTAGAGCTTTTTTGAAATAGATCATATTCTTGACCTGAACTCTTATTTCCAGTTTAAGATGTCTAAATTGTGAAGGGTCCACGGTGACATCCAAGAGCAACCCTTCTCTGCATCTCCGGTGTTTTAGTTTTCCAACTTGACTGGTGCATTGGCTGCGACCTTCTGAACTGAACCTTGCTTGTTCTTTGGTTTGATTGGACAATCTTTGGCAAAATGACCTTTTCGCCCACAATAAAGGCGTTGTCCATTTTTTCTACGGAAGTCCTTTTCATCTTTGGTCAAAGGTCTTCTGATGGTTCCAATTTCCATCGGTTCCGGCATTCTTTCTTTCGGAGTTCTTGAGTCTCTGTTATCATGAATGTGCCATGAATATTTTTCAATCTTTTTGCGCGTTCCTTTACCTTCTGCTAAACGATGATCAAGTCTCAAGACAAGATTTATTAATTCTTGACAGTCTGTAGGTTGTGGATCGATTTGTGCTAAGATATCTTTTAATTCCTCTTTGAGTCCCTTGTAAAACAAGACCGCTTGTTTTTCTTCAGGCCAGGATGTCTCGGCAACCAGCCGGTTAAAGTTGGCTAAATACGACACTAGGGGGGTCATTCTGACCCTGGCGGTCGGGGTTAAAGCGGCGGCCAACCCGCCAACAGGCTGGCGGTCAAAAAAATGGAATTCTGACCCTGGCGGGAACCGCCAACACAGACCGCCACTTTAACACTCTGACCGCCACGGCGGGACAAACAAACAGCGCAGCGGTCACCGCCAACAGGCAGGCGGCAGACAATGTACCGCCCACACTATCACGACTCACCAATCCGCCACCTTTTCCGGGGCGGGAGCCCCGCCGATAAAAACACGGCGGAAACAGACATTTCCACAGGAAAACGCTCACCTCGACACACTCCACGCGGAATCGGGACAGCATGGAACCGGAACTCCACATCCTCCCAGCCATTGCCTTCCTGCTCTTCTTCCAGGATCATGAACCTCGCCGCAGACGACAACGGTGAGTACTGCACCTACGACACAGGGGAGGGGGGAGGAGGAAAGGTTACGGGCACACACATACGCCACACACCCACCCCCACCCTCCCCCCCACCGATATACCTACACACCAATGCAGATTAAAAAGTCAGAGTGACACCCCCAAACCCCCACAAAAAAAAGCAAAGACAAAAGGCAATGATTGTAAAATTAGAACCATATTATTGCAACAATAAAACATAGCGATCTTAGCAATATATAAAGAATCATAACACATCTAGAACCATATCCATACAAGTAGCAAAAGTCTGGCACAGTTATGCAAAGTTCAAATGTCCATGGGCCAATGTTCAGCAACACATGGGCAAAGCCCACACACGAGATCGAGTCCATTGGAGAGAACACTGCTGGGGCATCACAAAAATTAAAAACAGGCACCTCAGGGGGAAGGGATGGGGGGGCACCTCAGCCACATGAGTCCACGACGCCAGATCCACGAAGGGCCACCATGCCCACTGTGCCATCCTGGGGAGTGCAAAGCCACAGTCTCTCAAGTCTCTACAGTGGGTGGGTTGCCCACTGTGCCATCCTGGGGAGCGCAAAGCCACAGTCTCTCAAGTCTCTACAGTGGGTGGGTTGCCCACTGTACCATCCTGGGGAGTGCAAAGCCACAGTCTCACAAGTCTCTAGAGTGGGTGGGTTGCCCACTGTTCAATCCTGGGGAGTGCAAAGCCACAGTCTCTCAAGTCTCTACAGTGGGTGGGTTGCCCACTGTACCATCCTGGGGAGTGCAAAGCCACAGTCTCACAAGTCTCTACAGTGGGTGGGTTGCCCACTGTGCCATCCTGGGGAGTGCAAAGCCACAGTCTCTCAAGTCTCTACAGTGGGTGGCTTGCCCACTGTTACATCCTGGGGAGTGCAAAGCCACAGTCCATCAGGTGGATAACAGAGTCCACTGGTCATTGAGGAGGCATGGCGGGCAGAGTGCCTCGTGAAGCCCTGCCCGACACAGAACCAGGACTGGCAATGGGCCAGCGGTGCTTGACAGGAAGGGCCCAGCGGAGCGGTGCTTGAGACGGCGGTGCCCAGCGGAGCGGTGCTTGAGACGGCGGTGCCCAGCGGAGCGGTGCTTGACAGGAAGGGCCCAGCGGAGCGGTGCTTGAGACGGCGGTGCCCATCGGAGCGGTGCTTGACAGGAAGGGCCCAGCGGAGCGGTGCTTGACAGGAAGGGCCCAGCGGAGCGGTGCTTGAGACGGCGGTGCCCAGCGGAGCGGTGCTTGACAGGAGGGCCCTGTTCAGCGGTGCTTCTCACGGCGGGGCCCTGTTCAGCGGTGCTCCTCACGGCGGGGCCCTGTTCAGCGGTGCTCCTCACGGCGGCCCCTGTTCAGCGGTGCTCCTCACGGCGGGGCCCTGTTCAGCGGTGCTTCTCATGGCGGCCCCTGTTCAGCGGTGCCTGGTTTGTGTTTCGAGTGACCCACACCTGGCCAATACCTGCCGCTCAGTCAGCATCGGACCTTTCCGTTGCGGGGCCCTTCTGTGATGGAGTCCTGGGTCTCTGGGTCTCTTCCGATACCCCCGGAATGGGGCTGGTGGGGCCCTCATGGCCAGGTCGGCTGCTCCCTGCCTTTTTTGTTTTGCTGCCCTTGGCCTCCTTGGCAGACTCGCCGTGGCCCTTGGCTCCCCTACCCGATGTGGCAGGTGATGGTGCAAGGCTACCCTCCTTGGGGGCAGGCGTATCAGGCCTGTTGCGCCTGGCCTTCAGTTTTTTGGTCCTCTTCCCGGGGGGGGGGGGGGGACTGGCTGTGCCTTTGCTGCTGGACAATGTCCCAGCCCAAGGAAAGGGCGGGCTCCAAAAACCAGACACAACGTTCTTGGGAGTTGCTGGGCTGGTGGTGGCTGAGGTGTTTGTGGAACTCTTACGGGATGGAGGCGGTGGGTCAGGTGAGGAAAAGAGGTCCACTTTAGAGAGGAAAAGTTTTTTAGGAGCCATGGGAAGGGTAGCTGGAGTGGGTATGGGAGTGGAGGAAGAGGATGTGGTTGTAGGAGAGTCAAGTGTGCTGTCTTTGGGTGCAGGTGCTTGGGCTGGAGGCTGACGTGAGGTGGATGGCTGTTGGGTGGGTGCCTGCCTGCGTTTGTGTGGTTTGGAAGCGGGGGTGACAGACACACTGGGAGAGGACACAGGGGACGTGTACATGGCAGTGGGGGTGGTGACTGCACGTGTGCGGACTGTACTGGAGGGTGTGCTGGTGATGGGTGTAATGGCTGATGGTGGTGTGCTTGCAGGTGTGAGTGGAGACGTCACAGGGAGGGAGGAGGGAGACGAGGAGGTGGGGGACACAGAGGAAGTAGTGACTGTTGGCATGTCTGCATCTGTATGTTGCTTGGGTGAATGCTTGTGTGTTCTGTGGTGCTTATGTCTGGATGAGCTTCCCTTGGGTGTTGAGGTGTGTGCAGGCTGGTCTGTAGGTGTGGATGGGATAGGCAGAGGAACAGGGGAGTGGGACTGGGTGGAGGGAGTTAGAAGAGGGAGGCTGGAGACAGGGACAATTGCTGCCGTCAGTGCTGAGGCCAGAGCGTTGAACGATCGCTGCTGGGCAGCCTGACCCGAATGAAGGCCCTCCAGGTATGTATTGCTTTGATGCACCTCCCTCTCCACACCCTGGATGGCATTCAAAAGGGTAGACTGCCCAACAGTGATGGTCCTCAGGAGGTCAATGACCTCCTCACTGAGGGCAGCAGGGGTGACTGGGGCAGGGCCTGAGGTGCCTGGGGCGAAGGAGATGGCTGGCTTCCTGGCCGTGCGGGCACGGGCCGAAGGCCGAGGGGCTGCTGGGAGGGCGGTGCTGGTGCGCTGGGTGGCGGCTGTACCTGTAGTATCGGTGGGCACGAATGTTGCCGCCACCGCAAGGGAGCTCCCATCCGAGGACGTGTCAGTGTCACTGACGTCTGCACGGGTCCCCGTGGTGGAGCCCCCCTCCCCCTCCGTCTCACTGGTCATGTCGGAGTCAGTTGCATGGCCCTCCGGGGCCATGTGAGATACAGCTCCCTCTTGCGCCGATGCCACTTCTCCTCCGCCTGATTATGCTAATGCACACAATCACAGAAAAACAAAGGAAATGGGAGGGGGGTGGAAAACATAAAGACAAGTTGAGTGCATGCATTGGGGACACCGTTGGCGGAGAGGACAGACACAGAAGCCCCCTGCACTACGCTGCGCACTTGGGGTATACAACTCATTCCATGGGACATGCCCGACAAGCCTATGGGCGACAACTGCCCACACAGAATACACAGGTCCATGAATCGCGTTACTAGGCACCCTACTGAGGTGGGGGGCGGGGGCACAGGACCATACCTCACGGAGGGGCCTATCCTACTGAAATCGCCCTGGCCTAAGGATACCCACAGCCCTCCTCCCCCACCCAGGCACCTCCACTGCGCGCTAAATAGCTGAATGTGCTGGCACTCACCCCCTTGTGTCTGCTGTGATGTCCTCAAACGCCCATCTAAATCGGGGTAGGCCACCGCCAGGATCCGGGACATCAGGGGGGTCAAGGTACGACTGGCACCCCTCCTAGGTTGGGAGGCCATCCCCAGCAGAGCCTCGGCGGTCTTCCTGCTCCCGCGGCGGATGTCCTCCCACCTCTTGCGGCAGTGGGTGCCCCGTCTGTTGTGGACCCTCAGGGCCCAGACGTCCTTGGCGATGGCACGCCAAATGTCGATCTTCTGATGGGCGCTGACCTATGTGACATGTACAGGGGGGGAAGAGAAACATCATCACTTTTCTGCATGCTCGATGTGAGTGGCCCCCTCCCCAAACTAGACCTGTGGCACATGCTCTCATCTGTCGTGCCATGCATTCGTCAGTCGCTGCCCTCCCCTCCATCGTACATCCTCACCACTCATCACAGGCATACCCACTATGCATTGCCCCCGTGTACTCACCTGTTGGTCTGGAGGACCGTAGAGTAGCGCATACTGGGGGAGGACCCCGTCCACGAGCTTCTCCAGCTCTTCGGAACTGAAGGCGGGGGCCCTTTCCCCAGTCGCAGCAGCCATTGTCACTTCCAGACCGAGGTCACAGCAGCACTTGCAGTATGGGTCCTCTCCTGTGGATGCTCAGGTCTCGTGTGATTAAGCATAGAGAAAATGGCGGTTACGGCCGCGGCAGTGCGTACCGCGGCGGTGCGTACCGCGACCGCCGGCACTCATCGCCATTGGCTCCTGAAACCCATAGGGTTCAATGTTGTCCAATGCGGCTTTGCGCCACGGACTGCGACCGCCTACCGCCACGGTGTGCCACGCCAGCGCAATGACCTTACTTCACATTGTCACACTTCACAGGTCAGGCAGCCGCCATTTCAAGGGCCCACATGGCTTAATTCCTACTGCGTCACACATGGCTAGGCCTTGCACCGACATTCATACTAGCCATTCAATCCAGAGAGATTCGTGTTATGTGCATGCTGTGGGCACTTACCTGTGGGTTGATCGACTCTGTGCTCCATGTTGTCCTTCCTAGGCACCGTCCGCTGGGACTTGCGAGGAGACGGAGGAATCTTCCCGTGTACAGACCGCTGGTGGACCTGTCGACAATGGAAGAAAGACACGTCATACTCACCTACAGACTCAACCGTGCCACTATACAGGAACTGTGTGCCCAGCTGGAGCCAGACCTGATGTCCCCCATCCGCCAACCCACAGGGATTCCGCCTCTAGTGCAGGTGCTGTCAGTACTGCATTTATTTGCCAGTGGATCATTTCAAACTACAGTGGCCATTTCCTCTGGGATGTCTCAGCCTATGTTTTCTAAGGTGTTGTCCAGAGTGTTGTCTGCCCTGATGAAATACATGCGGAGCTACATCATTTTCCCTGAGGTGGGTGACTTGCCTACAGTGAAGGGTGATTTCTATGCCCTTGGACACATTCCCAATATCATTGGTGCCATTGATGGTACCCATGTGGCTTTGGTTCCCCCAAAAGACAATGAACAGGTGCACAGGAACCGAAAAAATTATCATTCGATGAATGTCCAGGTGGTCTGTTTGGCTGACCAGTACATCTCCCATTTAAATGCCAAGTTCCCTGGGTCAGTGCATGACGCGTACATCATGCGAAATAGCAGCATCCCTTATGTGATGGAACAGCTACAGAGACACCGTGTGTGGCTAATTGGTGACTCTGGTTACCCAAACCTGCCTTGGCTATTGACCCCAGTGAGGAATCCCAGGACCAGGGCAGAGGAACGGTACAATGAGGCCCATGGGCGTACTAGGAGGGTGATTGAGCGGACCTTAGGGCTCCTGAAGGCCAGGTTTAGGTGCCTGCATATGACTGGTGGATCCCTAATGTTCTCACCAAAGAAGGTGTGTCATATCATCGTGGCCTGCTGCATGCTTCACAACCTGGCTTTGCGACGCCAGGTGCCTTTCCTGCAGGAGGATGGTCCAGATGGTGTTGGTGTGGCCGCTGTGGAGCCTGCGGAGAGTGAAGAGGAGGAAGACGAAGAGGACGACACAGACAACAGGGACAGAGTGATACTGCAGTATTTCCAGTAACACACAGGTAAGAATCTACTCCTGCATTGTATTATATCTGTAACTGTAGTGGCTCTCTACTGTCTGACCTTTCACCCCAATGTATGGTAACTTAGTTGTGTATTTCACTTCCTATTTCAGTGATCTGATCCCCACGGAGTGCCCTCTGGTTTCTTTCACCATGGACTACCGCTGTGTGACACTGGTATGTTGTCATCACAATGTAAATAGAAATGTTTTGTTGGTTATATCGCATACATTTGGTTTAAATAAATAGATAGCAGAATCCAGTTGGTTTTTGTGCAATAATTGTGTTTATTGAATTTTTAAAATAGGTGTATAGTTAAAAAAGGGTGATGGGTGATGGTGGAGGCATGTCCATGGCAGAGTCCAGACTGTCGTTCCTACAGGTCCATTGTCCATATGCCTGTGGAAGGTGGAGCAGGGGCATTTCAAGGTTGGACAGGGTGAACAAGTTTGACAGTGGGATGACATCCGGGGGTATCCGTGCATGGCGGGGGTCTTGACATCCTACTCTGTCTTCTTCCTAGATCTCAGGCCTTTCTTGCGAGGTGGTTCTTGTTCTGCAGGGGGTGGGGTCTGGGTGGGCCATTGCTGTTGTGCCGGGCATCCTGACCACTAGCGCCGGCGGAGGTGGTGGGCTGTTCTTCCTCCATGCTAGTGGCAGGGGCCCTTTGGGGGGCCACATGGTCCCGCAAAGTGGTGACAATCTGGTTGAGTGCTACCACCATTGTACCCATTGCGGAACTGATGCTGCGCAGTTCTTCCCGGAACCCCATATTCTGTTGCTCATGCAGAAGCAGGATCTCCTGCAACCTGGCCAGGACCGTCGCCATCGTCTCTTGGGAGTGGTGATACGCTCCCATGATGGTGGTGAGGGCCTCTTGGACAGTGGGTTCCCTAGGCCTGTCCTCCCTCTGTTGCACAGCAGCCCTCCCAGTTCCCCTTTGTTCCTGGGCCTCTGTCCCCTGGACGGTGTGCCCACTACCACTGCCCCCAGGTCCCTGTTGTTGTTGGGGTGGTGGGTTACCCTGGGTGCCCTGTACTGGTAGACACACCGCTGCTTGACCTGTCCTGGAGACAGAGGCATGGGCCCGCTGGGTGGGTGCTGTGCTGGTGTTTTCAGAGGGGGGTAGGTCTGCTGTGGCCTGTGGCTGACTGAGGGTAACCGACTGTCCAGAGGTCATCAGGTTCTAGGTCGACAGAGCTGCTGTCATCACTGGGGGCCTGTTCTGGGGGTGGGATGGACAAATCTGGACCCTCCTGGCCGGTGTGTTGGCGTTCGGGCCCTGCAGGGGTAAAAGAGTATGGTTATTGCTTTTGTGTGTGCCATGGCGTGCGATTTGTGGGTGCCCTTGTCCCCCAGTGCTGGCAGTCCCTTGTGGGAGGAGTTGTGAGGGTGGTTTGTGGGGGGGGGATGGGTATGTGCAGTGGTCATGCTTAGGTGATGGGTGTCCATGGTTTGTGTTGGCATTCAGGGGTTGGTGTTGGGTTGGGTGGGTTGTGCTGGTGAGTCATTAACAGGGAGGATGTGTGCTGGGGGGTTGGGGGTGAGGGTGGGGGTGTCGGTTGGCATGCTGATGGTTGGGGGGGGTGAAGTAGTTGAGATTAGACTTACCAGAGTCCATTCCTCCGCCTACTCCAGCGAGGCCCTCAGGATGCAGGATGTTAAAGACCTCTTGCTCCCATGCTGTGAATTCGGGTGGAGTGGGTGGGGGTCCGCCGCCAGTCTTCTGCACAGCGATGTTGTGTCTTGACACCATCGACCGCACCTTCCCCCGTAGGTCGTTCCAGTGCTTTCGGATGTCTTCCTGATTTCTGGGATGCTGTCCCACAGCGTTGACCCTGTCGACGATCCTTTGCCATAGCTCCGCCTTCCTGGCTATTGTGGTGTGCTGCACCTGTGTGCCGAAGAGCTGGGGCTCTACCCTCATTATTTCCTCCACCATGACCTTGAGTTCTTGGTCGGAGAATCTGGGGTGTCTTTGGGGTGCCATGGGGTGGTGTGGATGAGGTGTGGGGTGGTGTTTGTGGTGATGAGTGTGGTGGTGTGTGGTGTTTTGTGCGTAGATGTGGTGTGGGTGATGAGGTTGGGTTCCTGTGTGTGTTGTGCTTTGCGTTCCCTGTGCTCTCTCTCTGTGTTTTGCGCCTTGTCTCTGAATTTCGATTTGTGGGGGTTTGTGGGTGATGTGGGTGTGTGTTTTATATAGTGATGGGTGTGTCGGTGTGTTGTTTGTATGTGTATCAGGTGTGTGTATTTCGAATTGTCCAATGTGGCTGTGTTTTGTAAAGGTGTGTGTATTTTGACCGCGGCGGTGTGTACCGCCAATGGAATACTGCGGTTGAAAGACCGCCGCGTGGATTAGTGGGTCGTAATGGCATGGGCGTGTTTGTGTTGGCGTGACGGTGGAGGTTTGGTCATCTCCAGTTTATCGCTGACCGCTGATGAGGCGGACTTCAGTGGATGTCGGGATTTTGGCGGTTTGGCAGTTGTGGGTCAGAATGACCGTGGCGGTTTACCACGGCCGCGGCGGTGAAATGGCGGTCTTCTGACTGGCGGTAAGCGCCTTTTACCGCCGAGGTCAGAATGACCCCCTAGGTCTTGATTTCCTTGGCGTAAATCTAATAATTCACGATCTGCTGACTGTGTTACAGTTCTACGATCAAAAACTTTCTCAAATTCACGAACAAAATTTCTCCAGTTCTACAAAAAGGGACTATTTTGGCGCACAAGAGGAATTGCCCAAGTAGCTGCATCCCCAGACAGATATGATAACAAGAAAGCTACTTTGGACTGGGCATCGGGAAAAGTATTTGGTCTGCAGGTGAAGTGTAGTTCCACTTGAACCAGGAAACATTGCGCTTTCAAAGGGTCACCTGAGAAACGTTCTGGGGGAGCTAAAGGAATTGCAGAAGGAATATTTAGGGAAATCGGATTACTTTCAGAAGCCTGAGAAGAAGTACCTGGCCAAGACACACCTGTGGGACTTTGTTCCTTCTTCTCTACCTTATCTTGCAACTGACTCACTCTCTCTGCTAAGCTAGTTGTCAATTCTTTGGATGATACCACCTCTGCTTGGAGCTGGGTGATAGCCTTGACTAACTCGTCTAGCGTGGCCATGCTGAGAACATACACAAGCCAGGAGGATAATAATTCGTGGGCTCACTATTCTGTCAGAGTCACCAGATCCTCGGGGTCAGTGCACGTTCCCAACACGTCCACCACTGAACAGCTCCAAGACTGTGATAGATAAATCACAGAGACTGAGAGAGTCCAAGAGGGGAAGAGGGGATTAGGAAGGGAACAGCTGGGAAGGAGACCTGTAGTAAGAAAAAGGTTAGAACACAGAAAATGAAAATTATATCTCCTGAAATCAATACTAGACTATGATTCTAAGCCTAGTCACTCTGAAAACATGAACAATCTAAGAGTTAAGTTTAAAATGACTAATTTTCAAGATGGCCGGATACCTGTAGGGGAATCAAGATGAATTAAATAAAAACTTTCTTATTCAAGTACTTTCCTTTACATGAGAATCAGAAAAAACATTCTGACTAAATTTTAAACCAGTCATATAAATTCTGTTTTGAGAATGTATACTAGGACCATACAATATTGCATCTAGAAACTCTGGCCTTCTGTGTACTCTTAAAATGTTTCAACACAAATTGCGCATATTGCAGATATATATATATATATATATATATATATATATATATATATATATATATATATAGTAAATACCATAAAAGGATCTTGCACCATGAATAACACAATATGGATTCAGGAAACAAATCACATAACTTGTCAACTCGAATATTGCATAATAAATATCTTAGAATAGTAGCATAAAATAAACAACATGAATTAAACTCGAGGAGAGAATCGTGCGTCTTGCCAATTCGAGTGTTACCATGTAAAATACCAAGAAATGGTAGCACGCAATGGATATCAAAGTCAAATCATCATTAATTGAATCGCGTGTCTTGCCGATTCGTAAAACACGATGTAAATGTCAAGGAATAACAGCTCACAATAAATAACAATATCAAAGTACAATGAAACGAGTCGCGCTTCTTTTGCCGATTCTTAAGCCACCCTGTAAAATGTCAAGAAATGGTAGCGCGCAATGAACAACAAAGTTAAATGCTCATGAAACGAGTTGTGCGTTTTGCCAATTTGTAAAAAATCATGTAAATGTCAAGAAATAGTAGCGCGCAATGGACAACAATGTTTAAACACCATAAAACGAATTGCGCATCTTGCTGATTCTTAAGCCACCATGTAAATGTCAAGAAATGGTAGCGCGCAATAAATAACAAGGTCAAACCTTTATGAAATAAATCGCGCATCTTGCCTATTTGTAAACTACCATATAAATGTCAAGAAATGGTAGCGCGCAAGTAATCTGTTACTCATTTAAGAATTTAAACCAAGAATATGAAAATTCTAAATAACTGTGCCGGGACAGTCCAACCACCGTCTTACCGCCTGGAACAATCATCACCAATGAAGGATTAGGGCAGAAGACTGGAAGATCCAAATAGGCCGCAGGGACAGGAGCTCAGGAAGAAGCTGCTGCTCTGCACCGGGACCTCTGAATAGTGAGCACTGGGAGTTGGGCTGGCTCTCTTTTATAGAGTCTTGGCCCAGCCCAGAACCACACCCAGGCATGTTCCAGGAAAAGTCTCTGGAAGGCCCTGGAAAGGGGCCACACCCTAACACACTCTGAAAACCTGCAGCAATCCATTGCAAAGGAACAGTATTTGTAAGCATATTAAAAATAAGTTTTCAGGATTGAACAAGTTTTGAGCCGCAACGCTGACACTTCTCCGAGCTTGGGGAGGGTGGAAAATGCTCTTGCACTAGTTGCACTAACATCTGATACAACAAACAATACAGAAATTACTGATCGATTTGACACAACTTCAACACAGACGGATGGCATCATTTACTGTGAAGCACCGCGGGAGACCCCTACCAGTTCTCCTTCTACAAATATGGCTCCAGCTTTTACACGAACTGCTTCTGGATACTTTGCCGACATCAACGACACTTTTTCAGACTCATTTGCCTCTTCTACATCTGACCTGCCAAAAACACGTAAGCTGACAAACGGGCTTAAAACAAATTACTTTATTTTCCCATGGAACTGTCTGTGGCTTTCCTTGACTGTATTAGCTTTCCTCCTTTGGATTGGCTTTGTCAAACCATTATTTTTGTTAATACAAGGTCATTTTCTTTCTGGAAGATCAACAGTTAAGCTGGTGGATGAGGTCCTAAAACCCAATTTTTCTTCTCACAAGGTCCGCACAGACTTGTCTTTTCTGAACATTTCCGCTATACCGATTCCTGATGGGATTGTTTGGGATAAAGTCACTTTTGATATATACGGCCCCACGTAGGTCATTCAAATACCATACGTGTTTAAACTTTCAATGAACGATGTAATAATACCTAGCCTTGTTTCTGATGATGGAGATGTAAAAACAGTTCATTCTATGATGACTGAATTACAGAATTTTACTGTATTTGAAAGTGAGGAAGTTTATCAATCTATAGAGAATTATGGTGACATGTTTTGCTATAATTATTAGGGGCACCATTTCATTCACAGAGCAAGTACCCCAGAGACTATTTTTATTACACACAATGGGAACATTGACCAACTCCACCACAAGGGAGTTCTAAAACATATTCTGAAAAATGTACATATTTTTCTGGGCACAATGTTAAAAATGCTGAGTCAAATTATTTCAAATTGCCATTGATGGAAAATGTACATATACTATTGACAGATATGAAATTCATTTATTCTGATTCCTTTGTTTCCTGGATGGCTATAGAAGGATATGAATATTGGTTGAAGTTGATTGACTTAAAAGGTGTGTGGGGAACAAGAAATTGGCAAATAAGGGGGAAGGAAGCTTTATTTAGAGCATGCCTGATACCTATTCAAATGATATTTTTAAATGAAACTGTACAACAGACAAGCTCTTCAGGCTTAGCAAAAAGTAAGGATTTGAATCTGCCCAGTATTCCTGCCCTTGCAACATTTTACAAATGGCAGAAGTATATAAATGCAACTGAATATCAGGTCTATGAATGGGTCCAGAATGGTACATTTAAGGCTTCACTGTCATGTCCTGGTGGGTGGTTATTGTGGTCAATAGATACCAATGGGTGTCATAAATGTTTTTATAAACTCCACTGGGGTTTTCGAACAAGTAGGCCTGGTCCTCGCTCTGTGTCATCCAAACATGTGGGTATTGTAACAACATACAGTGTAGGGAAACTATGCCAGCAATGGTTGAGGAGTTCCTCACTAGATGCTGTTAGAAATCACCTCAGTTTCCTGTCTAATAACACTGATTTACAGGATTTCCTGTTAGGCCCCAGAAAACAACGCAGAAAGAGCTTCTTTTATGCAGTCCATAATGAAATTTGGAAGCTTTCCCAACAAGAATCTGCTGCCCGGTTAAGGCAAATAGATCAGGAAAACTTACAGAATGCATTAGCTATTGTAGATAATGGGATTAATACCCTGTCTAACTGGATATACACTTTAAACAACATTGTTTCCTCTGCAACAGACATAATACAAAGGGACATGTCTTCTTTACACCATGGACAGAGTCAACTAAGGTCCATTATGCAGTTGGGTTGGACACTTCAAACATTGAAGGCAGGCCGTGTTCCCTGGCAACACGTTAGCACAAGGGACATATTTTCCAAATTTAATTGAACGTGACAACAACAACTAATGGCTAAGAAAGAAGCGACTTATGTCATGTTAAATACTGAAAAGTTAGAAAAGTTGCCTTTTACTACCATCTGCTGAGAGGTTAATACACGGGGTCACTAATCTGCCTATTTCAACACTTCAATTTACGTCCTTCTTAAAACACATTTCAATAAGCAGATATGAAAGGCTAGGAAATAGTTACATCCATGAGGTGTAGGAGCTACCCTTCTCGTACAAATGTCTCAGTGGCATGAAAGAGGTCTTTCTCAGTGGTAGTGAATGCGAGATTTCTGTCAGCCATTCAATGGTTTGTAAACAGCTGTACTTGCACGGGGCATGTAACGTTTCGGCAGCGAACTTGGCTTGTTATCTGAAGGGAGTTCGAGTCCCCTTGATTAGACCTGTGTTCCAGGTGCTCTCAAATGGCATCTATGTTCTCCTCAATAGTGAAAACCGTTGTAGGATGCGAGCCGGAATAGTTTATGTTGTTTCGGTCTCTAAGATTGTTACATGCTGCGGTAATGTACTTTTTCCTCCTACAAGACAGAGAGAAGTAGCTGAGATTTGGCCCCATATTGCTACTTCAAATGTGAATTTTGACAAGTTGAGCAGACTCAAGGCTCTATTGTTTCAAAAACATGTGGCGCTCACATCTGCATGCGAGACCTATGCGCCTCAGATGGCAAGGTCATCAGCAGAGATACAGTCCCTTTTAAGTATTAACTTTCCGAGACACTTTGGTGAGCTCGTGGGGTGAATATTTAATGGATCCAGTACTACTGGAATCGCAAATTTCTATAAGACTATTAGTTCTGGTTTAGCTCACACATATTCGGCATAATACAATCAACCATCCACTCAATATTCTCCAGTATTTGTGGGTGATTTCCGATAACTTTGGCTATAATAGGTGGCATCTTGCTATTGCTAACTTTTCTGCACAATGGCTGTCCTGCCGCAACAAGGAGGAATGAAAGCGTTCCCACCAGCGCAACTGTGTCATGAAAGCATCATGCAGTATTTTGGAACAACACTCCTGGAGCAATTGGAGTGTGACTGGTCTCTGTCATTCAGACTGGTTTTACATTGTGTGCAGCCTGTGTTTCGGTGCCTCTGGTGCTCGTTCAAACATGCACTGAAAGTCTGTCTTTCTACGCAGCGATTGCTTTCATTGGATGCTGATCTGTTGATGTTCTTGCAGACATGCGCGTTAAGGGTGCATTTGCTACGGGAAGCTGTTTAATAGTTGCCCTTCATGGAGGATGCAGCTCTAAACTCATTGTTGGACAAACCACTGAATGCTGCTGCCTTGGCTGGAACTCAGGCTTTGGAACACAAATGCTCCTTGGTTTTCCTTAGCGATGAACTTGCTACTTTATCACCTGCCGAAGTAGAAGATTTTCTGTCTTCAATTATCCTGGATTCGATTGGCAACTTCCAAAATGACTCTGACTCTTGAAATTCTGCTTTTTTACGCCACAGTTACCATTTTAAATTGTCCTTTTTACACATGCTCAAGTGTCTTTTAACTTGTCATTATTGACATTTGTATGTATATGTCTTTGGTTAGATTTTACTAGCTTTTATATATATCTAGGCTTGAACCATCTTTGAACTGGCAAGGGGAGGGTGTTGTGTAGCCATTTTAGTTATAGCTTCATACACGTTATTTTAGTAAACTAGGCCTTCAGCTGTGCACTTTAATCTAGATATATTTTATTCAGCTTTGTTTATTATTTTAACAATAGCCACATTTGATGTTTTGTTTTATTTCTCTCTATCTAGCTGTTCTTTGCCTAGGTCAGCACTGCGTTCTTAAACAAGACATTTCTTTCACTCTATGCTTTTCTCAAGGCTGCAGTAAGAGAGGTTGCCAGTAAATGTTGTAACGCTTTGTCTCTAGTGTTCATAGAAACATACACAGTCTTACGTAGGGATCCTTTGTTGGAACACTATCTGTTTTATTATAAAAACACTACTTTGACCCATGTACGTTAGAGGGAGATTCCAACCAGATGACCACGACTGTATGCTGATGGCTGAACGTTTCACTATAGCTGCTTATGTAGACTACAGGACCCTTGCTGAGGTATGAGGGATGATGTCTTCCCAGGGGAACCTGAAGGGCAGAACTAGAGCTTAACATGCTGTGCTCTAACGTAGCCTAGGTAGGAATTATTTTAATGATTCTAGTGACAATATGGTAGCATTATTTTTATGCTTTACTCTCCTTTTCACAATTTTAATCCTCTCATGCTTCATCGTCTTAGTTATTGCAGTACATGCTTTATTATTATGGAAGATGCAGTTGCTTCATTAAAACCTTATTGAAACATATACTGCCTCTGATTGTCCTTGTATATGTGAGACCAATGTAACTGAGAGAAACGGATGCGATCTGAGTGACCACGATTTCCCTGAGGAGTCAATTGTGTCATGCATCCGGCTGCCCAATCATCCCTGCTCTTCGGTAGAGATGAGGCACTGCTAGTTAGCAGGAGTAAAATCTGGATTAGGCCGACAGGTGTCACCTGTAGTGGGGTCAGACTCAGTCCCCCACAGTGCTGCCCTAATCCAGTAGTCTCATTAGGATAATGACAGCCTATGCGACAGTACCATGGTGGGAAAAATTATTATTACAGGTGACAGTGTCTTACTGAGGAGGAGTAGTGCAAAAGGTTGTGACTGGACAAAAGTGTGTGCTGGGTGAGGTATGGGATGTTTGTTAAACATTGAAGGGCTGCCTATGCTGTGGAGTTTCATTTTGTATGCGCTCTGTCTTGCTGGATCTCACCGTGTACTACAGAGGATCGTAGTGTGTTATGGGGTGTGTTTTATAGTGTGATGTACAGGTATATCAAGTTTGGCAATGTGTCAGCTGTGTTGTTTTCACATCCATCCAATATGCAGTTGTGTATTACTTTGGTGACCACAGACCGCTGTGGATCAGACCGCCATTGTCTGACCCCCTTGGGTGCCCACCACTGCAACTTTGGACTTGTAATGTGGTCAGTTTTTCAGTTGGTCACAGGGCTGTCGGGGCTGGAGTTCAAACCTCCTATTTCAGGGCCTCCGCGCCACTGCCGGTCTGCCTTTTTTGGTTGGTGGTCGGCAGTCCTACCTGTGTAACTCATAATAGGGCAGTCTGGGAGAATGTCAACATGGCAGTCTTTTTGGGACTGCCAACATTGGGGTCTGGTGGTTCGACGGCCAAACTCATAATGAAGCCCTTGATTTTGGTTACCCCACTCTGACACACCATAGGTATTAAAGACTTGCTCTGTGAGAATCCTTGTCAAGTTCTGTTAGGAAAGATAGTATTTTGCATTGCCAGCTGTAGCATTGTAGACATTTTCATTTTTAAGAGTGAATGCCTGCTTATGGTTGCCTTGAGGGAAAGCTTATGCTCCATACAATGGGCCTGAGTTGGCTATGGAGACAAGCAAATAACAAATGCTACAGGCTTGACAGGTGAGCAGGGAAATGTTATGCCTTATGCCATTTGTCTGGCCTATTCACAAATGTTATTACAAAAGGAGTAGGCCTGGCTTATGTATTGTGAAAATCACATGGCAAAGCCATTAGGTTTCAAACAGCGGGTTGCTATCACATTATCTTACACGCCACGGAGAGGTATTTGGTAATCGTTATTACACTGTGCTAAAAACTGTAGGCAGGAATTTGGTTACATTGAAACTCACAGATTATCCTGGTAGGTAAGGGTGTTAGTGTTGGCGACACACCCAAACAAACCAAAGCAATAGACGATTTGAACAATTGTAATTCTCATTAGACTCTATTAGTAGGGAATTTCATAATGTTTTCACAACTGTATTTCGTATATGTTTGTAATTGATATTAGGATATACCCGATGGTTGCCATGTGGGAAGACTTGTGACCAACACAGTAAGTCTGAGTTAGTTATGGTGACAAGCCAAAGATGAAAGTTATAGGCCTCATTGTTTATAATGAGAGGTCATGCTAAGGGTAGTAGGCCTGGCATATTGATCGTGAAAAGCATATGTTAAAAGCAATCAGCACTTAAGGAAAGATTGTATTAAAGCCTACCGGCAAGTATTTTGATAGGTTACTGTAGCAGGTAAGGGTTTTGGTGCTGGTCGCTCCCTCTTAAAAAAAGTATGTCTTGAAAAGTCACACTACCTGAATCCTTGTTAGGCCCTATTTGTCACTATCTGGATGTCTCTAACCACTGTTGGCTGAAGAACTTGAAGGAACACCAAGATACAGGCGACCCTTTCTAGTAGCCACGGTGCTGCTGACTGGATAAGATGCCAAGGCAGACCGTACCCTCTAGAAGGAGTCCCAGAGAAAAAAACCAAAAAGTAGGGAAAAACCTCTATCAAAGATACTCCTGGAAAAGAGGAAAAAAGAAACAATGAAAAAGGAGAAATTAGTAACTCTTGCAGGAAAAACAGGAATGTGGAAAGAACACAGAAAAAACAGGAGCGAGGATCACCAACAAGCGGAAGTGTTTGCAACTCAAGAAAGAGAAGAACTGAAGTGCTTATTACCAGAAGACAGAAAGTGACACAACAGGAAGAAAGTGCAACACTATCTTGGATTGGGAAAGACCATATGGAAAAGAATAGGAAAAAGGACCAAGTAGAAAAGGAAAAAGGTATGCTGCGTATAAGAAGACCAAAAAGGAAGGCAACATGGACACCAAGAAAAAAGAAGAAACAAAGATGGAGAAACAAAGAAGAAAAAGGAGGAAAGAAAGAAGGAAATAACCCAAGGAGGTAAGTAACTGTGAATTCGGGGAGGGCGGCAGGGGCTGTGGCACGATCCAGAGCACGAAATGTGCCTCCTGGGTCGCACTGTAAAAACGGGAAGGCAAAACAACAAGCCGCGGCGGTGCTGGCATGCTGAAATTCAGACCGCCGGCCCGACCGTGGCATGAGAAAGAGTCACCGCGGTAGAGCGCGGCGACACAGTAGGCCCCGGGTTTATCAGGAAAAAATGAAAAAAAAGTGCGAACCAAACGAGGTGCATGAACACAGGAAGTATCTTCCCATGAACAATCACTGAGGGGATGAGCTTTCCAGTGGATCAGAAATTGGAGTTTCTTCCGAAAGATTAGTGAATCACAGATTTCCTCATACTCAGGATGGCCTTCTACAGAAAGGGGAGGAGGACAATGGAAAAGTCTTTGGTACGGATCAGGAACAAAAGGTTTACGCTGTGAGACATGAAAAACAGGATGAACCTTCAACGACTGTGGTAAACGTAGCCAAACAGCAACAGGATTTAATAACTGCAGGACACGAAATGGAACATAAAAACGGGGTTTGAATTTGTTTTGGGAAAATCAAAAAGGTAGAAATCAAGACGAAAGCCACACTTTGGCTCCTGGTTGATAAGCTGCTGCCACCCAATGTTGGCGATCAGCCTTTCTTTTCATAGTTCTTTTAGAAGCCGAAAGAGTAGTATGGATCAGGTCTCAAATATGGCAGAGTCGTTGTGCAAATGATGTAACAGCAGGAACAGAAGGCAACACACGAAGAATAGTGGAAAAAGTTTTAGGATGGAAACCATAGTTGCAGTAAAAAGGTGTGGATTCGGTTGCACTAGGCACTGTATTATTGTAGGAGATCTCAGCTAAGGAAAGGAAATCCGATCAGTTACATTGAGAGGCATTACAATATTGTTGGAGTTCCTGATTCAAGCGTTCAGTTTGACCGTTGGTTTGTGGATGGAATCCTGATGAAAGGAAGACATCAATGTGCAGTAAAGTACAAAAAGCTTTCCGAAAACGTGACACATACTGGGGTCCACGGTCTGAATTAATCACTTGTGGAAGGCCATGTAGGCAAAAAATATCCTGCATGAATATATGACTCATTTCCTGAGCTGTAGGTAATTTCTTTAAGGCTATGAAATGCGCCATTTTGGTAAAAGAATCAACAGTTACCATGATGACATGATTTCCTGAAGAAGATGGTAATGAACAGATGAAATCTGTAGAAAGGGTGTGCTATGGAGCAGAGGGAACAGACAGGGGCATCAATAATCCTGCTGGCTTGGTTCGAGGTGTCTTGGTTTTGGCACATACAGGACATGAAGTTACATAGGATTCGGCATTGTTCTTAAGAGTTGGCCACCAGAAGGAACATAGAAGCAATTCCTTAGTCTTTTTACTTCCACGATGTCCAGCTACGGGAGAATCATGGCACATCTGTAAAGCCTCGGTTTGTACTTTCTTAGTTGGCAAAAAGAGTGTGCCTTGATTATAGAAGTAGTCCTGTTCCTTTTGTAATTTAGGACTCAATTTCTTCTATTCTTCTAGTGGAAGATACTGGTATTCTGATTTAACACGGTCAAGAAAAGACTGAGTAACCGCGATTATTCAACTGGATTCGATGATATTTGGAGATGAGGTGTTGGCACTTTCTGGATATCGACGGGATAGTGAGTTAGCTACTAAGTTCTCTGATCCAGGAATGTAGGTTACAATGAAGTCATATTAGCTAAAGAAGAAGGCCCATCTTGCTTGACAACTGTTTTGACATTTGAAATTCCAGAGACATTGTAAGTTACAATGTTCAGTTCTTGCTTCAAACGGTTCTTTGGTACTCATTAGGAAATGTCTCCATTCTTCACAGGCAGCCTTGAGAGCAAGTAATTAATGTTCTAACACCGAATAGTTACGTTCACCTTCTGTAAGGATATGAGATAAGTAAAAAATCGGATGTTCTAAACCATTGTCTTCTTGTTTCTGAAGCAAGACTGCACCAATTGCTCTCTCAAAGGTGTCAATAACGACTATAAACTTCTTAGTAGTTTCCGGGTGTCGTCATATAGGAGCTTGGGTAAAGGCTAATTTCAGACTTTGAAAAGCCCGTTCAGCCCTGTCAGTCCAGACAAATCCCTTCTTCAGATTTTCTCCCTTGATGGTCTTGGTGATAAAACTTTGTTGATGGGCAAAGTCTGGTATAAATTGTCAATAAAAGTTGGAGAGCCCTAGGAAGCATTGGGTTTCTTTGACAGAAGAGGGAGAGGGCCAATACAAAATGGCTTGTACTTTGTCTGGATCGATAGCTATTCCAGTCTGATTAATGCAGAACCCAGGAAACTGTACTTCGGTCTAGTTGAATTCACATTTTTCTGGTTTACAGTATAACTGATTCTGTCTGAGTCTTTCCAAAACCTGCAGTACATGCTCTGTATGCTGTACGGGTATACGGGAATATACTAGGATGTCGTCCATATAAATCACCACACTATAATTTAATAAGTCAGAAAACACGGAATACATGAATTGTTGAAATATGGGGGTGCATTGGTTAAACCAAAAGGCATCACATGGTATGCATAATGAGGTACGAAAGGCTGTTTTCCATTCATCTCCTTCCTTGACACGTAAGAGGTGATAGGCACCCCTCAAATCCAATTTTGTAAACCTCTTGGCACCTTGGACGGAGTCCAGAATATCCCTATTAAGGGGTAAGGGATAACGATCCGTAATACGTTATCTTAAGTCAGCAAAAGTCAACACATGGACGCAGATCTTTCGTTTTCTTTGGAACAAAGAAAAGAGGCACCCCAGGCAGGAGATGAAGAGGGAGCGATTAAACCATTCTGTAGATTCTCATCTAGGTATTCTTTAAGTACCTTCTTTTCTGGTTCAGTCAACTAATACATCCGACCAAAGGAAACCATCTCTCCCGGAATTAAAGGAATGACGCAGTCATAGACATGATGAGGAGGTAAAACGGGTTTGCAAGGTTTCAGGAATACATCTCAGTATTCTTGGTAAACAACTTGGAACTCCCTGTATCATGTTGATAGAGCAGTTGGTATCTTTGGGAGAAAGACTTAGCCCTTTTGGAGACCAATAAGAGTTCGTGGAGTAGCAGTTCTGTGATGTTAATGATATTGTTCTTGTCGCCCAATTGATATAAGGGTTATGTTGAGTTAACCAGGGAATTCCTAGGATCATGATATGATTTGGAGAGGATATGAGATCAAAGGTAATATGTTCCTGGTGCCTTCTAAAATGCAGACAGAGGGTAGGTTTAGAGTCCACCACTGGTCCTGAGGTTAAAGGAGAACCATCAACTGTGTGAACTTGTTCCGGCGTTTCTTTAGGAACTAATGAGATTCCTCTTTCTTTGGCCCAGATTTCATCCAGATATATACCACTGGCTCCACAATCCAAGAAGTCAAAGACCTGCTCTTCTTGATTTTGTGAACACTCTACTGTAGCGGATAGAATAAACAGTGCGGAGATAGTCTCCCTGGAGGAACATATTGGTGGTAATTCTACTCCTCCCGTCCCCTTCCTCCTCACAGGGGGCGGGAGCTGGCGGTTCCCGAGGATCTGGAAAGACAGACAGGACACATCCGGAACAAATGGCCAGCTTTGCCACAATATATACAAAGACCCTTTCACCGCCTAGCCTCTCTTTCTGAGTCAGATAAAGGACCTCAGACTAGATCAATCTGCATAGGTTCTTCTTCTGTGAATTTGGTTGCTTCAAGATGGACTTTGTCAGAATGTCGGTTTGTAGTACGGGGTACTCCTGACTGGTGCTGCAAGCGAGTCTTACGCCTTTCCATCTTACGTTCTTGGAATCTATACTCTATATTCAATGCTTGATCCATCAGGTCTTTCACAGATATACATTTAGCAGAATGTACCAATTCATCTTTTATTTCTTCTCGAAGTCTGCGGCAAAACAGGGTTACAAAAGTGCATTCTACCCAGGTGGTCTCAGATGCTAGTTGTTTAAACCGGGGTATAAATTGTAATACGTCCTGATTGCCTTTCTGTATTTCCCTCTATGCTTCTTCAGCAGCTGCCTCCAACCTGGGTTGCTCAAACATCTGCTTAAAGAGTTTAAGAAAGGCAGGATAATTATCTAATACAGGATCTTCAGCAGAGACCATGGGGGTCGACCAAGCAAATGCGATGCCAGACAAGGCACTGATCAAATAACCCACCTTGGCCTTGTCAGTTGAGAATTGTAAGGGTCAAAATGCAAAGAAGACCGTCAAAGTGTCCAAAAATTCCTTTATCTTATGCAGATCTCTGGAAAATCGAGGTCCTGAGGTAGACACAGGAGGAAGATCCACAGGTTGGGAAGACAAGGCTTGTTGTAGTGCAACATTCTCTGCCCACAGTTGTAACTCCTGAGATTGTTGTTGCACAGTTTGGAGCATGGATTGTGCATTGTCTACGACATCGTCCTTCCATTTTCGACACGCAATGCAGATTTTTGGAGCGTTGCAATCTGTCATGATCTGGGCGTCTCTTACCACCGTTGGCTGAAGAACTTGAAGGAACACCTGGTCTTTTACTGGTTCTCGACTGGCCAAAATAGGGACAACCCTTTCTAGTAGCCACGGTGCTGTTGACTGGATAAGACGCCAAGGCAGACCATACCCTCTAGAAGGAGTCCCAGACACCAAGAAAAAAGAAGAAACGAAGATGGAGAAAAAAAGAGGAAAAAGGAGGAAAGAAAGAAGGAAATAACCCAAGGAGGAAAGTAACTATGAATTCAGTGAGGATGGCAGGGTCTGTGGCGCGACCCACAGCATGAAATGTGCCTCCTGAGTCACACTGTAAAAACAGGAAGGCAAAACAATGAGCCGCAGTGGTGCCAGCGTGCCAAAATTCGGACCGCCGGCCCGACCGCGACAGGAGAAAAAGTCACAGTGGTAGTGAGCTACAACACACTATTAGAAGAGATAGTATTTTGCTTTGTCAACTGTAATTTTGTATTCCATGCAATCTTAGGACTGGTTGCCTGATGGTTGCCGTGTGGGAAAGCTTCCTCTCAATACAAGAGATTTCAGTTGGTTATGGTAATAAGCCAGTGATAACAGCTAGGTGCCTGATTGGTTCACTAGGACAAATATTTTCAATCATTTATCTGTTTAATATAATGAACGCAGAAGGTCAGACATATAGATTGTAAAACGTTTATGTTAAAGTCAATAAGCATTTTTGGGTGGATTGTTATTTCTCTGTATTAAAGCATACAGACGGTATTTTGTTACATGAAATGTCACTGATTACCTTTGAGGGACGTGTTTTGGTGTACACTCTGCTTCCATCCATGACAGCATTCTGCATGGGTCAATGGGTCAGCCCGCATCGTCGTTGACTTTCTTGCTTTGTGAATGATGGCATTTTCTGATCACATCTATACATCCACCTGAAAATGTGTGTCCTTATGTGTTAGGGCTGGATGACCAGCCCTTTAGTTTTCAATGTTATCTTTATATAGTTCACCTTTCATTTATTTGCTTCTTCCCCTTTTTATTTTAATTTTTATAAAGGAGATTCCACAGCTCTCTTTGCAGTGCCAATAAGTTGGTTGCTTGCCTCTCATGTCGACTGTGGTGTGTCACATCCAACTTGTCCACTTCCTCCAACCAGCAGACCAATATGGAAAGCTGTTGTCTATAGTGTATCTTTGTTTTATCACCTCAAGATGGTTAATACAATCATTCTAAATGTGGTGGCCATTTTGGAACTTTAAAATAACAGATGCTTACAATGCCACTGCTATCAAGATAACCACCACTTTAGTTTCATTATTGCAGATTGATGCCCACTTTGTATTGAATACAGCATGCTTTCTTTTTCTGCTTGTATTCTTTTAACTCATCTTGCATAAGTTGTGTCACAGAAGAATGCAAGAATGAGTCAGTGGATGGGTGAATGGATGCTTGACTGTAAACATGAGATGACCTATTGAGTGCCTAATCCATAGGGTTGGTCTATACTCTTGGTCTATATGGTATGATTTAATGGGGATGTGGACGTCATTGCTCTTGGTAATTACCTGGTCCAATGAACATCACACCAGTTACAATTCCCACCCCGGTGCATAGTGATTTTCTTGGACTCTCATATCTATGGCCTTTCTGTGCTAACTGAGGGTGAATAGAGAAATCATATGTCACTGAAATAAAGCAGTGGCTGAAGGGGTCTGATCTATAACCCCTGTAGGAAGCTGGCTTAGCATATGGTGTACACCTGTAGGTGAGGCACCCTGTAATGAGTGCAGGTAACCCTTAGTGACAGTGTTAGTGGTACCAGACAACCAAAGCTCTCATAGGGTAGCTGTGGTGAGCAGCTAAGGCTTATCAGAGAGGGTTTAAAGCTGTTACAAATACCACAGAATTCAGTCAGCAACGTACACACAGGAAAGGACCACACCAGTGTGAGAAAAATAATGTATTATTTATTACAACACAGGCACTTAACTGACTTTGGTATATCTCCTAACCGAAGTAATATACATAAACAAATATACTTAGAAACAGGTAAGTAAAAGCATAAAGTAACATGGGCCCCTATGGGAGGGGTTGGGGGGCAAAACCATATACTAAAAAAATGGGATGAGGATGTCACAACTAACCAAAACTGACACCCAAGGATCTTCAGGACTGGGAAAGTACGAAAATACCAGACGTAAGTAACTAGGATCCCCCAGGCATCTGTGTGCAGGTCCATTGGATCAGTGCTCCCCAACCTTTTTATCGCCGCGGACCCGCTTGTTTTGATTTAATCATTTTAATTTAATTGTATTTAAATATGCCTTCAAGATTTGAAGTTCCTCGGGTGGCCCGGTGCCGATTGATCCGCGGACCGGCACCGGTCCGCGGCCCGGGGGTTGGGGAACACTGCATTGGATAACAGGGGAAGGTAGCAGTTAGAGTTTTTGTGTTTCAGGACATTTCCCAGAGGACCCCTAGGAAACCTGCTGGGACAAGGGAGGTTCAAGAGTGCCCCCACCTGTGGATACCCACAGGATTAGAGTACCTACACCAAGGAGCCCAGGTGCAAAGGGACGAGTTAGTGTTGGAACCTCCTGTTGAAGTCAGTTGGGACCTCGGCTATCCAGCTGCTACAGTGACCTTTGGAACAGGCATGGATTATGGATAAGGAGTACCTGTGAGGAGAGGGGACAGAGTCCTAGCCACCCAGGGTAACCCAGGGGAGCAGGAGCTCAATGCCCCCCTTCTTGTGGATTCTTCACTGTAGGATGGAGGACTTGAAGATGCAGCTGTGGTATCCAGGCAATGCAGACTGATCCCAGGAGTTGTCCACGAGCTATCCCACACCAGTCTTTGAGTTGCAGAGAAGCCAGTGGTCAGCAGGACCATCAACAAGCCTTGGCAAATGCAACAGGCATGTTGCAAGGAGAGTTATAGAAGTGGGGACCAACAATGGTCAAGGAACTCACCCATCACAGATAAGTCAGAGCCAGTCCTTTACAAGAAGAAGAGCCCGCAGGAATCTATGGAGATCCCAAGAGGACTTTCTGGCAGCAGGCACAGGGAGTCACAGGGAGGCCTCAGCAGCACAAGGAAGATGGATGCCCATGTTGCAGGAGTTGCAGGGAGGAGGTTGGTCTTGGGGCTGTCTGATGCTGGAGGCTGGGCTTCTTGGAGCTAGGAGGTCTTCAGATGGATGAGCCAACAAGCCTTAGCAACAGCAGACCAACATATTCCACAGAGGTTCTGTTCCAGCAGCTCCAACGAGGGACCACTAACTTCCCAGTTGAAAAGAAGACAGGTTGGACCTCTGGAGAGCCACAGAACCACCACCTGTGTTGCAGAACCTTGAAGAGTCAGTGGGACAGCTGGATCCACTAACCGGTTGATGACATTGAGGTGCCTGCGGATGCAGGGGAGTGACTCCTTCACTCCAAGGGAGATTCCTTCTTGCTGTCCTTACTACAGGTAGAGTCCTTGTGACTCTGGGGGATGCATGGCCACAGAAGTCCCAGAGTCCTTACAATACCCAGGGACAAAGTTGTGGTAGGAACCCTCCTACTATTGCAGTCTTGTTTTGGGTGAAGTCCAGCAGCAGAATTTGGTGTCCAGGTAGCAAAAGAGTCTTGAAGAATCTTGCAGATGGTTTCAAGATGAATCTAAGATAAATCTAAGATGAATCTAGGGTCTTACCCTCAGGGGAGCCCTTAAGTAATCCAGTAAGAGGATAGGACAGCTTCTGCAGTAACCCACCTATCAGGGGAGGGTCAGGGACATTACTCTGGTGGAGTGACCAGTCAGATGCTCCCAGGGGCCTCTGCTCATCTTATTTCCAAGAAGGCTGAATCAAGTGGTCACTGGGGAGAGCTCTGGGCACCTCCCTAAGAGAGGAACTGGACGAGGGGGGTCTCGCCCCTGTCCTTTGTGTGGTTAAGCGCCAGAGCAGGAGGTGGGGGCTCCTGCACTGCAGTAACGCGATTTATGCAGGGAAGGATCCAAATGTGTCCTTCAAAGCAGTTTGGTGGCACTCAGGAGCACCCCCACTCTAGCCCAGAGACACCTATTTCTAAAGAAGAGGTGGTAACAACTCTCTTCTACAGGAAATCCTTTTTTCTGCCTTCCCCTGCCTGAGTTAAGCTCAGCAGCAGGAGGGCAGAACAGGGTCTGGGGTGGGCAGCAGCACTGGCTTGCAAGCAGATCCTGCAAAACCGGACTGGCAGACATGGGGGATCTTCTCAGGAACCCTCAAAGTACATAGGGCCTGATTACAACTTTGGAGGAGGTGTTCATCCGTCCCAAATGGGACAGATATACCACCAGCCGTATTACAAGTTCCATAGGATATAATGGTCTCGTAATACGGCTGGTGGTATATCCGTCACTTTACCGTCACTTTTGGGACGGATTAACACCTCCTCCAAAGTTGTAATCAGGCCCATAGTCTCATGCAACTAACACTGGAACTAGTGTAGTTGCAAGATTCAAACATGTTTGCTAACAAACATGACCAGGTTTGGTGAAGCCATTATATAGTTGGACATCTTGTAATAACCAGTGACCATCACATGACTTAAAAATGGCTTCCCTGCAATTACATACCCCAGAAAATTGAGTCTAGGGCTTGTAGGGGTACCTCTGCTCGTGCAGGGGTACCCTCTTGTAGGAGGCTGGCCTGGTTTGTAGCGGGTACCTAAGGTACTTACAAATTATACCAGGTCCAGTTAACCCTTATTAGTGAATTGTAGGCACTGTTCAAGCAGCTTAGGCTGTCTAGAGGTAGCTGTAGCAGAGCAGCTTAGGCTGAACAAGGAGTCATGTAAAGCTCCTGCAATACCAGTATAGCTATACAGTGCTTATACACAATAAAAGACAATACGCAGTGTTACCAAAAATAAAGGTACTTTATTTTAGTGAAACAAGGCCAAAAATATCTTAGAGACAATACTCCTTGTGGAGGTAAATATTATACACAATATATACACTAGTAACCAAAATCAAGTAAGTAAACAATCATATAACAGTGCAAACAGTAGAAAATACAACAGATTGCATTGGGCCTAGGGGCAACACTAACCATATATTAAAATAGTGGGATGCGAATCACGAGTTCCCCCTTAGGCAAGTGTAGTGTGTAGAGGGGTGCTGGGAGTGTAGCAAATCACCAAAGGTAAGTAAAGTGCCCCACCCCAGAGCCCAGGAAAGCAGGAGTAAAGAACAGAAAATTTCCTCAGGAGACACTACAAGTCATGATTAGAAATTTTGCAAGAACCAAGCAAGACTGCAATCAACAAACTATGGATTCCTGGACCTGAAGACCTGTGGAGAGAGGAGACCAAGTCCAAACGTTGAAGAAGAGTCCAGGAAGGACAGGAGCCCCTGCCAACCTAGAAGATGGTGCAAAAGTGGATTCTCCGGTAAGAAAAACAGTACAGAAGAGCACCAAAGAAGATGGCTGTGAGTTCCTGCTTGGTGCGTAGAGTTGTTGGATGCAGGCTGTTTGCGTTGCTGGATTCCGCAAACAAGCACTGGTTCAAGCAAGTACGCGGTTTGCGTCAAGAAGGAGCTGCCTGGACCCAGGAGGGACCTGGGGGTCTCAACTCAAATGGAGGAGACAGAGGGGGCTCTCAGCACTTCAGAGAGCCCTCAGAAGACTAGGCAGCACCCACGGGAGGCCCCGAACACGGGGACAAAGAAGATGCAAAGTGCTGTCATCGAAGCACCACAAAGGAAGGTCCTACGCCACCGTGAACATCTCAGCAAGTTGTGCGCCACAGGATGGAGTGCTGGGGACCTGGGCTACACTGTGCACAAAGGATTCTTGGAAGAAGTGCACAGAAGCCCAAGGAGCTGGAGAAGACGCAGTGCACAGGATTACTGTCGCAGCATGGAGAGGCAAGTTTTTACCTCCACCAAATTTGGACAGCTGGACCTTAGGACAGTCTGGGTCACGTTGGTCTACCACCTGT
Source organism: Pleurodeles waltl (assembly GCF_031143425.1). Lineage (NCBI taxonomy): Eukaryota > Metazoa > Chordata > Amphibia > Caudata > Salamandridae > Pleurodeles > Pleurodeles waltl. Next base: position 283,983,780 of record NC_090444.1, on the reverse strand, counting down.
GTTCCGGGGAGCACGCTCATCGTCAGGGGAAGAGTCCCAGAGTACCAGTGGTCGTCGCATTAGGGTGCCTGCAGAAGCAGGGAAGTGACTCCATCATTCCACTGGAGATTCCTTCATTTCTTCTGGTGCAGGGTGAAGACAGGCAGTCCTCAGAGTGTGCACACCTTGGAAACTGTTACAAATGCTGGCTGAAGTTGCAGGTCACAGGAGTCGTCCTGGATACTTTGTTGCTGTTACCGCGGTTCCTGGAGCAGTCTGAGGTTGATTCAACGGTCAGAAGCTGAAGCAGAGGATGCAGAGGATTCCTGGAGGAGTCTTTCAAGCTGAATCTGAGGAAACACCCATAGGAGAGACCCTAAATAGCCCTGAGAGGGGGTTTGGCTACCTACCAAGGTATGCACTTGGAGAGGTCTCGGACGTCACCTGCTGGCACTGGCCACTCAGAGGTCTCCAGAGTGTCCCCACACCTTGGAATCCAAGATGGCTAACGCCAGGGACACACTGGAGGAGCTCTGGGCACCACACCTGGGGTGGTGATGGACAGGGGAGTGGCCACTCCCCTTTCCTTTGTCCAGTTTCGTGCCAGAGCAGGGACTGGGGGTCCCTGAACTGGTGTAGACTGGCTTATACAAGGAGGGCACTATCTGTGCCCTTCAATGCACTTCCAGAGGCTCTGGGAGGCTACCCCTCCCAAGCCTGTAACACCTATTTCCAAAGGGAGAGGGTGTAACACCCTCCTCCCAAAGCAAATACATTGTTCTGCCTTCCTGGGATTGAGCTACTCAGTCCCCAGGAGGGCAGAAACCTGTCTGTGAGGTGGCAGCAGCTGGACCTTCCGTGGAAACCTCAGAGAGCTGGTTTGGCAGTATTGGGGGCCCATGGTGGAGCCCCCAGGGTGCATGGGATTGGCCCCCAAATACCTGCTTTGGAATGGGAGACAATTTCATCACCTTAGACATCTTACATGGCCATATTCGGAGTTACCATTGTGAAGCTACATATATGTATTAACATATATGTAGTGCATGCGTGTAATGGTATCCTCGCACTCACGAAGTCCGGGCAATTGGCTCTGGACAACAAGGGGGCACCTTTGCTAGTGCAAGCGTGCCCTCACACACAGTAACTTTGCACCAAGCCTTCAATAAATGAAGGTTAGACATATAGGTGACTTATAAGTTACTTAAGTGCAGTGAAAATGGCAGTGAAATAGTGTGGACACTATTTCATTCAAGCTGCAGTGGCAGAACTGAAGAAAGGTTTGTCTGAGCTCCTTATGGGTGGCAAAAAAAATGCTGCAGCATAAAAGGATCTCCTGGAACCCCAATGCCCTGGCTACCTAGGTACCATATACTAGGGACTTATAAGAGGGGTCCACTGTGCCAATCAGAATTGGAATATGGAGTCACTAAACTATAGTGACAAATTTGGTAAGTAGAGAGAGCATAAGCACTTGAGTAATGGTTAGCAGAACTTCAGTGACACAGTTAAGCATACTGACAACACACACATAGGCCGCAAACTATGAGCATTGGGGTCCTGGCTAGCAGGATCCAAGTGATACAGGTAAAACACACTGACAAATAGAGATTTAACTATGAACACTGGGGTCCTGGCTAGCAGGATCCCAGTGAGACAGTAAAACACACTGACAAACACTCACAACCAGGCCAAATATGGGGGTACCATGCTAAAAAGGGGCTACTTTCTCATACCTTTCATTTAGAACCATACATCCTGCCCTCGAGCAGAAGGGCCTATCTTATGGGTGACGTACAGGGTCAGAAGTGCTTTCACTGTCACAGAAGGTGAACCTCATGTCTGGGGTGAAAGGTGCATGCACCATTTCACACAGGCTGAAATGGCAGGCCTGTAGACATAGTCTGCATGGGCCCCCAAGGGTGGTATATTACCTTCTGTAGCCCATGGGGGTCAGCTAGTGCACTATGCACTGGGTACATAAGTGCCATATAATATGGGCTTATAGGGAACACCAGTTTGCCAATTGTACAGTCCAAACACACTGATACCTGGCAAAAAGTGAGGGCCACCATGTCAGACAGATCCTACTTTCCTACAAACCCCCTCCCAAATGAAAGATGATAAGACTAACCTTGCCCAGCTGAGTTTTCATTTTCTAAGTGGGAATATCGGGAAAGTCCATCTACATTGGCATGGTTACACCCAGGTCTATGTTCCACTGAAAAGTCCATTCCCTGGAGGGTAATGGGCCACCTCAAATGTTTGGGATTTTCCACCCTTCATCTGTTTGAGCCATAAGAGGGGCTTGTGGTCTGTCTGAACATTGAAGTGAGTGCCAAACAGGTATGGCTTCAACTTTTTCAGGGCCCAGAGCATAGCAAAGGCCTCCCTGTATAGCTGACCAACGTTTCTGGGGGTCAACCTCCTGCTGATAAAAGCTACTGGTTGATCCTGGCCCTCTTCATTAAGTTGGGATAGCACTGCTCCTATTCCTAGCTCTGAAGTGTCTGTCTGAACAATCAATTGTTTTGAGTACTCAGGGCTTTTTAGAATGGGTGCTGATCACATGGCCTTCTTCAGGGCATTAAATGCCTCTTGACAGCTAACTGTCCAATTTACCTTTTTAGACATTTTCTTAGAGGTAAGAATATTCAGGGGTGTTACAAAAGATCCATACCTCTTTACAAATCTCCTATAATACCCAGTCAAGCTCTGACCTGAAGCTAGGTCCTGAGGGCAGCCCAATCCGCAATGGTTTGGATTTAGCTCTCTAAAGGTTGAATTACCAGGTGGCCCAAGTAAACAACTTTGCTCTGACCCATCTGACACTTTTTTGTTTCATTTTTTTAAAAAAATCTTTCTTTATTGGTATTTTCATCACGTCTGGTGTCATTCATGATTTAACAATGCAATAACATGAAACATAACAAGCAGTGTAATTCAATGAAGGAGCGATCTCATAGGCTTGAGCATAAGCGAGGGCAATACATACAACCAATGTCACATTGCCACCATGACTGGGACCCCTCCCTTTCACAACACATCAATGCCAGGTGACTGATCGACCACATGTATGGGCACCATCTGGTAACACTATTAGTCATCAAATATCATGGCTTCAAAAACTGCAACAGTTTCCACACATCACTCCCCCTCACTAGAGCTGTCCATAGAATCCTGCTCATCCTCCTCTGTAAAGTTGTACAGTAGGGACTCCCACAGCGTGATGGCCTCCGTAGCCCCCTGTCCCTGCAGGTATATGCATATCCTTCTCTTCCGCTACACCTCATTCAAGGAGATCCCTCTGCCACGAGGCCATCTGGGGAACCCGGGCACTCATCCAACATATGGCCACTCGTCTCTTGGCCAGCATTAACACCAGTTGGGCCATTTTATGATGTATCTGTTGTCTCTTGGGTTAGGCACTACTCCCAGAGGCAGGTCATCAGGGTCAAGGTTATTACTATGCCGGGCCCCTTTATTACCTTGGGTACTACTGTTTTCCAGTATCCCAAACCCCCCCACATACCCAGGCCAGATGCAAAAAAACTAGCGCCTAGCTCCCCACACCTCGTGCACCTCGCCTCCCTATCTGAAGTTATTCTATTAAGACGCCCTGGGGTCACATATGTACGGTGCAGGTAGTTAAAATGGAGCAATTTAAATCTGTAATTGCTGGACACTTTCCTCACTAGCATACATGGTTGAGCCCAATCAGCATCTGTTACCAGCTCCCCCAACTCCCTTGTCCACACAGCATGTGCAACACACTATGGTAACACCTGATCACTTCTTACAGCTTTATAGAATAATGAGTTGAGGTGTCCCCCCTCTCCCCAACGGAGCAGATCACCCAACACCCTGGGGGGCTGAGGGGGAACCGGGAACCCAACCCAAACCTTCCGCACCACACTTTCCAGCTTAGCATACTGCAGAAACTGGCCCAGCCCCACCTCAAAAGTTTCCTGGGCCTTCGGGAACTCAATGAACACCTCCCCAGTGGTCTGCCTCACCAAATAGGGAATTTCCTCTGTTGATCGCCCTCCCCTCATCAATAATTGCACCAAAGTATCATTACCCAACATACCTAGGAACAACCTCTCCTCCCAGTTGTCTGATGCTGTCAGCCATCATGCAGCATGTTGTAAAATGGCCGCATAATAGTAATGTTGCACTGGGCGAGACCACCATCTTCCATATCCCATTTAAGAACCAACAGAGCCAGCCTTCTACGACGTCTGACCCAGACCAGGGAGATAAGCAGACTGTCTAACTTCCAGAAAAAGGAGGAACGGATCGGAAACATGGCATTCTGAATCAAATAAAGGCATGTGGGAAAAAAACATCTTTGCCACAGCCACCCTACCTATCACAGACAAGGGCAGTCAATTCCAAAATGCCACGGACCCTTCGAGGTTAGTCATAACTCTATCCTTATTGAGGCGTCTCTATGTGTCCTCGGTATGGGCCACCCATATACCCACATATCTAAAGCCTTCTAATTCCTAGTAGAAGCCGAGCTCAGGCAGTTGATCAGCAGGAACCCTCACTAAGTTTCCCTTCGGAAACAGGAGCGACTTCCCAACACTGACCCAGAGGCCCGAGATCATGCCAAAGGTCTCAAGGAGCCCCATCAATACTTGTACCACCCAGTCTGGTGTATGGACATATATTAACGCATCATCGGTGTATAAAGAGAGAACATGGTTGGAGTCACCAATCTTAATCCCCCAGCGCTCCATCTCCGCACGCAGCAGAATTACCAAGGGTTCAATTGCATGGGCGAATAGTAGCGGCAAGAGGGGACAGCCCTGCCTGGTGCCCCTTCCCACCTCCCACTCCCCCAATAAGTCTCTCCTGATTCGTACATGAACCGAAGGGCTGATATACAAGAGGCACACCCAACCACAAAAGGCAGGACCAAATCCCATTACCTGCAGCACAGCATAAGGTACGGCCACTACACTGTCTCAAACATCTTTTCCAAGTCGAGCGATACTAAAGCCAATTCAGAAGCACAGTCCATTGTTTCGTACAATACATGAGTGAGTCTGCGAATGTTAGGAGTGGTACTGCATGCCGGCATAAAACCGCACTGATCTTCATGTACTAGTGTGTGGACCATTGTCGATAGCCATGTTGCCAGTACATTGCATAATATTTTAACAACAGTATTAAGCATTGTGAGAGGCCTGTAGGAAGATGGGTCGGCAATATCTCTCCCTGGTTTGGGCAACAGACAGATAATACTCTCCCTCATTGTATGTGGTGGTTTCCCACTGTCCCGAGCCTCACCTAAGACCTCTAAAAACTTCCCTTTCAGAGTGGCAGAATGAGCTTGAAAAAACTCTGCAGGAAAGCCATCCCCGCCTGGGGCTCTGGATCTGCTGAGGGCCTGAATAGTTACTCCCAGCTCCTCCACGTCTATCTCACTCTCCAATTCCTGCACAAGCCCAAGGGCCAGTCTGGGCAACTCCACTCCAGATAACCCTCAGTCTGCTCAGATGAACCTACTACCCCAGCATTGAACACTCTACGAATACCTCCAGGACATCCTGACGATTAGTTACAAGGTCCCCATCCGGTGTTCAGACCTGCAGAATAGAGGGGAGTTCCTGTTCCCGTCTCAGTATCCATGCCAGAAACTTCCCCGATTTGTCCCCCTCCCTATGGAGTCGCTAACGATACACCCTAAGCATGCACCTGTCCACACAGCCCCTCCTTAAACCTAGAAGCAGTATTGAACAACTCAGAACACTGAACACCTCCCTCCCCATAAAGGAAGCAGTTGACACAACAACCACTGCTCATCCATAAAGTACCATAATGTCAGGACCCACAGCCTAACCCCAACCCTCTGAAAAATGGCCTACTACTTATAGTGGAGAGAGCCGTTCCCCTCCCCATAGCATATAATGTCCCAACCGGTGACCAATTATTCCAATTTGTAGCATCCATGTCACCACGAGCTCCCCCGATAAGATCCGCGCCCCACTCCTGCAATGTCGGAGCAGGCAGAGGGAGAGAAGTTAGAAAAATTAAAAGGGGGAAACACTTCAGAAACAAGGTATACACAGTACATCTAACAATTATACAATCAAGTGCCAGTGCCAACAACTTGCGCCTCCTCTGCAACAGGCATCTCCATTGAATCAATTGTCACATCTCGATGCGTCAGCACCATCGTGCCATCTTCCTGAATTGCGACCCTGGTCTGACTCACACCTCCTCACAGCGACAAAACCAACTGACCACGAGGTACCTTTTCAATACCTCCAGCAGTTTCCACACATCTTCTGGCATGTCGAAGAAATGGGACTTGCCACCAAGAAGGACCTTTAGCCAGGAAGAATACAGCAGCATATAGCGTATGTTCAGCAAGCGTAGCTTAGCTTTAACCTCCAAGAATCCCTTCCGAGACCCCTGTACTTTGTTGGTGTAATCTCGATATCTTGAAATTTTATGGTTATCAAAGTGAACAGGCTCCATTTCTCGACAGGCCCGAAGGATGCAATCTCTGTCATATAGTTGAGAATACGGGCTATGATGACCCTCTGGGGTGCCCCAGGCCGAGGGGGAGCCACCAATACATGGTGCGCCCTTTTGATTGTGAACATTGAGGACAGTCCAACAGGTTTCCGTACCGCTCAAATGCAACGCTCCACAAAGGCCTCCGTAGCTGACCCCCCAGCCCGCTCCAGGAACCCAATAAGCCGGATATAATTTCGGCAAGACCTGTCCTCCTCATCCTCCACTCTGTCCTTGAGGGTCCTGGTTCTGGATGTATACTCTCCCTCATTGTATGCGGTGGTTTCCCACTGTCCCGAGCCTCACGGAAGACCTCTAAAAACTTCCCTTTCAGAGTGGCAAAATAAGCTTGATAAAACTCTGCAGGAAAGCCATCCCCGCCTGGGGCTCTGGATCTGCTGAGGGCCTGAATAGCTACTCCCAGCTCCTCCACGTCTATCTCACGCTCCAATTCCTGCACAAGCTCAAGGGCCAGTCTGGGCAACTCCACTCCATTCAGATAACCCTCAGTCCGCTCAGATGAACCTAAAACCCCAGCATTGAACACTCTACGAATACCTCCAGGACATCCTGACGATTAGTTACAAGGTCCCCATCCGGTGTACAGACCTGCAGAATAGAGGGGAGTTCCTGCACCCATCTCAGTATCCATGCCAGAAATGTCCCCGATTTGTCTCCCTTCCTATGGAGCCGCTGACGATATGCACTAAGCGTGCACCTGTCCAGTGACCCCATGCCAACTGCACCTGTAGGAGCTCCTGTCACACCTCCTGTGACGTCTCCCCCGAGCCCTGCAGAGCAGCCAGATGGTGTTCCTGCGCCCCCAAGGTCATCTCCAGCCGGCGTCACACTCCATATGTCACAACCATACAGGCCCCATGCATGACAACCTTAAGTGCCTCCCAGCCTAATGCTTTGGTGGTAGCAGAGTTCCAATAAGTCTCCAGATAATCTGCTAGTGCACCCGCAAGAGCCTTGCGGCATGCCAGATCCATTAAGAGATCTGGGGGCATGCGCCAGCTGGGTAAACGCTGCATAGGCAGACCCCACTGCAATGCCAGTAACACCGGTGCATGATCAGATAGGAACCGACCCAAATGTGTCACCTCCATCAAGGACTGCAGATCAATGTCACTCAATAATATACGATTCAAATGACTATAAGTATTATGCGTCAGTGAATGATATGTAAATTCATGCCCCTCTGGATGCAGATCCCTCCGACTGTCTCTGAACCCCAAATCACGCATAACTGCTGTAAGCAAGGCTGACATCAGTGGTTTAATGTCCAGTCGGGGCGGGTGCTGATCCATTCGGCCATCCAGAATACAGTTGTAGTCCCCAGCCCGTATCATCGGTGTCCCTATACAGCCCTCCAATAACTCTTGCATAAGCTTGAAGAAAAAATTATCATCCATATTGGGTGCATAAGTTTTAAGCAGTATAACCTCCTTACCGTTTAGTATACCCTGGACCAGTACGTAGCATCCCTCAACATCTGCCTCACTATACATGTGTCTGAAGGGTACCCCAGGTGCTATCCAGATGGCAACCCCTCACGCATTAGAGGAGTAAGTGGCAAAGTACAGTTGACCCATCCACTTCTTTTCTAACCGCTGCACCTCCTCTCCCACTAGGTGGCTCTCCTGCAGGTAAGCTATTTGTACCTTATTACGATTGAGGAATGAATGTACCCTATAACATTTTAGAATAGCCCTTTAAGCCCCGGAAATTCCAGGTTAAGATGTTCATACGTTCAGCCATAATGACCTGTGATCTTCACTCAGCCCTGAAAAACCGTACCGCCTCCCTCACCTCCCTGACCAGTACCTTCCCATGCCCTTCCAGGTATCTGGTATGTGTATGAATTCCACATGCACTGTATGAACACAGCCCCTCCTAAAACCTAGGAGCAGTATTGAACAAGTCAGAGCACTGAACACCTCCCTCCCCATAAAGGAAGCAGTTGAAACAACAACCACTGCTCATCCATAAAGTTTCATAATGTCAGGACCCACAACCTAGCCCCAATCCTCTAAAAAATGGCCTACTACTTATAGTGGAGAGAGGCGTTCCCCTCCCCATAGCATATAACGTCCCAACCGGTGACCAATTATTCCAATTCGTAGCATCCATGTCACCACCAGCTCCCCCAGATAGGATCTGCGCCCCACTCCTGCAATGTCAGAGCAGGCAGAGAGAGAGAAGTTAGAAAAATTAAAATGAGGAAACACATCAGAAACAAGGTGTACTCAGTACATCTAACAATTATACAATCTAGTGCCAGTGCCAACAACTTGTGCCTCCTCTGCAACAGCCATCTCCATTGAATCAATTGTCACATCTCGATGGTCAGCGCCATCGTGCCATCTTCCTGAATTGCGACCCTTGTCTGCCTCACACCTCCTCACAGCGACAAAATCAACTGTCCACGAGGTACCTTTTCAATACCTCCAGCTGTTTCCACACATCTTCTGGCATGTCGAAGAAATGGGACTTGCCACCAAGTAGGACCTATAGCCAGGAAGGATACAGCAGCATATAGCGTATGTTCAGCAAGCATAACTTAGCCTTGACCTCCAAGAATCCCTTCCGAGACCCCTGTATTTTGTTGGTGTAATCTAGATATATTGAAATTATATGGTTATCAAAGTGAACAGGCTCCATTTCTCGACAGGCCCGAAGGATGCAATCTTTGTCATATAGTTGAGAATGCGGGCTATGATGGCCCTCGGGGGTGCCCCAGGCCGAGGGGGAGCCACCAATACATGGTGCGCCCTTTTGACTGTGAACATTGAGGACAGTCCAACAGGTTTCAGTACCTCTCAAATCCAACGCTCCACAAAGGCCTCTGTAGCTGACCCCCCAGCCCACTCCAGGAACCCAATAAGCCGGATATTATTGCGGCAAGACCTGTCCTCCTCATCCTCCACTCTGTCCTTGAGGGTCCCAGCTCTGGATGTAACCTCAGCCATCTGTTTCAGCAGTACGTCAACCTCCATCCTGAGCTCGGGGTCAAGCCCTCGGTGATTTGCACCCTGTTGGATGCCTTCTGGAGGTCCGCACGGCAGAGATTAATCTCGATTGCCACTGATTCAATCTTCCCCTCGAGTGCCTCCCTGGATCCCTGAATCGCAGCCAACAGTTCAGCTCTCGTAGACTCCACAACGGGGGCATCCAACCTTGCATCAGTCCCGCACACAGTCAGGCATGTCTACTGCTACACAGATGGGGCAGGGGTGGTGTATAATTCCATAGTGTTGCCCTGCAGCGGGCCGATCGCTTGCTTTTACCCATAGGGGGTTCCGATGGAAAGAACTCAGAGTCCCCCAAAGCGTGACAGCCAATATTTGTCAGCTGGATTTGTCACAGTGGAGTGAGAGGAAACCCCTGCTAGTCCAAAAATTCCTGGCAATCACCAGCTGTCTCCAGTCACTTGGTTTCACACCTTTGGCTCTAGTCCAACAACAGGGGCGCTCCCACCTCAAATGGGGTCTATTGGAGACCTGTGACCCAATCACACTTCCAGGGCCCAGTGTCCCCTCACTGCTGCCAGTTACGCAGTTGCACACGGGGACCATCCAGATCAAATACACTCATGTAGAAAAGTACCATCTTTCCTGGCAGGTTACCCCCATTTTTACTTGTGTATTCACTGGGATCCTGCTAGCCAGGACTCCAGTGCTCATAGTTTGTGCCCTGTATGTGTTCCCTGTGTGGTACCTAACTGTATCACTGAGGCTCTGCTAACAAGAACCTCAGTGTTTATGCTCTCTCTGCTTTTTAAATTGTCACTGCAGGCTAGTGACATTTTCTCCAATTCTGATTGGCACACTGAAACACTCTGATAATTCCCTAGTATATGGTATCCAGGGGGGGTATTGGGGTTCCAGGAAATCCCTATGGGCTGCAGCATTTCTTTTGCCACCCATGGGGAGCTCAGACATTTCTTACACAGGACTGCCACTGCAGCCAGAGTGAAATAACTTCCACGTTATTTCACAGCCATTTTACACTGCAGTTAAGTAACTTATAAGTCACCTATATGTCTAACCCTCACTTAGTGAAGGTTAGGTGCAAAGTTACTAAGTGTGAGGGCACCCTGGCACTAACCAAGGTGCCCCCACATTGTTCAGGGCAATTTCCCCGGACTTTGTGAGTGCGGGGACACCATTACATGCGTGCACTACATATAGGTCAATACCTATATGCAGCTTCACAATGGTAACTCCGAACATTGCCATGTAACATGTCTAAGATCATGGAATTGTCCCCCCAAGCCAAATCTGGTATTGGGGTGCCAATCCCATGCATCCCCAGGGCTCCAGCATGGACCCTGGGTACTGCCAAGCTAGCTCTCTGGGGTTTTCTCTGCAGCTACCGCTGCTGCCAACCCTCAGACAGGTTTCTACCCTCCTGGGGTCTGGGCAGCCCAGTCCCAGGAGGGCAGAACAAATGATTTCCTCTGACAATGGGTGTTACACCCTCTCCCTTTGGAAATAGGTGTAAAGGGCTGGGGAGGAGTACCCTCCCCCAGCCTCTGGAAATGCTTTGAAGGGCACAGATGGTGCCCCCTTGCATAAGCCAGTCTACACCGGTTCAGGGATCCCCCAGCCCCTGCTTCGGGGGAAACTGGACAAAGGAAAGGGGAGTGACCACTCCCCTGTCCATCACCACCCCAGGGGTGGTGCCCAGAGCTCCTCCAGTGTGTCCCAGACCTCTGCCATCTTGAATGCAGAGGTGAGAGGGCACAATGGAGACCTTTGAGTGGCCAGTGCCAGCAGGTGACGTCAGAGACCCCTCCTGATAGGCTCTTACCTGGTTAGGTAGCCAATCCTCCTCTGAGGGCTATTTAGGGTCTCTCCTGTGGGTTCCTCTTCAAACAACGAATGCAAGAGCTCACCAGAGTTCCTCTGCATTTCTTTCTTCAACTTCTGCCAAGGATCGACCGCTGACTGCTCCAGGACACCTGCAAAACCGCAACAAAGTAGCAAGACGACTACCAGCAACATTGTAGTGCCTCATCCTGCCGGCTTTCTCGACTGTTTCCTCTTGGTGCATGCTCTGAGGGCTGTCTGCCTTCACCCTGCACTGGAAGCCAAGAAGAAATCTCCTTTGGGTCGACGGAATCTTCCCCCTGCTAATGCAGGCACCAAACTTCTGCATCACCAGTTCTCTGGGTCCCCTCTCATCTTGACAAGCGTGGTCCCTGGAACACAGGAGCTGGATCCAAGTGACCCCGACAGTCCAGTGGTCCTTCTGTCTAAATTTGGTGGAGGTAAGTCCTTCCCTCCCCCACACAAGACAGTAATCCTGTGTACTGTGTGATCTGCAGCTGCTAGGGCTTCTGTGCACTTTTGCAAGGTCATCTTGGATGAGCATCTCTAGGAGATATGACTTCGTAGGGTGACTACCTGTCTTATGTTTTCCAGCTCTACACAGGGTTGTAAGTTCCTGAAACTTAGGGCACTATACCCAGACTCCTGAGTCTGTCTAGATTCCTCAACAGATGACATGATACTAGTGTAGTGTAAGTGCCTCTACCACTACCCTAGTTTTCTAAACTTTTAAGGGATTAGAGATCCGGCTATGCTAGCCTCCTGACACAAAATCCAAAACATTTAGAAAAAAATACCAATTAGTACAAAGTACAGTATGTACGTAAGTCAGTGGTGGTTTCCTGTGGAAACATATTTCTGTCTAAGTAGCAATGCAATGCATGCCTTTATCCCAACCGCTGCACCACCAGTGTAGGAGGCTGGCTCAGCATATGGTATAAACCTATAGGTGAAGCTCCCTCTACTGAGTCCAGGCAACCCTTAGTGATAGTGTTAGCTGCCCCAGACAGCCAAAGCTCTTGTAGGGTAGTTGTGGAGAGCAACTAAGATTTCTTGGAGAAGGTGTATAGCAGTTGCAAATACCACAGAGGTCAGTCAGTAATGTTCTCACAGGAAAGGACCACACCAGTGTTAGAACAATAATGTATTATTTATTACAGAACAGGCACTAAACTAACTTTGGTATATCTCCTAACTGTAGATATATACACACAATAATATACTTAGAAACAGGTAAGTAAAAGCATAAAATAGTATGGGCCCCTATGGAGGGCCCAAAACCATAAACTAAAAAAATGGGAATATAGAAGTCACAACTAACCAAGACTAACACCCAAGGATCTTGAGGACTGGGGAAGAATTAAAATACCAGAGGTAAGTAACTAGGATTTTCCAGGTGCCCGTGTGCAGAGATGTTACCCTGGGTCAGGTGTCCGTAGGATAACATGGGGAAGTTGCGGTTAGAGGTTTCTTGTTTTAGGACCCTTCCCATAGGACCCCAAGGATACCCTTTGGGACAAGGCAGGTTCCAGAGTGCCTCACCCATGGATACCCAAAGAAGTGGAGTACCTACACCAGGGAGCCCAGATGCATAGGGCCAAAGTTGTGTAGGAACCACTGGTTGAAATGAATAGGGACCTCGCTGTCCAGCTGCTACAGTGGCCCATGGACCAGGTCGGTGGAACCCAGGTATGGATTCCAGACAAAGAGTACCTGTGGAGAGAGGTGACAGAGGCCAAGCCACATGGGGTCTCCCAAGGGGTGCAGAAGGGCAATGTCTACCCTTCTCGTGGATAATTCAGTGTAGGACAGAGGCCTTAACGATGCAGGAGTCATCAGGGAGGTGTCTTATGACATTTGTTGAATTGCAGAGGGGTCAGTGGCCAGCAGGACCACCAACATGCCTTGGCAAATGCAACAGATGTGTTGAAAGGAGAGTTGTAGAAGTGGGGACCAACAAGGTCCAAGAGACTCACCCTTAACAAATGTGTCAGAGCCAGCCCTCAGCACGGAGGAGAGCCAATAGAAATCAGTGGAGATCCCAGGAGATCCCTCTGACAGCAGGCACAGCGAGTCGCAGGGAGGCCTAAGCAGCACAAGGAAGATGGATGCCCACGTTGAAGGAGTTGCAGGGAGGATGTTGTCTTTGGGCTGTGTGATGTTGGAGGCTGGGGCTTCTTGGAGCTAGGAGGCCTTGGGATGGAACAGCCAACAAGCCTTGGCAATGGCAGACATACGCACAGGAGTTCTGTTCGAGCAGCTAAAATGAGGGATCAGCGGCTTCCCAGTTGAAAGGAAGACAGGTCAGACCTCTGGATAGCCACAGAACCACCAGAGCCTTGAAGAGTCCGTGGGACAGCGGGATCCACAAACTGGCAACGACTTTGAGGTGCCTGCAGATGCAGGGAAGTGACTCCTTCACTCCATGGAAGATTACTTCTTGCTGTCCTTAATGCAGGCAGAGTCTGGAGGATGCACAACTATGGAAGTTTCAGAGCCCTTGCAACACCCAGGAACAAAGCTGTGGTAGGAGCCCTCCTACTATTTGCAGTCTTTTGTCTTGAATCCCAGTGAAGTCTAGCAGCAAAATTTGGTGTCCAGGTTGCAGACGAGTCTTGAAGAATCTTGCAGATGGTTTCAAGATGAATCTAAGATAAATCTGAGACGAATCTAGGGTCCCACCTTCAGGTGTGCCCTTAAGTAACCCAGGAAGGATGCTGAACAGCTTCTACAGTGATCCACCTATCGGGGGAGTCAGGGACACTACTCTGGTGGACTGACCAGTCAGATGCTCCCAGGGACCTCTGCTCATCTTATTTGCAAGATGGAAGAATCAAGTGGCCACCTGGAAGAGCTCTGGGCACCTCCTTAGGGAAGGAACTGGACATGGGCATGGTCACTTCCCTTCCCTTTGTGTGGTTTTGCACCAGAGCTGGAGCCTGGGGTTCCTGCACTGGAGTAAACTGGTTTCTGCAAGGAGGGCACCCAATGTGCCCCCCGAAGTAGTCTGGTGGCTCTCAGGAGCACCCTCACCCTAACCCAGAGATACCTATTTCTAAAGGAGACATAGTAACACCTCTCTTCTACAGACAGTCCTTTCTTCTACCTTCTGCAGCCCAACTTAAGCTCAGCAGCAGGAGGGCAGAACAGCGTCTGGGGTTGGCGGCAGCACTGGCTTGCACGCAGATCTTGCAAGGCTGGACAGGCAGACATGGGGATCCTCAAAGGAAACAACTAACACGGGAACTGCTGTAGTTGCAAGATTTCAACATCTTTGATACCAAACAGGACCAGGTTCAGTGAAGCAATTATGTAGTTGACAACCAGTGTCCAGTACAGATCTTAAAAATGGTTTCCCCCCACTTACAAAGTCCAGAAAATGGAGTGTGGGGTTTGTAGGGGTACCTCTGCTGATGCGGGGTACCCTCATACTTAGAACCATGCATCCTGCTCTTGGGCTGAAGGGCCTTCCTTAGGGCTGACTTAGAGGTCAGAAGTGCAGTGACCGTGACATAAGGTGAGCCTTATGTCTGGACTGAAATGTGCATACATACACAGGCTGCAATGGCAGGCCTGCAGACACAGTTTGCATGGGCCCCCGTGGTGGCATAATACCTGTTGCTGTTGCAGCCCATGGGGGACCTCTGGTGTACCAATGCCATAGGTACCTAAGTACCATATACTAAGGGGCATCAGTATGCCAATAGTGGGAAGTAAGAAGGTCTTACCAACCAAATTCAGGGGAGTGAGCATCAACACTAGTGTCCTGGTTAGCAGGACCCCAGTGTACTACAGTCCAAACACACCGACACTAGGCAAAAAGAGGGGGGAAACCATGTCAGAGAGATCCTACTTTCCTACAGCCCCCTTTACTTATCATTACTATTTATTCTTATGTTTTGCTTTTCTGTATTGCAATAGGCTGACAGGCAGTTATATCACTCTCGAGCCATAGCCTACAAGAAGATGTTATGGAGCAATGGAAAAAGCAGGAAAACCTGTGCCACCTGGATCAAGGAGGGTCCACACGAATCTAGTGAACTTTCTATGTGTCACTTTCACTATAACATTCATATATTCACATTTTCTTTCTCATTTTTTTCATTACAGTTATCATCTCTACTTAGCTTGGTTCAGTGGCTATATACACCCTCACATACTTCAGGGTTTAACCATAAATTCCACCTTTCTTCCGTCACTCAACACATTTCACCCACAAATGGTCTTATGTTTATCAGGTGGATTACTGAATATTTACTTTCATAGCACATCCCTTGATCTCCAACCAACTTCATTTACTTACCCATCCTAAAGCATCCTTCTCACCACAAACGTTTGAAGAGTGCTTCAGTCGTATATTGGCCCTTTGAGACTCCATCAAGGAACCATAAATACTTCAGTAGGTGAATCATTGAACTACTTGGCTTCCCGACCCAAACATAAAGTTTCTGGATATGCAAGGAATGCAGCATGAGCAGATTCTCTTAATAATTGGTATGCCTAAAACCAGAAAAGGAGGAAATTCAAATATTTAGAAACCTTCTGTTTTTAAATACAATCTGAAAGTCTATTCGTATGCTATCACTCTGAAACAAGGGATCAATTCACCAAAAAACGTTAACAAATCTCCCTACAGCCATGATAGTCAATTCAGGTTTAGTCGAGCCTTGTATCTCTGTCATGCCTAAGCACTATTCTTACTCCCAAAGAATAATTAATAGGACAAACAGCTCATGACAAGATGTTTAATAAGACTACTACTCACTTAAATTAAGTTTTGATTCTGATTCCAGCCTATAGCTCTGTTATGTGAGCTTCTCCCATGGCTGTATCAATGTTTTCCCAAATTGCCCTGGAGTAAACCCATATTCAAGAAAACGTCCCTCAACCCTAAAGTTTAAACTAAACTTTACTCGCTATCTGAAATACTGGAAGTCTTCTTCACCACTCTTTAGAATTTCTTTAACAACAATTCTATGTTTGACCCTTTTTGCCTAGCTTTTGCCCCTCCAATGGCTCTAAGAGGCCCATAGTTGCAGTAGTGAATAACCTCCTGCATTTCATGACTGCACCTTCTTTACCGTTTGTGAATCTTTCCACCTGTATCCAGTTGCAGCTGTGTACTTCCAGGTTCTGACACGTTTCAATGTCTTCCTTTACAACTAACTCATGTTAGTATACAAGAGTATCATCTTGGCACCTCTAGCATAAACATAAACTGGTGTATCGCAAAGCTCAGGTTTTTCAATGGCGCTAACACATGGCTACATGCACCTCCTAGGAGAGCTGAGCCTCTCAAGTTGGCTTCCACATATAGGCACTTAAACGTTAGGGTGTAATTAGGTCCAGCTCAACAGGGGTTGTTTTAGCTACCTAGGAAAGATTACAGGATTTCTCCCTACTGTGTTTTAAACCAGCAATTTGCACATTACACACACATATCGCCTCAGCAGACGCTCAATACAGTGAGCTTTCCTAACTGAAAATGAGAAATTTACATCTGATTATGCAATATGCTGCCCTAAAATAATTATTGAAGGATCTGCTTGCCTGTTAAAGGGCATCATTTGTTTTCTTTCTCACTGAACCTACCTGAAAACTATTCAAACATTGGTCCTGTAGCTACAAAGAACTTTCCACACTTAAATCAATCTTGGTAGAGAGCAGAAACATAAATTAGAAGTCCCTAGGGGTATGAGCTGCTCCTCCTAACTCATCTTTAAGGACTATTCTGCATGCCCTTCCTACACCTGTCCTCAGGTCACATGCAGGCAACAGCAGGAACAGAAAGTAAGAGAGATGTTTATTTCTGTTATTTCTACGCCTTGTTCTAGACATTTGCCAAAAAATGTAGGATGTTGAGGGGTAAAATGCGAGTTAAGGGGTCAATCTTGCGATGCCATTGGCGCGAGGAGCGCGGGGGTGTTCTAACATAGTGTAATGCCAATCCAGCTACTGATGCAGCTTTTTTTAATCAATAGACAGGAAGTGCGTAAATGGACGAAATGTGGGACTCCTGATGACGGGATCTCATTCTGAAACCAATCAGCCATGCTTCCTGCATTAATGGCATAGATATTCATCTTTACGTTTCAAAGCAAATCTTAACGTGTCATAATTTTCCTACTACCATGATCATCAGACTTTTCTGCCTTGAAATACTTAATTTGTTTTGCTGATGCTGTTAGAGGACCATGGAATCCTGCGGCACGGACAGACTTGGGCATAAAAGGCCCTGGAATGGAAGTCGTTTGAAGACACACACCTCCCTTTGTAAGCACATGATTGGGGAAGAAAGTAAGCCGTGTTTAAAAGTGAATGAGCCGACAGCCTGGTTCATCATGGCATGACGGTACCGTGAGCAATTCTGCAAAAAGTATTAGCATGCTTCATGAATTTCTTCGAAAGGTTAGGTTCAATTTCAACACAACTTTTGAGAGTTCTCGAAAGTATTTATGTTATGTATGTTATGTTATGTAGATTTGCAGAGCGCACTATCACCCAGGAGGGTATCCTGGAGCTGGCAATGGTGGCGTTGGGAACCGGCACTATTTTTTGGAGACTAGGACTTATTTTTCGTTATCAGAACTAGAGCCCCAGAAAGAGAAAAAGCATGAAAAGGAAAAAGGAGACAGAGAAAGATAGGAATATATTGACAAAATTGAAATTACAATGAGACAGAGCAACAAGAAGGTGGGATCAAGACTGGGGAACACTGAAATTAAGTAACTCTGGGATCCTAAGAAAAACTTGTGGGCCCTACGCTTATTTATTTATTTTTTCAAATTAAGCACTTGTTTTTCTTGTAATTTATGTTGCACTTAATTGAAGGAGTGCAATTTTGCCACCTCGTGAATATATGGGGGTGTGTAATGTGATAACGAGGGCTGCACAACACTATGGCTAACAAATACTATAAACAAACGAGAACAGCGAACAAAACGTACAGAAGTTCAAGAGTTGAGAGACAACATAAGTTACAGAAATAAAGAAACAAAGTAGCAAAAGTCCATAAATCAGTTCCTAAATTATTGTTAAAACTTCTCTTGAGCCAATGATAAATTATTCAAAACAACACAAAATTAGCCAGTTTACACACATTGTTTTTGTTTGTTGCCCTTGTGCTGCTACAAACAACATTTACCAATCCATATATGTCCGGTACATGTCCGGCTCTTTTACCAAAAAGCCGAAAGTAGCTCAGGCCTTTGTTTATTAAAAAGGGATACCGCCAAGGAAAAGACGCTTTGATATTCACAGTGAGTGGTGAAAATGCTCAAAGGACATTCAAAGGTAGTTAAAATTAGGAATTCAGCAATGGGTCAACTGGATAGGCATATTTAGCATGCTGTTTTGATATAATTGTACTCCTGTTATTTTGATCGTGGGTTTTGAAGTATCCGGAGACTACTTTTTAAATTGTAATCAATCAATTGGTTTTATTGTTTCTAGAAAAGATTGTATGCTTTTAATTAATCAACAATAACAATTAACTGAACTAAACACAAGAAAAGAACTGCAAAACTTAGCTAACACAGATATCATATGAGCAGTAGCAAAGGAAGCATCCCTCATACACAAAGACCTGTAACAGATGTGTGAGGGGGGCAGGCGGGGATGCAGGCGGGAAAAGGTGTGCAATCGTGGGTCCATCATGTATAGGGATATATATGAATGAGGTGTTGCTTGAAGAAGAGGATCTTCAGTTCCATCTTGAAGCTCGGGAATGTGGAAGCTTGCAAGATATGAATGGGGATGGATTGGCAGATTCTTGGAGAATACCAAGAGGGGCAGCAGATGTTCACAGATACACAAGCAGGTGAAGGGAATCAATTAGATTCTTTGAGGTTGGGTGAAATGTCGTACTTCCTTGATCAGTCTGACGGCACCATGAAAGACACCTTTCAGAGGGTCAGGTGTGATTTTGAATTCCAGCAAACAGGGCCTTGCCTCTGTTGCAATGATTTATTGAAAAAGTTCATTGACGTTTGAGGCTCTTCTGTAGACTGCATTAGTGAGATAAGCCTTCAGCTAAGGGAGCATGCTGAGTTGGTATCAGTGGGGTTTGTGATTTTTTAGGATGCACTTTCTGAAGCTGAAGGTGTTATTGATGAGGAGCCAAAAGGATTTGCTGAATCTGGAGTATTGTGTCTAGTTCTGGGTGTCAATTAGTTGTACTATGTCGTTGTTGTGTCCAACATATGTCTTATATAGAATATTTTGTGAAATACTGCATACCAGTCTCCCTGTCTTTGTAAGTGCACGTGTGGACTTTATATATGGAGTAATGTGTCCACTTGTTGAATGATCATTTGCAACATTGTGTAAAGTGTCTTGTTTTTCCACCTGGAATGGTGGTGCCCAGTTCTTGGAAGATTGCCAATATTATTCCAACTTGCTAAAAATTGGTTTACTGGTTGACTGGGGTATAAGCCCTGGTCAAGCAGCAATCACAGTCCTAGTCAGGCTAAGGCACAAGCCACCCCATATTAACTTGTGCTCACACCACTGGTAGCCTGGTACAGAGCAGTCAGGCTTAACTTAGAGGTAATGTGTGAAGTATTTGTGAAACACTTCAAACAGTAAAACAGTGAAAATACTGCACAAAAAGATCCCACACCAAGTTAGACAAATAGAGCAAACTTGAATGAGTAAATAAAGACTAAAAAACACAAAAATCCAATCAGGTGAACTGGAGCTATGTATTTATAAAGAATAAACTGTAATATAGTGCCTAAAAGCATGAAGCACCAACTGCAGCTATCTGTTTGCACTTGACTTGGTCAAAGTCAAAAGTTGAAGCCGACTGTGATGGAGCCTGGGTTGAATACAGTCCCAGATTAGTCCTGCTGAAGTTTTACCTTCTCAAGTTTTGTGCCAAGAGTCCAGTTGGTGTGGAAGAACTTCACCAAGAGCAAGGAGAGCATCACTGGTGATGGTCAGTGTTAGAAATGGTGTCTTTGTTTGGCAGTTAGGTTATCCCCTGTCCAAGCAAGGACCCTCACTCTAGTCAGGGTAAAGGAGAAACACCCCTGTTTAACCCCCGCTCACCCCCTTGGTAGCTAGGCACGAGCAGAAAGGCTTATCCCAGAAGTAATGTGTAAAGTATTTGAACCAACACACACAGTAATAGTGAAAACCCTACAAAATGGAAACCACACCAGTTTAGAAAAATAGACAATATTTATCTAAATCAAATAAGACCAAAATGACAAAAATCCAAAATACGCAAGTCAAGATATAAATTGTTAAAAGAATAAGGCCCTCATTACAACCCTGGTGGTCGATGTTAAAGCGGCGGTAATACCGCCAACAGGCCGGCGGTAAAATAAAATGGGATCACGACCATGGCGGAAACCGCCAACACAGACAGCCACTTTAACACTCTGACCGCCACAGCTGTACCAACAAACATTGCGGCGGTCATCGCCAACAGACAGGCGAAAGACAATGTACCGCCCACACTATTACAAGGCACCAATCTGCCAGCTTTTCCGGGGCGGTACCAACGCCATCAAAAGCACGGCAGAAACAGGACACAGAAGGGGAACCACTCACCTTTCGACACTCAACAAAGAACCAGGATGCAATGGAGCCCGAATTGCAGATCCTACGCATGTTGCTGTATCTATTAATACACCACGAAGTGGAAAGAAGGCTGCGGCGGTGATGACGGCGGTGAGTACTGCACCTAGCACACAAGGGAGGGGAGGAAGGAAAAGAGAGTGACACACACACACACACGCAATACCCCCACCCCCCATCCACACCAACATACACACACACATATCCAATAACATCACAGATACACCCCGTCACCCCCTGGAAGAACGCAAGTACCAAACTAAATGAGTTTAACTATTGTAATATCTGAACAATTAGATAGACCAAGAGAATAGCAAATAATCAGTATACACAAATATTTACAGCAAGTACACAAGTCCGTACACTGTCCCATTAAATGTCCGAGGACCAGTGATCCCAAAAAGCATGGGCGAAGCCCACACATGACTCCTGCCTCAAAACGGTGAGAATACTGCAGGGGCATCAGGTCGGAAAAAAAAGGCAACTCAGGGGGAAGGGGAGGGGGCACCTTAGCTGGATGATGGTACAATGTCACTGCTCCTCGAGGGGGCTCCATGCCCACTGCTTGGTCCTGGGGAGTGCAAAGCCACAGTCTCCCAAATGGATGCCTTTCTCCACTGGTTCTGGTGGGGGCTTTGTGCCCGGAGTGCTTCATCCTGCCAAGGACTGGGTGAGTGGATGTTTCTCTCCACTGGTTCTGGAGGGGGCTTTGTGCCCAGAGTGCCTCATCCTGCCAAGGACTGGGTGAGTTGATGTATCTCTCCACCGGTTCTGGAGGGGGCTTTGTGCCCAGAGTGCTTCATCCTGCCAAGGACTGGGTGAGTGGATGTATCTCTCCACTGGTTCTGGAGGAGGCTTTGTGCCCGGAGTGCTTCATCCTGCCAAGGACTTGGTGAGGGGATGCCTTACTCCACTGGTTCTGGAAGGGGCTTTGTGCCCATTGATGCTGCACCTGGGGTGTGGCAGTTGACTTTGTCTCACCTGGGTGTCTCAGCCACGCGATGTACCTGGAACAGGTAGTATGATACTCCATGGAGGCAGAGCCACACTCCATCCTGCTGCAACTTAGGCTGCCAATTGCTGGTTCGTGTCAGTGCTGGAGGTGGTGTCTCAAGTGGCGTGTCTAGGGTCCATGACGTCACCTGCAGACCCTGACAGCTGCACACTGGGGATTGGGCTGACGTCCGACAGAGTGGCATCGGCTGTGCACGTGGCGGTGCTGATGGTGGTGCAGGTGGCGGTTTCTGCAGCGGAGATGCTGCCAGTGCTGGCCGTGGTGCAAGTGACTGTTGTGGTGGATGGAGATACCATACCGTCTCCGGCAGCCTTGGATGGCTGATCCTTGGGGAGGATGCTGCAGACTGATGTGGTGGCAGCGGCGGTGCAGGTTGGGGTGCAGGTGGCGGGGCAGGTGGCGGGGCAGGTGGCGGTCAGAGCGGCGGTGGTGACTGTGGTGTATGTGGCTACCATCCCTGATGATATAATGGTCACCAGCCCCTCACCAGAAGACATTGTGCCCAGAGGTGATGTGCCCTTTGGCTTGTGGCCCTTCCCCATCTTGACATTCACTGCAGGGACCTTGGCACTGTCCACTCAGTGTTTGGGCGAGGCCTTGCTGGGTGGGTGGTGTGACTGTCTGTCAACATCAGGACAGTGCGCGCTCTACGGGCGACAAAAATGTAAAAACCCAGCCTTTATGCAAGAGCATAGTTCATGCATTGTGTTTATATGCAGTATGTTAACCTTTTGCATTGCAGACTTTAACCTTGAAAAACACTATTAATTATGTTTGCAATAACTGTTTATTTGCAAGGCATTGCTGCAGGCTTACTGAGTGTGTTAGGGTGTGGTCCCTTTCTAGGACCTTCCAGAAGCTTTCTCTGCAGCATGACTGGGTGTGGTTTGTGGGCTAGGCCAGACTCTATGTATGGGAGCCAGCCCAGCTCCACGTGCTCATTATTCAGAGGTCCCGGTGCAGAGTAGCAGCAACTTCCTGAGCTCCTGTTCCGGAGGCCTACCTTGATGTTCCAGGCCTGCTCTGCATTATATTGGTGATCCTTGAGCAGGGTGGTAAGGCGGAGGTCGGGCTGGGCCCCCGACCCCATTCTCAAAGACTCTTGAGTTTTGGGCCTACTCGAGAAAACTCTCAGAGTATGTAAATTATTGCTCTCATGTAAAACTTGATGTTCAGACCGGCAACAGCTTGCGCGATCATTTCATGGCATTTGCATATTCTTGTTCGAATCAGCAGTGTGCGCGATTAATTTCCCGCATGTAAAACTTGATGTTCAGATCGGCAACAGCTTGCGCAATCATTTCATGGCAATTAAAACTTTGATAGTAGTGTTTGTTGAAGTGCCCACATTTATCCTGAGCTTTTGGATTTTCTGTGAAGATGCTAAATTCAAAATGTGACATTCTTTGTGCATATTAAGTCCCTAGTACAATTCCTAATGTTTTCCAGGGAATGTTTCAGATTGCCTTTTGGCCTCATGTAAAACTGCAATGTTTGTTCTGAAACATTATTCTAGAAGGTTCTTGTATTCCCAGATAGAATGTGACATTTCATGAAAAGCTCATATGAAACATTGTATTAACCATTCTTGATTTTTTTCCAGGTACCCAGAGTTCTTGAGGGCTAGTTATAGTCACTTCTTAGGTTATCCATTGTTACAGTATGAGAACGCTTAGAACCATAGTCTAGTGAAAGTCAATGTGATAATATCTTGATATTGTGTTGTTTAACCTTTTGCTTCCTACAGGTCTCCTTCCCAGCTGTTCCCTACCTAATCCCCTTTTCCCCCACTTGGACTCTCTCAGGCTCTGTGATATTTCTATCAGAGTTTTGGAGCTGTCTAGTGTTGGACATGTTGGGAACGTGCGCAGGCCCCAAGGATCTGGTCTCCTTGACACTGTCCCCTGCTGGAAGCCGGCTCCTTTTTGACCTTTGCAGGTGTTGGAATAGGGTGGTCCTTCTTTTCTGTCGGTGGCACACTGGCAGCTCTGACGGGTGCCCCCTTAGACTGTACTGGAGTAGCTGGGACCATAGCAGATGCAGATTTGGTGGCTGAGGTGCTGGGCTGGGATCTAGACATCCTGGCACTAGGGGAAGGACGTGGAGGAGGGGTAGGGAAGAGGTTAATGTTTGCTAGGAAACATTTTTTTGACACACTGGGGCTGGAAGATGGAGGGGGTGTGGGAGTGGAGGAAGAGGTAGTGGTTATAGGAGGTGTATGTCTGCTGAGTTTGGGTGAAGGTGCATGGGTTGGAGGCTGTTGTGAGGTGGATGGCTGTTGAGTGGGTATGTGCCTGTGTTTGTGTACTTTGGTAGGAGGTCTTACAGACACACTGGGAGAGGATACAGGGGACGTGTGAATGGTAGTGGGGGTGATGATTGCACGTGAGCGGTGTGTAGTGATGGGCGTGCTGGTGATGGAGGCAGTGGCTGATGATGTAGTGCATGCAGGTGTGAGTAGAGACAAGACTGGGAGGGAGGTGGAGGACGTGGAGGAGGGGGACGCAGTGGAGGAAGTGGATGTTGGTATGTGTGCATGGGTATGGTGCTTGTGTGAGTTCCTGTGGGATGTGTGGTGATTGTGTTTGCCTGAGCCACTTTTGTGTGTTGATGTGTGTGCATGCTGGTCTGATGGTGTGCTTGGGATAGGCCGAGGTACAGGGGATTGGGTCTGGGTAGTGGAATCTGGAGGGGGGAGGCTGGACACAGGGACAATGGCTGCCATAAGTGCTGAGGACAGAGCCTGAAATGCTCTTTGTTGGGCAGCCACGCCAGAATGAATGCCCTCCAGGTATGCATTTGTTTGCTGCAAATGCCTCTCGACACCCTGGATTTCATTCAGAATAGTTGACTGCCCAACAGTGAGGGATCTCAGGAGGTCAATAGCCTCCTCACTGAGGGCAGCAGGGATGGCTGGGGCAGGGCCTGAGGTGCCTGGGGCAAAGGCGATGGCAACCCTCTTGGGTGAGCGGGCATGGGAAACACGCTGGGGGACTGCTGGGAGGGCGGTGCTGGTAGGGGGGTGGCGGCTGTACCTGATGTTGGGGTGGGCACAGAGATGTCCGCCACCGCAAGGGAGCTTCCATTAGAGGAGGAGTCGCTGTCGCTGGAGAGGTCCTGTCCCCATCGTGGAGCTCCCCTCGCCCTCCGTCCCACTGGTGCCTTCACCCTCCATAGATTTACCCTCCAGGGCCATGTGGGATGCAGCTCCCTCCGTCATCAGTGCCTCTGCTCCTCCCCCAGATGATGCTAATGCACACAAGGACCGGGTGACAAAACAAGAAGGGGGGGGAGGACAGAAAACACACATGGTCAATGCCAGCAACACCACTACTGTTGGCGGACACAACACACAGGGAGCAGCCATGTGCACTAGGCCATGCACTAGGAGTTAGTAGGAAATTCACCAGGCCATGGGGTACTATGCCTAACACGATTTTCTGCACACCTGGAACCCACTGGAGCCTGCCCAGTTGAAGATGCCCACTAAAAATATTGGGGTCGGAGTGCCTCAGAGCCTGCCCAACAAGGGACCTACCCTACCAAGTTCGCCCTGGCCTAGGGGAACCCACAGTCCACATCCCCCACCCAGACACTTCATAAAGCGCACAGAGTCAGCTTAATGACACTGTACTCACCCCCTTGTGGCTGCTGTGATGGCCTCAAGTGCCCATCCAACTCCATATATGACACCGCCAGGATCTGGAACATCAGGGGGGTCATGGTGCAATGGGCACCCATTCCACGTTGGGAGTCCAGCCCCAGCTGGGCCTCTGCCCGCTTCTTGCTCCAGCGGCACAGGTCCTCCCATCTCTTGCGGCTGTGGGTGCTCTGTCTATGATAGACCCCCAGGGTCCACACTTCCTTGGCGATGGCATGGCAAATATCCTTCTTCTGGTGGACGCTGACCTAGAGGAAAGGTACAGGAGGCAAGGAAATTAATCACCCGTCCGGACCATCATACTCATTGTCCACCAGTTCCCACCCATGCCCTGACGCACATACACTCACCATCCTCACATGCAGGCCTCAGCCGCCCCTCCCATGTATCTTCCATCCACATGACTCAAAACAGGCATTGCCCACGCAGCATGTTCACAGTATACTCACCTGTTTGTCTGGAGGACCGTAGAGTAGCATGTACTGGGGGAGGATCCCATCCACCAGTTTGTCCAGCTCCTCCGTCGTGCAGGCAGGGACCCTTTCCCCAGACACTCGAGCCATTGTTGCTTCCAGACTCAGGTCACAGCAGCACTTGCAGTGTAGGTCCTCTCCTGTTGAAGGTCAGGTATTAAGTGAGTGAACAGGTATAAAATGGCGTTCACGTCCGCGGCAGTGCGTACTGTCACCGCCGGCGAACATCATCATTGTCTCCTGGAACCCATAGGCCCAATGATAACCAATGCTGAATTGCACGGGCACCTACTGCGACGCTGCACAATGCCAGCACAGTTACCTCATTTCCCATTGTCCCTCCTC